>NC_048595.1:346615285-346925150 GCF_003668045.3 Cricetulus griseus
TGTTATTTAATGTTATTTTAATAGACACATTACACTTGTATTCATTTATTGAGTAGAAAGAAGTAATTTGTTGATACATGTGTGGATTGCATAATTAATATCAAGCAAAGTAAGCATATCAGTGAGGCCAATCCCTGTTGATATTTGTAGCCAGGAATTTGAAAGTTGTTGTCTCAATGATACCATTTGATGGTGAATTGCAGCAAGGATGCTGCATCTCTAATCTTTCCTTATGGTCTAATTGACACTTGGTGTCTTTTGGCGAGTGAGTCCCAATATAATATTTCCTCCTATCCGCAGTATCTAGTATCTTTTCTAATTTGATGTTTGGTTTAAACAGATTGTTTGATACATTTTCTGTTTTGCACCACTTTTATTTCTTCTAAGCATATTCTCCTCCAGAATTATCTACAATATTGTAAATTGCAGGGTTTCTTTATTTCTGCAGGCTGAAAAGCATTTGGTAGTACACATTTATTACATTCCACTCTATTTATTTGTTCCCTGATACATATCTAGAATGCTACTATTCTTAGGCTATTGCAAATAATTATATAATGAACATAAGAGTAGACATATTGCTTTTGAAAAAATTATACAACTTTTATTTTTAAATGGGAAAATCTCATTTTTTACATTTTCACATTTATAGCAGATATTTCTCTGATATGTGAATTTCAATTCCTTGAATTGCTGTGACAGGTCGTTTTTTTCCTTCTTTCCTTCTCCTTCCTTTCCTTCTTTTTTTCTTTTAAAGTACAGTGTTGTCCACAGTAGCTGTGCCAATTTTACAGTGTACAAGGGGTTCTTCTCTACATTTTCGCCAACACTATTATCACACATCTCTTTTAACAACAGATGTTCTAGTTGGTTTGAAATCATATTGATGAATCCATAAACGATCCCAGATAACCAAAAGAGTGTGAGCAAAGAAACAGAAACAAACAAAAATCAAAGTGTGCTATAATAAAGTCCACGAATTCGAAATATATTACAATGTTTTTTAAAATCAAGATAAATTGATACTGACATGAAAACAGACACCCTGGCCAAAATAAGATAGAAAATTAGGAATAAATTCATATATTTATTACTTAATCAATTGAATTCTGACCAGAGTATCAAGGAAACCATGTTGACTAGTTTTATGTCAACTGGAGCCAAACTAAAGTCATTTGAGAGGAAGAAACCTTGATTGAGAAAATTCCTCCATAAGATCTGGCTATAAACAAGCCTGTAAAGCATTTTCTTGTTTAGTGATTGATTGGTGAGGGCCCATCCTGTGAGTAGTTCCACCCCTGGGATGGTGGTCATGGGTCCTAAAACACAGCAGGGTGAGCAAGGCATAGAGAGAAATTCAATATGCTTCAGCCCTCCATGGCCTCTGCATCAGTTCCTGCCTCCAGGTTCCTGTCCCATTTGAGTTTCTGCCCCGACTTCCTTCTGTGATGAACAGTGATGTGGAACTGTAAGCCACACAAACCTTTTCCTCCCTAAGTTGATTTAGGTCACCTTGTTTCATCACAGCAAAACGAACCCTTATTAGGACATATGTTGAAGGAAAGGACAATGTGTGTCACTAGTAAGCTGGATGTACACATTTGGGAAAATGAAGTTTCATTCACATAACTTGCCAGTTGGATAAGCAACTCAAAGTAAACTAAAAATTCTTCTTTTCTTATTTTGAAAAATCTTATTTTATATATCAGTCTCAGTTCCCTCTCCCTCCCATCCTCTCATGCCTCCCCCATCCCTCCTCTGTGCCATAGAAAGGGTGAGTCCTTCCATGGGGGAATCACCAAAGTCTGTTATATCACTTGTGGCAGGGCCTAGGCCCTCCCTTGTGTTCGACTAAAAATCTTTTTGTGACTGAAAGAAAGCACAGGATTTCTAAACTAAACGAGGAGGAAATAACCACAATACTGCTCTGGGAAGTGACTGTTTTGAATTCCAAACCAAGAACAGATAACAAGGTAAAAAAAATAAACAAAATATTTCTGCACAGTAAAGATGCACTCAATGGAGTAGGGAGGTAACAAACAGAGGGTAAGAGAAGTTCTGTAAACCTTACATCTGACAAAGGGTTAATACCCAAACATACAAGGAATGCAACTCAAGAGCAAAACTAAAGGAAACAAAAGCCTACAGACCCTTCTTCTAATATAAATCTCACAAACAACCCATGTAATACAGGGCAGAAAACTGACACAGGTGTTCTCAAAGAAAGATAGGAACAGCATGTTCATGATAAAGTGCATAGCTTCACACTTCACTAGAGAGCAGAAATTTAATCCCATTGCCAAGTCACTTTGTCCTAGCTCTTTTCCCACCACCAACAGAGGGATTGTGGATGTGCCATTCATGCTATTAGGAATTCTGTGACGCTAGACTGTATATTTTCTCAACCTGCCCATGATCATGGGATATAAACTTACAAAATAATTTCATTCACTGTAGCTACTTTCTGTGTAGTAGTTTTCTTGTTTCCTTTTTTCCACTTGGCAACATGTTTAGAGAGAAACTATGCCTTTAGGGAGAAAAGTGCTGTAATTTTTTCTATCACTGTTACAAGCTTTCTAGATTATTAATTCAAAGACTATATTTTTGTCTATGTCATACCTCCCTTGCTTTTTCAAACTCCACAATCTTATGATCATTGTCAAATTGTCATCATTGTTTAGAAGAGGCATCACTGTTTGACTTTATTGTGACCTGACAGTGACCTTAACATGTTAGTTTGATATGCACAACTCATAGTGCTTTAGTTTTTTTTAATTGGAAAGGTCTAATTGTGTGGTTTCCAGTTCTGCTAATGTAATGCTGTTGGGCCAAGGGGAAGTACAGAGAAGTTTCAGGATTACTTGCCATTTCTTTTAATTAGTAGTCGGTTCAATTCTCCTTAGAAAAGCTGCCATGATAGCCTGTTAATTATAGTAAGATCCCTCTATTATGGAGAGAAAAGTAATATAAAAATCTGCAGAGCATGCCTTCCAAGGAATACAGTTGTTCACAAAAAAAGAGTTCAAATGTTAGATTGTCTTTTGCGACTATTTGGAACTCTTACCCTGATGGGATATTTTATATGATAGGAAGGGTGATTAAGCAATTACCTCCACAAACTCAAGGTTTGCTTGACTTGAAAATATCAAATTATCATTATGAGTGTCCATAGAAGGGGCTCAGCTTTGGAAATGTTAAAGATAATATTTTGTGTCCCCATTTTCAGAATTGTATTTTATTAGTAAAATCATTTTACAGCCTGGAAGAATGTAGCACAAGATACTTATTGCCTCTAATCTCACTGTATGATTATAAAGAAGGAAACCCTTCTTACAAAGAATTTTGTTCCAGTGTCAATTGATTCAGGATGATGGAATGAACTTATTGAACATGTAAGCCCTTATGAACAGCAAGTGACAGAGGAATCAAAATATTTTGAAATATCTAGCTATGGCATGCTTTCTTAGCATAGTTTAAAAGGGAACTCACTCATCTCCTCAATTGCTTTTAATCTTTGTCCAGTTAGCTAATCACAGAGCAGCCTCAAATGGTAATCTTCTAGCAGTTATCAACTTCTGCTTATCTCATTGACGTGGTAGACACTATTTGCACATGTTCTAACTCAGATTAGCACATTATCACACTCCTGTTCTTAAGACTTCACCGTGAACACCTATGTTTTTTTCTTTGTGGTTCTGCTCATCCATTGTATTATCTTTCCATTGCTATAGTAAATACTAAAGATGATCAAACTAAAAATTTAAAAAAAAGGATTATTTAGGTTCATCACGTTGGAGTTTACCATGCGTGATCAATTGGCCTTGATTTGTGGGGTCCTGTGAAGAAAGTAGTAGAGCAAAGCTGTTCACTCATGGTAGACTCTAGGTAAAAATGAATATCCATTTTTTTTTCTGTTGCTTTGATAAAATACCATGACCTTAAGCAACTTGAGGAGGAAAGGATTTATTTCACCTGATAATCAATTCATCATCCAGAGGCATCAGGACAGGAGCTCAAGGCAAGGGCCGGAAGGCAGGAGCTGATGCAGAGGTCATGGAGGAGTGCTGTTTACTGGCTTGCTCTTTAAGACTTGCTTAGTCTGCTTCCTTATATAACCCAGAACCCCATGCCCAAGGGTAATACCACCCATACTGTGTTGGGCCTCCCCATATCAGTCAATAATTAAGAAAAGTGTACTGCAGGCTTGTTGAAAAGCCAATCTTATGGAAGCATTTTCTCAGCTGAGGTTCCCTCTTTCCAAATGACTCTAGCTTGTATTTAACTCACATAAAACTAGCCAGCACGTTTCCTCTTTGGGAACATGCCGCAAAGACCTAAGGCTTCTCACTAAGCCTTGCTTTCTTATGTTCCCTCTACTTTTAAGTAGCATCACTCTTCAGAACAGCCTTTAACATACAGGACTTTGGGAGACATCTGAAATCAAGCTATAGCAGCCACTTTTGCGGCTGCAATCTTTCCTCTTAGCTGACTTTCAATATGCCTCAATCAGTTCTTAGTACTTCAAGTGTCCTCGTAGTGACCAGGTTTCGCACCAACCCATCTTCTGGCATGTGGTTCTCAGAATAACTATGGAATGTTAAGCATTCTGTACCCAGTGACAGTTTTGAGCTGTCTTAAACAACCAGGGCTGCTCGTGTTACATTGGGCAGTGAATCTCAATGTTAATGTTCCTAATGCTGCAAACCTTTAATATCGTTCCTCATGCTTTGTTGAACCCCCACCAATGAAATTATGTTTGATGCTACTTCAGGACTGAAATTTTGCTACTGTTATGAGTCACAGTGCACCAGTTGTCTTCTGAGGTCTCAACCCACTGGTTGATCACCACTGCACTAGGCTAGGCATCAACATCTTGGGCTAGAGAAGTTGCTGCAATAGTCTTAGTTCATTCCTTTCACTACCAGAAGAACCATGTTCTCTCAACATGCACCAAGTATATAACCTAGGTTGGTCTACTTTCATAGTATTTCTCAAGTTTGTTGCACCCAGAAGGCATATAGTCAAGTTTCTACCCAGACAGCATTCTTGAGATTTTGGAAACCTACTTTTATTCTAGCATTTATCTTAAACTTCTTTTACCTAATTCTGCCTTATAGTTAATAAACCCTCTTCTCATGCCTTGTTGCCTATGAGCATATCCAGTCTCTGAAGACTAAGTGAAATTGTTTTTCAAGATGTGGCAAGTTAGAATTAGAACCACGACTCTCCCCCAGATGGTACAAAGTCTCTCTTGGGAATTTATAGAGAGTATATGCCCAACTCTTACTGAATGTAGGGAAGGATCATGCCTTTGAATAACTATGTAAATGAATTGCTTGGTCTCCAACTGTAGCTGTGTTAGTTAATGCTACATATATGAAGATTGCAAGTGTCATCCATTGTTTGAATCAAGGTTCTTTAGGGAAACAAAAGCTATACAAAGAGTACACTTTAATAGAAGATTTATTAGATGAGATTGGGCATATTCATAGTAGTATGGCTGTAATGCTTATTGTAATAAAGTCCATAGAAGCCCAGAATAAAAGCAAGTCAGGTATTTATTGGGGAGTCACTCACAAATGACATATAAGGTAGAAAATGATCACAGTCCTCTTCCCAGAGGTGTTCAAGTGTAGGGGAAGCTGTAGCCACGCCTACTTAGGAGCTGGCTACAGGTGTGCCTGACCATGCTTGTGAGGGCATGGTCAGAGTGATGTAATGTGACTGCATTTGAGCTTTCGGTTTCTCTTTTCCACTTGCTGTACAGGCTGCTGACCCACTGGCTGGCTAGGTCGCTCTGTAAGTAAGGCTTTTCCCTATTAAATACCCTTATATTTCTACCTGACTCCGTATTGGTAATTTCCCACTATACTCAAGGCTTCTATCTGATCAGTTACCACCACCCAAGAGAGAGAAGGAGCTTGTTCCCAGTCCACGCATAACATCTGAGACCTGAACCAGAAGAGGCCAGTGCCTCAAAGACTATTGGCTTAATGAATTCCCACACATATGGCCATAGACAATGAAGACTTGTCAGGTTGGTTTGCATAATAAGGTTGGAGTAGTCCAGCAATTGCTGTCTTACACCAGACAGGCTGAGAACCCAGTCATTGCTTACTCTAGGAGCCTGAATGTCTCTGTAGTCACAAGCTGGTGATGGAGTCCTGGAGGATTCCTAGAAAGTCATTGGTCTTTAGTCTACACTGGAAGCCTGAAAGAGCTGGTGCTATTTTCATGAATGGATAATCATCACTGGCAACAGGTAGAAAAATGTTTCAGTGAGAATGAAGGCTTGTGAACAAGCCTTTCTTCTCCCTTCTCATTTATCAAGGAATTGAGAAGGTGCTACCCCATTTAAGGTGAGTCTTTCCACACCAGTTAATGCCACCCCACAGATATGCCCACAAACCAACCTAATGTAGACAGATAATGCCCCAGCAAGACTCCTTTCCCATGTGAAAACAGTTTGTGTCAAGGTGACAAGACTAACCATCGCATATATGGTATTGGGATTTGATGACTAAATTGTATTGACTGTAAGATCCAAGAGGGGTGGGGATCTGCAAATGGCAATGCTTAGCTGCTCATATTTGACTTGGGATTATTTGGCATTACTTTGGGTTATGAGATGCACCAATACATCTGCTGCACAAATTGTTCTTTCTTACAGCTACTAATCCACACAATATATCACGTAGGCATCTCTTTGATCTTGAGAAATCAGTTATGTGAAAATTTGTGAGTAGGGACAGATAGCACATATCCACTTGTATAGATGTGTGTACTGTGTTTCACTTGCTATAGTAGACAAAAGTAAAGCACACTAATTGAGATATGTTCCTGTGATTGGGTGCTCCTGATCAACCTGGAGTTTTAAACATGGACTATGTTTTCCTTGTTTTTTTTTTTCTCTCATTTGCCTAGCTAAATCTGCTCTAGACTATTAGTCTAACTGTGAATCTCATGGGAAAATCTTTTGAAAAATTTATCCTATTTAAGAGAGGAAAATATTTAATAACCTCTTATTATAAGGTGTTTGTGTCTTATTAAGTTTTTTCAACTCCAAACGTTGCAATCACTTTGAGTAATGCCATTTTGATTAATCTTTCAATATTATAGATCATTTTAAAACAGAGTATTTAGTTTGTTGATAATTAGATGGTATTTTAATTTCTTATCCCTATTTGTTTTTCATCAAATATAATTAATGAAGTGATAATAGTTTAGCCTAAATCTGTTTTTCCTTTAAAAATAGAAATCTAAGACATTTCCCGAAAATGATAATTATGACATTATGAATATGGATGGATGTACAGTGCATCAAGATTTACTTAGAGTTTCCCTTTTGCGAGAACCCATATTTTGATGAGGAGAAACACGTATGCTGGAACACCGTCCTGCTAGGTAAGAGGTGTCTACTGGTGTAATAACAGCATGACTATTTGTGCAGTTAACCAGCTGCTCTCTTGATTGGATTTGATGCCTGTTTCATAGCAGGAGATTCATGCTTGGTACTTCAAAGCTGGTCAAAATCCATATAATCATAGGTCCAAAGGAAGAACTTATTTATGCTACTTTAATGAATGGTGATATTGTCAAACTGCCTACTGAAAATTTATGCTGATATCTATCGATACTTGAACTGGAGTGGGTAGTGGTTAATGTATTGGAAACTCGGTTGTTCAAAGCACGAAGGATGAGGGACCATAAGTGTTCAGCTGTAGATGGAATATCTCTATCAGCTGCCCCCCCACCCTGAGTTCAGGGAGCATCGCTGAGGAGGGGGCAAAAAGAATGCAAGAGCTGGAGTATAGGAGAACTGTGAAATACTGTCCTCTGGGCATGAGCTGTCTGTTGCACATCTGAACTCACAGAAGCTGTGGCTACCTGCATACTAAGAACAAGCCAGACAAAAGTCCCAGTCTGAGTGGAGGAGGGCTTCCATAGGCCATAGATGCAGAACTATCAGCAGATCAAGGTGGTGGTGAAGAGAGTCACTTTTCTTTGAGGGATAGCCATGGAAATGTTGCCAATGTCACAGTGAATGATTCCACACCCATGCACATAGGGATATAACCACCTGGACTCAGTCAGTTGTAAACAAAAGAATAAAAAAGTAAAAAAGCCCATGCAATTGGAAAGAAATTATGATGGTAGAGTCCTAAAGAGTTGGAGGGCTTCTGTAGAGGTAGATATGATCACAATGCATTGATGCATGCATGAACTATTCAGTGAATAAATAAAAGTATTATTTAAAAATGGAGGTGATATTAGTACCCATCTCATTTGATGGCAGAATTAAGTGAGATAAGCTATGTGGAGTTCTTGAGTGCATGGCACATTGGAAACCCCCAATAAGTCATTATTGCTAAAACCAATGAAAGACAAGATTGAGTTGATTTATTTTCAAAGTATACAAACATTGTATAAAGCAATCTTAAAATCTGTTGCTAATTTTGTATTGTTAATGGTGTTGGTCTTAGTAAAAGATAATGTCCTTAGCATTAAGAACTATTAAGGAAGATAAGTACAGCATGTAATTGTTAAATATACCCAAGTAATTCAGCAGTTAATTTTGCATGATAAATAAAAAATGATTAGATATTTTTACTAATGTCAACATGAGGGTTATTTAAAATAGAATGATGGAAACATTTTTTCCTTAACTTTCAGGTGTGTGTTACTTTGTGTGTGTGTGTGTGTGTGTGTGTGTGTGTGTGTGTGTGTGTGTGTGTGTGTGTGTGTGCATTTTCTCTTATTTCTCTAGTTAGAAAACAAAGTTTTATTTGTGTCTTGAATAGCATGGCAATCTATACCATTTAAAAAATTTGAAATTTCACAGGGAAAAAAAAGCAAGGATCTCTTATAAAGGGGATTAGTTCCATTGTCAGGAGAGAGTTGCTTGTGATGCTCTTTCTCTCTCCCTCTCTCTGCCTCTCTCTTTCTCCCTCTTCCTCTCTCCCTAGTCTGTTCCCTCTCCACTCCCTTTCTTTACATCTGTGGGAGGAAACTGTGAGAAAAGCCATTTTCAAACCTGGAAATAGACTTATATGTCACAACAGATCTGCTAATTACTCTTGATCTTTGATTTCCCACTCTTTCAACTATGAAAAATAACTGACCAGCAGATGGTGTCAGGTTACAGTGGCCTCAGATGACCAAAACAGACCAATACAATATGGTGAATTCAGGAAAAACAAATCAGCAATTTATCAAGGTTTTCTTTTTTTCTTTTTTTTTTTTCATCTCCATTACTCAAATGCATTGCTATGATTTCAAAGCAGAATTCAGGGGCTGCTGTGGGTGGCACAAAGGGTGTATATATGCATGTGCATGCATGTTGGGGGGCAGGTGAGGGGAAGTGTATGCACCCCTAAAATCTCATTCAGGAAGCATTTGCTTAGTCTCTTTCAATGCTATCACAGCTAGCATTTGTGTGTGTTTGCTTTCTTTATCTCAGCTCTGGTAAATCCATGGAAAACAGACGAATGCCAAATCTTTCATTATTCCTAAATCCGTGATTATAACATGTTTCCTCCACAATGTGTCCCAAAAGAGTGTGAGAAGCATCTGTAACCACACACAGGTTATGCTGTTGTTCCCTCAGTAGCAGTTTGCCCATATGGAGCTTAATTTTCTATACTACCTATAACTAGGTATAACATTCAAACGGAAAATAGCAATTTATCACAAGTGTCCAGCTGGCTTCTTCTTCTAAGTGGTTATTTCCTAATCTGAAACCCAGCCATTTACTGCCCACTTCCATTTTTTAAGCTATAAAATCAATAATAAATAGCAAGAACATTCCCTTGAGAGATGAGCCAGGCATTCCAACTGGGAAGAACTAATGAAGTGCATGGCCACAGTGTTGTGTGCTTGGATTTTAATGTGAGAAACAAAATGTGGAAAACGGGGTGTTGTTCATTGCTTTAAATTGATCAATAATTCTCCATAAATGTTCTTTAAGTCATGTCTTTAGAGAAATATATTTTCAATTAGTGTAATCTTAGAAAGATTTTGGAGTATTTTACTGAAGTATTGATCTTCCTGCACAATGTTTTAGCATGATCAGTCTAAACTACACATTTTTAACCCTCTTCAAGTTAGAGTCTTGAAGCCCGCCTTGTAGATTTGGTAATTTTCTCTCTAAGGAAATATATTACCTTGGAAATAATTTATCATTGAACTATGCTACCCCAAAACATACCAAGCAAACTATTACCTGCCTTAATTGACTGTAATCATATGAGAATATATGCATACATAAGTGTGGGAGATATACATGTAAACTTACATAAACAATTAACATGCACATCACATACATACAAGTACATGGGTAAAACACAGCATGCTCTTTGATGACAGTGTCTTATATTTTTGTGTCTGTTGTTTGTTTTTGCCCTAAAGATATTAATAATCAAATGATGTAATAAAAACTCTATGACTGTGGAAACTTTTGTGATCCTCTGCTGTATAATAGATTTTATAAAAATCCTTTGCCCTTAAGAGTTCATACACTAATATATAAATATGAATGTAAAATATAATACAACTATAGGGAAATAACAGCCGATGTACCGCTGTGCCATCCCATTGAGTTCTGATCATTGAAAAAGTGGTGCTGGCCAATTTTCATTTTACAGGTAGAGAACGCATTTAGAGAGAAGTTTAAGAAGATCATATTGCTAATATATATTTTGTTAGTAGTTTGAACTAAAAGATGATCAAATTCTAAAGCTTTCATTCTTTTCATTATGTCATTCTGACTTCCATAATAAAAATCAATGTAGTAAAATTAAATGTATTGGAAAGGAGCCTGCAATTAAAAAACAATTGAGTACAATAGACAGTAAATTAGTCATATCTAGACTGATTTTTCATGGAGGAATAATTTGATTATATCCCAAAATTGAATTAATTGAAAAAGGAAAGAGAAGTTTTAATGTGAAAAATTTGTAAAGTGAGAAATCACAAAATATGTAAAAGGGGATTAATAAGAGAAAAATAGTTAGTTCTACATTCCAAAATGCCATGTAGAACATGGCATTTTGGAAAATTTGTTGAAAATGTTGACTAGCTTTGAATCCAAGTCCAGGAGGCTTAAGTAAGATTTGGTGACACAGAAATCACTAAATGAATATATTTTATTTAGTTAATGTAGGCAAAGGGCCATGATGATTCTTAGTATAGAAAAGTGTATAATGACAGCACTTCTCTGTAATGAGCAGTCTGATGAAATTATTCAATAAAGGCAAAGCTTTTAAACTGAGGAACTTCAAAAGTCAAGATAAAAGGAGAACTACTCACTTAGGAATCAAATTATTTTAGCTGGTACATAAAACCATAAGCACTACCCATATAATGTGGAAAGATGATGTTTCATCCTGTGTATGTGCCATCTGGTGTTCAAGTTGGGTTAAACTTGTCTACTTCCTGAAATGTTTATTTAATTATGGAAAAAATTAAAATTCTTTTTTGTAATATTGGAAACTGTGGCGTACATTGTAAGCAGTCATCCTCCTGTGTAATCTGATTCTAGAGTTCTCTTTCCTTGACTAATTGTATCTTCATACCCACTGATCCACTTTTCCATCTTCTCTCCCCTCCATTCCTCTCATTCTCTGGTAACTGCTGTTCTACTCTCAAGTTCTGGGAGATCAAATTTCACGATAGACTTTGCATATGAGTGAGGTCGCACTACACTTATCTTTTTTGTTTGGTTTATTTTACTTAACACAATGATCTCCAGTTTCATCCCTGTTATCAGAAATGGCAGATTTCCATTTTATGGTTGTATAGTATTCCATCAACTATGTAGATATTCTTAATCCACTTATCAAGATAGTAGAAAATTAGGCTTGTTTCCAGCTCTTGGCTGTTATTAGGAGAATTGAAATGTGTGTGGGAGAGAAAATGCCTCTTCCATGCATTGATTTCCCTCTCTTTATTATATACCCAAGAGTAGCATAACTGAAGATCACATCCTTGTTCTCCTTTTAACTTTTGCCTGTGTTCTTGGGTGAGGTGGTGTCATGGTGGTATTGTTTTGCATCTCTCTGGTAATTAGTGATGATGAGCAACTTTTTTCTATTTTTCATCCTATTAATGTCCATTATCGATATAAATTGTATTATCATTATCGTTGTTGTTTCTGATGTTAAGGGTGTGTATGTCCTTATATATTCTGATGTGATCTCCTTGTTAGATATGCAGTTTGTAAACACTTTCTCTTATTCTCTGTGTTGTCTTTTCTATCTGCTGGAGTTTTGTGTTTTACTTTTTGGTAAGCCCAGGTTGCAATTTCAGTCAAAATGCCAACGACACCTTCATATTAAATTTAAAATTTAATATGAATTTAACGATATTAAAATTTGTACCAAACCACACACAAAGAAAAACCTTGAATAATCAAGGTGATCTTGAATAAAAGGAACAAAGCGGGAGACATTCCACCATCTGACTTCAAATTGCACCACAAAAGTGTAGTTATAGCAACAACATAGTCATCATGGCAATGACATTGACAAAGCATTGACATAAATGCAGATATCTATGGACAACAAAAGAGATTCAAAAGGTGAACCCACACACAAACAGTTAACTTCTTCTAAATTAAAAATGCCAAGAATACACTCAATAAGTAGTATTAAGAAAACAGATATCCATATGGAGAAGAATGGAACCAGACCATCTAAAGCTAAATAAGTGACTTAAATGTTTAGGGTCTCACAAAAACTTCTTCCAAGTTTTGAAGCTTGGACTATCAGTGGGTAATAGGACCATGATACAAACTTGGTATATTAGCTAGTTTGTTGGAGCCCACTCCCCATGGTGGATGTCATTCTCAGCCTTAATATATGGCAGAGAGGCTTGGTCCTGCCCCAACCTATTTTGTCAGAGTTTGTTGACTCCTCATGAGAGCCCTTACCTGTGAGGAGGAGTGGACTGGGGTTGGGTTGCAGGGAATGCTGGGGGTAGGGGAAGGTGAGAGGAGGGGTGGGAGGGAGAACTCTGGTTGGGATGTAAAATAATATTTAAAACAACAAAAAAGAGAAAAAAAAGCACATGCCCATTATATATCATGTAAACAGCTATGCAACCAACAGAAGCCAGCTGGGATTCACAGGCAGAATTACAGAACAGAGAAGGTACAAGTGTGAAATACAGGGAGTGACTGCTTCTGAGAAATAGGTTTAAGTCATAAGGTTCAGCTAGATTTAATTGGCTTCAACTTGAATACTGAACCGGCCTAAAGGACTCCTCTTGCATATCAGGAAACATCTGCTTTCTAGAGAGCACAGTTTGTCAGTGGTAAGAATCATAGCAATAAGATGAAAGTTTCATATAGTTAGAATCTAAATGTTTCAGATACTTAGAATGCATGTGCAATCATTTCTAAATACCACAAACAATATTTTGTTATTTTCAACAAAATCCATTGAGAAGAATAATGCTTTCTCTTAATCTTTTTTAAAATTTATTCTTCTCTCATCTATTGCATCAAGACTGCAATTTCACCTCCATCCACTCCTCCCTGCCCCACACCCATATATATATATATATATAATTTTATATATTGCATATATAAAATTTCCTAGCTTTATAAAACAAATTTTTAAATATTTGATTGATGTACATCTTAAAATTCTATGACTATAAAATTTGATATTTGGAGTTAGTATTTATGAAAATACTGTCCTTTCACAGAGAAATATATGTGCACTGTATAAAAGCCTTTACAGTAAAAAAGTAATATATAGAGTTTTTGTCCCTATGTATAGAGAGGAAATTTCACTCAAAGAGAAAACATGAGAATTATTTTGGGATTTCAGTTTAAGATTTTATTTCAGATAAGTTTAATGAAGTTGTTATAGGAAATTTATTTGAGGGATTTAGTCAACTCCTCTACTCTCTAAAAGGCGACAATGTGTCATGTTTGCTTCTAGGAGTCTCACTTTCTAGAAAACACAGAAACTCCAGAAATCAAAACATCTCTCCACTGCACGTACAAATAAATCAGGATGGTTTATTGATGGTTTCTATGATAGCTTCTGCATTTGATTATGTGCTCCTGCCCTTCCTGGGAGTAGAATTAGCTGAAGTTTAGTATATAGCACAGATACCATTGGCTCTGTGCTTGCCCTTGCAGCCAAGCCAATGTCTACTACAGGATCTTATTAGAGTTTTCTGAACTGAATAATGAACGACACATTTAAGTAATACTGGTTAGTTAATAAACAATTTTACTTATATGCTTTTCAAGTTGCTGTGGAGAAAATGGAATTCCCAGTAAGGCTCCCCATTCTAACTCCATAATCAAGTGGTACCCACGAAAACAATAGAGCCTGCATAGAGAACAATACAATTTAGTCTATGATGTTTGACTTTTAAAAAGATGCTTATGAAGTTTTCTCGTATATCAAATGGATAATTAGTGTAAATGTGTTGAAATACTAAAGGGGCCACATGGGAACAGCTGGAGTATACAGATGACTATGTAATTTCATGAGTCATGGAGGAAATTGATGTAACCCATTTTTTTGGGGGGGGATTTTCTAAGTGAAGCTTCATAGAAACTTTGTTTAATCAAAGATTTTAAACACAGATCATTTTTTCCATTTGCAACCTAAAGATAATGTGTGATTAATGAATTTAACAGGAAGAAAACAAAATATACCCAAGATTATTCAGTAGATAAAACAAGGCAATGGATCACACTACAAGTTTTTAATAAGATATTCCTGAAGTCACATTCTAAACCTATAACAGAAGGTATTAATACAAACAGAAACTTAGTCAAATAAGTATCCTATTAGCGATTGCATAGATGAGTAAGAGGAAACACATAGACAAAGACTTTAAGTGCAAATCAGTAAAACAGAATTAATTCCTTTAAGGATAAGATTTTTCTTTTGAAATATTTTTGATTTTGATGTTAATGCTGTTTTATCTGGTATAGATCCTTGGAAATTTTACTTCTATTACTGAAATAATTATAGTAATATAAGTGCGGATTCTAAACCTAAAAGGGAATGAGATACTTTAAGTCAATTATGGTTGAGAGTGAAGTCCTGCATGTTTGTTCATAGAAGCTAATGAATTTAGCAAGGACAATTTCACCATCATGACACTGAAATAGCAAAGGTTGATAATGGATTTGCCTCCTCCCTAAATTACAGTTCTTATGGTCCATGATAAAGACTTCTACTTGGTCAACTGTGTATTGACTGTTCAGTGGTGAGTACTGTGTCACTATTATAAACTCAAAAGTTAAATGAGAGGTAATTCTGGGGGCAGAAATATGCAAGCAGGTAAATAGTGGTGGGGATGGTGAAGTGATGGGGCAGAGGAAGTGTTAACCAAAATGAAAAGTGCATGAAAAACCAAGCGGGAAACTATTGTTTGATGGTGTTTTACTCTTTTGGCTTTTGGGGGTCCACCACCCAGCTTCCAAATAAATCACACACCCAGTCTTATTTTTAGTTATGAATGCCCGAACTTAGCTTAGAGTGTTTCTTGTCAGCTCTTTAAAAATTAGATTAACCTGTCTACCTTTTGCCTCCGGGCTTTTATATTTTTCTTTTATAATCTTACTTTTACTCTCCACGGCTGGCTGGGTTGCTAGGTGGCTGACCCATGATGTCCTCCTCTCCTTGTTCTCTTGCTCCTTTCTTCCTCGATTTTTCCTTCTATTTATACTCTCTGCCTGTCAGCCAAGTCTGTCCTTGCTCCTGCTTTTCTATTGGCCATTCAGCTCTTTATTAGACCAACAGGTGGTTTAAAGATAGACACCACAGAGGTAAACAAATGCAGCATACACAAAAGTCACACACCTTAAAATGGTATTCTACTACAAACTATGATTTAGTAACTCAATAAAAGTTGTAGTAGGAGATAGCAGAGCACAAGATAAAAAAAAAGAATTGGAGTGCATAAATACTGGGATCTTAGGGTTTAAGCAGGGATGGGAACAGGGAAGGAGAGCAAAAGAGATATAGGGGAAGATTCAATAAAACTAAGGATGTATAAAGAAACATTATGAAATCCCACTAGTGTGTAAAGTAATTAAAATATAGGTTTAAAAAGGAATTTGAGCAGAAATACCCACATTAGTGAACACATTAGTGTTCCCAGAAGACAGGGTTAATGAAAAGAAAATCTCAGTGCCAGGCATGAGTTACTTCCCTAAGAATTATTGGTCATGGAGGCCTCAGAGGTACTAAAAATAATGTAGGTCCCTCATTGCCCACCATATCTTCATGAGGCCTTGTATCTTCACATAATTTGATTGTAGTCATAGAGAAATCAGTCTTTTTTATTCGAATTAGAAACAAGATTTTTTTACATGTCAATCAATCCCAGTTCCCACTCCCTCCCCTCCTCCCCTACTACCACCCAAATAAAACCCTACCTATCACATATCCTTACTGCTCCCCAGGGAGGGAGAGGCCATCCATAGGGGGTCATCAGTATCTATCATATCCTTTGGGATAGGGCCTAGGCCCACCCCTGTGTGCTTGGTTCAGGGAGTAACCCTGTATGCAGATTGGGCTCCCGAAGTCCACGCCTATGCTAGGGATAAGTACTGAACTACTACAGAGGTCCTGTAGATTTCTGACATCTCCTCACTGAAGTCCACGATCCTGGGGTGTGGAACAGTTCCATCCTGGTATCTCAGCTATCAGACTGGGGACCAAGAGCTCCCTATTGTTCAGGTCAGCTGTTTCTGTGGGTTTCACCAGCCTGGTCTGGAACCCTTTGCCTATCACTCATTCTTCTCTGCAACTGAATTCTGGTTCAGTTCAGTGATTAGTTATGGGTGTCTGCTTCTACTTCCACCAGCTGCTGGATAAAGGCTATAGGATGTCATATAAGACAGTCATCAATCTCATTATCAGGGGAGGGCATTTAAGGTAGCCTCTCCTCTGTTGCTTAGATTGTTAGTTGGTGTCATCGTTGTAGATCTCCAGAACTTTCTCTAGTGCCTGATTTCTCTGTAAACCTAAAGTGTCTCCCTCTATTCTGGTATCTCCTTTCTTGTTTTCTTCTATTCTTCCCCTGACTCAAACTTTCTCCTTCCTCATCTCCTCCTCACCCCTGGAGAAGGGGAAAGGGACAAGATCTCCTGAGCAAATTGGGAGCAAGGGAGGAGGGGAGGGCTAGGAGAATTAGAGAAATCAGTCTTAAACAATACTCTTTTATAGTGCCAGAAAGTGCAATGCAGTATTTCGTAGTCTAGAAAATACTGTAAGATCTTACCCAGCTCAGGATCCTGCATGCTATAATACCAACTTGCCAGGTAAGATATACTACTGGTACAATAATCAAAAGGCAGTTTGTGAGGGGTAAATAATCACTCTTTTGATTGGATTTGAGTTCTGCTCCATAGAAGGAAATTAGTGCATGTACTATGAACATGGTCAAACTCAAAGTCATGGTCAAAGTTATTGGCTGGAAGGGAACACTAGTGAAAAGTTTCTGTACCCCAATAAGCCTTTCTACCAATATAGAAATCCAAATCAAGCCAAATTAAAAAAACACACATTTAATGGATACAATGCTCCCAGATGGTCTTCCAGTCCCCAAGAGAGGAGACGGGAAAGAGAGTTCAGAAAACCACATATCTATGTTCTGTGTGGGGGCAGCTTGAATACCTTGTGAGAGTGGTCTTGAGCATCTCTGGGGGAAGGACTCATCATTTGGTAGGCTTTTTCTGAGATGCTGCAAGGTTTGGAGGGACATATCAAGTGGGTCTTTGGTGGAACTTCCACCATAACACTCCAGATTCTTTGAGTATATGGATGCCAAGGGCTAGGGTGAAGCTTCCACCAAAACAACTAGCTCATGTGTGACAAATGGTCATTATGTTAGACCACTTTCTAAATATTTATGTTTATAGCTATGTTTGTGCTGCTTTCCATCTTGCTAAGAGAAGCTTCTAATTGTACCAGGTAGTGGTTAATACTCTTAAAATTACTGAGAATAAGGAACTGTGGGTGCTCAGAAGTAGATGGGTCTTCTGTATCAACACCCTCCTTCAAGGCTTAGGGAATAACATTGAAGAAGAGGCAGAAAGAATGTCAAAGTGGATGATCTTAAAATGTGTGAACATGGCATCACTACATGGACTCAGGTTATACACAAACATAAAGAGGACATGAACTTAGGAGAGTTGTGTCTTGGGAGAGATGGGAAAGATTTGGAGGGAGATAATAAGGAATAGATATAAATATGATCCATGCATAGATGTATAAAATTATTATAGAATAAGAAAGAGAAACAAAATTAATCAAAAATCAACTGACAATGCTTGAAAGAGGATATAATTCAAATTTTTTGATAATTTCATTTAAATAAATATATTTATACACATACTTGCATGCATAAAACAAATTTTAAGTAGATAGTTAATAGAATGATTCCTTATAACCCTTTTGACATCTTTTAAAATTTAAATTATTTAATTACTACTCATATTTACATATCTATGACCCAATTCCCTTGCCCTCCCATCCTCCAATGTTTCCCATCAGCCCCCCCAACCTATCCCCAAACTCCTCCCCAGGAATAGTGAGGCCCTCCACCAGGGACATTCAAAGTCTGTCATATCGTTTGGGGGAGGGCCTAGGCCCTCCTTGCTGTATCTGGGCTGCAATAATATTCTCTCCATATGGAATGGGCTCCCAAAGTCCATTTGTGATCTAGGGTTAAAGACTGGCTGCACTGTTTGAGGTCCCATAGACTGTCTTGGCCGCCTGGCTGGCACCCACATTCAGAGGGTGGGTTCGGCCCAATGCTGTTTCCTCAGCTTTATGACTAGGGTCTACATGCTCTCACTAGGTCAGGTCAATTGTTTCTGCAGGTTTCTGCAGCACCTTCTTGGCTTCTTTGCTCATCCCTTCTCCCTCTCCACAATTGCATTCCAGGGTTATGGTTCAGTGTTCAGCTGTGGGTGCCTGTTTCTACTTCGAACAGCTACTGGAAGAAGGCTCTAGGAATGGTAACCAAGGTAGACACCAATCTTATTATAGGGGAAGGGCATCAACGGCATTTTCTCCACCACTGCTTGAATTCCTAGTTGGGGTCATCCCTGTGAATCCCCTAACATTTCCCCTGTGCCAGACCTCTCTCCATAGTCTCCTTCTATCAAGGTGTCTCCTTGCTTGCTCTCTTCTATTCCTCCCCTCTCTCAGGCCTCTTATTCTCCTCTCCACTCCCTTCCCACCTCCTTCCTCTCCACCCACACCCCGTTGGTTCAGGGGTTCTCATCTCCCTCCTTTTCTTTGAGATACTATGCAATCTTCTCTTGGGGTCCTCCTTGTTTCTTAGCTAGTGTGGCAGTGTGGATCGCAGACTGGTAATTCTTTGCTCTATGTCTAAAAGTCAAAAATGAGTGAGTACATACCATGTTTATCTTTTTGTGACTGGGTTACCTCACTCAGGATGGTTTCTTCTGGTTCCATCCATTTGCCTGCAAGTTTCAAGATTCCATTTTTTTTCTGCTGAGTAGTACTCCATTGTGTAAATGTACCACATTTTCTGTATCCATTTTTCAGTTGAGGGACATCTAGGTTGTTTCCAGGTTCTGGTTATAACAAATAATGCTGCTATGAACATAGTTGAACAGATGGTTCTTATTGTATGAATGTGTATTCTTTGGGTATATGCCCAAGAGAAAAATTGCTGGATCTTGAGGTAGACAGATTCCTATTTTCCTGAGAAACCTCCATACTGATTTCCAGAGTGGTTGTACAAGTTTGCACTCCCACCAGCAATGGAGGAGTGTTCCTCTTTCTCCACATCCTCTCCAGAATAGACTATCATTGGTGTTTTTGATTTTAGCCATTCTGATAGGAGTAAGATGGTATCTCATAGTAGTTTTAAGCTGCATTTCCTTGATGGCTAAGGATGTTGAGCACATTCTCAAGTGTCTTTCAGCCATTTTAGATTCCTCTATTGAGAATTCCCTATTTAGTTCTGCACTCCACTTTTTAATTGCATTGATTGGTGTTTTGGTGTCTAGCTTCTTGAGTTCATTTTATATTTTGGTGATCAGACCTTTGTCAGATGTGGGGTTGGTGAATATCTTTTCCCATTCTGTGGGCTGGCGTTTGTCTTGCTGACTGTGTCCTTTGCCTTACAGAAGCTTCTCAGTTTCAGGAGGTCCCATTTATTAATTGTTGATCTCAATGTTTGTGCTACTGGTGTTATGTACAGAAAGCTGTCTCCTGTACCAATTTGTTCAAGGTACCACCTTCCTTCTCTTCTAGGAGGTTCAGTGTGGCTGAATTTAGGTTGAGTTCCTTGATCCATTGGGATTTAAGTTTTGTGCATGGTGATAGATATGGATCTATCTACAGTCTTCTACATGTCCAAATCCAGTTATGCCAACACCATTTGCTGAAGATGCTTTCTTTTTTCCATTGTATAACTTTAGCTTCTTTGTCAAAAATCAGGTGTTCATAGGTGTGTGGGTTATTATCAGGATTTTCAATTCAATTCCAATGGTCAACCTGTCTATTTTTGTGCCAATTTCAAGCTGTTTTCAGGACTATGGCTCTATAATAGAGCTTGAAGTCAGGGATGGTGATGCCTCCGGAATGCCTTTATTATACAGGGTTGTTATGGCTATCCTGGGTTTTTTTTTTTTTCATATGAAGTTGAGCTTTTCTATTTCCAGCATCCCTTCATTCTGTGTCTTCCTTATTGTTTCTAATTCTGCTTTCTCACCTTGAACTGTTTGAATTGTTTCCTTCACTTGTTTGGTTGTTTTTTTCTTGGCTTTATTTAGATTCTTTAAGAGATTTGTTTATTTCTTGAATTTTTTTGGTTTGTCTTTTCCTCCATTTCATGTAGTTTTTTGCTTGTTTTTTCTTCTAATTCTTTAAGGAATTTTCTTGTTTCCTCTTTAATTGTCTCTTATCTTCATAAGATATTTTTTAAGGTCCATCTTGTCTTCATCATCTGTGTTGGGCTTTTCAGATCTTGCTGGTGTGGAGTCCCTAGATTCTGGTGGTGTCACATTGGTTTTTCTGTTGTTGGGTGTGTTCTTATTCTGTCATCTTCCCATCATTTCTTCCAGTGGGTGAAGGTGGAGTCTGTCCCTCTCCCAGGCTGTAGGCTGAGGACAGAGAACAGTGGGGGAACCAAGAGTGAACCAGTCTGGGCAGGTCCACTCTTGTCCAGGGGGAGGCTCAGGAGGAAGCAACCAGGGTGTGATAGTAGAGGTTGGGGGCAGAGCAGTGCCCAGACTCACCTCAAGCGGCAGGTGGAGGGCAAAGTGTGGAAGGGGTACCGATATAATTTAAATTTAAAAATCCTACTTGACTGAACTCTGATTATGGCTGTGTGCATGTGACTGCAGGCATCCCTTGAGGCCAGAGATATTGGATTCCCTAGAGCAGGGTTTACAGTTTTTGAGCCACCAAATGTGGATCCAAGAACCCAAATTTAAATCCATTGCAAGAACAATATGTACTCTTAATCCCAGAGCCATCACTCTAGTCACTAATCAAATATTATAATGACATGAATAAAATAGATTATTAATTCTACCAGAATTTAAAAAAATGAAGAGAGCAAAGCACTACAAAGGTGAAAATAAGAAAGTTTAGCTGAATTAATCACATTAACTTGCAACTGTGAATTTATCACAGGTTTCACATTGTTGGTCAAGATGAGTTATTTTTACAATTCGAGGTTTCACTGCTTGTACTTTAAATAAGAATGGCTCCATAGGCCCATGTAGTTGAAAGCTTAGTCATTATGACAGGGTTTTATCTGAGAAAGGATTAGGAGGTGTGGCCTTGTTGAAGGAAGTGTGTAACCAGGGATGGGCTTTCAGAGTTCAAAAGCCCAATCCTGGCACAGTTCTCTCTCTCTCTCTCTCTCTCTCTCTCTCTCTCTCTCTCTCTCTCTCTTTCTCTACTTATGGATTAAGAAGTAGTTCTCAGCTATTGCTCCAGCTTCTGCCTGCATGATGCCATTTCCCCCACTACGACAATAATGAACTAAACCTCTGAAAGTGTAAGCAAGCCACCAATTAAATGTTTTCTTTTATAATAGAGGAATCTAAAATGGCTGAAAGACACATAAGAAAGTGTTCAAAATCCTTAACCATCAGGGAAATGCAAATCAAAACAACTCTGAGATGCTATCTTACTCCTGTCAGAATGGCTAAAATCAAAAATACTAATGACAGTTTATCCTGGAGAGGTTGTGGAGAAAGGGGAACACTCTTCCACTGCTGGTGAGAGTGCCAACTTGTTCAGCTGCTGTGGAAATCAGTATGGTGATTCCTCAGGAAAATGGGAATCAATCTACCACAAGATCCAGCATTTCCACTCTTAGGCATATACCCAAAAGAAGCACATTCATACAACAAGGGCCATCTGTTCAACTATGTTCATAGCAGCATTATTTGTAATAGCCAGAACCCGGAAGCCACTTAGATGCCCCTCAACTGAAGAATGGATAGAGAAAATGTGGGACATTTACACAATGGAGTACTACTCAGCAAACAACAACAACAACAACAAACAATGGAATCTTGAAATTCGCAGACAAATGAATGAATGGAACTAGAAGAAACCATTCTGAGCAAGGTAACCCAGTCACAAAAAGACAAACTCATATATAGATTTTTACACATAGAGCAAAGGATTACCAACCTACAATCCACACCACTATAGAAGCTAAGAAACAAGGAGAACTCTAAGAGAGACATACATGGTTCCTCGGGGAAGGGTTAAGGGACAAGATCTCCTGAGCAAATTGGGAGCATGGGGGAGGGGAGAGGGAGCTAAGACAATGAGAAGGGGAGAAGAGAAGAGGCAAGGAGGACATAAAGGAGCAGGAAGGTTGTGTATGGGGAAGAATAGAGGAGAGGAAAGTAAGAGATACAATCAGAGATGGAGCCAGGTTTAAAGAGAAATTAGGAACTAGGGAAATGTCCAGAGATCTACAAGGATGACACCAACTAACCATTTAAGCAACATTAAAGAGGCTACCTTGAATGCCCTCCCTTGGTAATGAGATTGATGACTAACTTACATGCCATCCTAGAGCCTTCATCCAGCAGCAGATGGAAGTAGAACTGATACCCACAGCTAAACCCTGATCTGAACTGGAATCCAGTTGCAGAGGAGGAGTGATGGGTAAAGGGGTCAAGACCAGGCTGGTGAAACCCACAGAAACAGCTGACCTGAACAAGGGTCAGACTGATAACTGGGAAACCAGTATGGAACTGATCCAGACCCCATGAATCTGGGTATCCGTGAATGAGGAGGCCTCAGAAATCTATGGGGCCTCTTGTAGTATATCAGTAGTAATCCCTAGCATAGTAATGGACTTTGGGAGCCCATTTCACATAGAGGGATACACCCTCAGCCTAGACACATGGGGTGGGCCTAGGCCCTATCCCAAAGGCTATGACAGACTCTGGAGAACCCCCATGGAAGGCTTCACTTTCCCTGGGGATCAGAAATGGTATGGGGATAAGTAGGTTGTTAGTGGGGGCAGAGGAAGAGGGTAGGGAGAGGGTACTGGGATTGACATGTGAAACAATCTTGTTTCTAATTTAAATTTAAAAAATGGAGATAAAAAAGAATTGCCTTTGTGATGGAGGAAGTACTTCTGTGTATGTCTTTGTCTTACTGAATGATAAATAAAATACTGTTTGGCCAAGGAGGCAGCAAGTTAGGCAGGACTAGGAGTCAAAGCAGATTCTGGGAAATGTAGTAGAGAAGTGGTGATCCAGGCAGGAAGTGACATAGCAAGGAGACTCATTTAAACAAGGAGAAACAGGAAGTGTTCCCTTTTTCCCTTTTGCTCTTCCTCCATGTGACCCACCAGCAAGGGAGGACACCAATGGAAGGTGTCCGAAAAGATAAGTCTTATAAAATATATAGATTTGCGATAATTAAGACTGAGCTAGCAGATGAGAAGTCCTAGTCATTGGCCAAGTAGCTTTTGAACCTAATATAAGTCTCTCTGTGTATTAATTTGTGCCCTAACTCGGGCGGTCGGCTGGTGTAAAGCACACATGTGGCAGTGGGGCTCGGCGGCTTTTGGCGGAAAGATTTATCGTAACACCCTTGTGGTTATGGTGTCTCTGCACAGCAACAGAATAGTGACTGAGATGGAGTGCTTCCTGCTTAATTTGAATCTTAACAACATGGATACAGGAGTGTCTTGCATGCTTTAATATGTGGTGACTGTAAAATTCTTAATGCTTGCATGTAAATTCATTTGGTTTCTTATTATTGTTGACTTTATTTATTTAACTGAGATGACACATCCCTAAATACTTAGAAAGGCAAAGCTATAGCTACTTAAGTATGTTCCCATGATAGCTTTTGCACATAGCTTTACCAATTCCAAATTCTGTTTTAAGTTATAGATATTTAAAAAAGAATGAAATGTTTTAAAAGTGAATTAAATTTGTTCCGTAATATTTTCATACATAATATACAATGAATTGTTATTGTTATTATCCTCTTACCTCTTGCCCCTATCCTCTCTACAATTTCCTTTCTCACATGCATGTCTTTTGTTTTTATTGATGGCAACCACAGCTGTTATGAATTTATGGTTTCAATGACTTGTGGCAGCCAGAAGGTGGCAACTTAGAGCAAACCATAGAGGAAGTGGTATAAATGCCTTGTTTAGGACTGAGCACTCAACCATCACTTATGCAGCATTTTAAGCTACCATGAGTCCATTACTGCTAGTCTGTAGCTGGCCTCAGTTGTATTTGCCAATGGGTGTAAACATAGATAATTAGAAGGTAGTGTGACAAGGTATCACATTAACTAAAAGAGTACTAAGCATCCCACTTGGACCTATGACTTCATCAGCCACATTTTGACTGGGTTTACTTTACATGCTTGTATTCCTTCCTGTGGAGCTGGCATCAAATCCAATCAACTCCTGGTACAGGTATGCCACTATTGCACAAGTAAGTTGTCTTGTCTGCCAGATTGTTGTGGCTGTTCATAGAGTACTGAGCCTGTACATATTTGTGTGATGTCTTATTCTAAAAATCACATTTGTGTTTGTATGAGACTTGCCATACAAGCTGATCAGTTGGAAGAAACTGCTCACAAGTTGATGAATCATCAGAGCAGAGGAATCTGGGTAACTTTTTCTTTATGACACTAAAACCTTCATTAGTGTTTCAAAGTGGGCAAACAGAATCCATTACCATTAAATCACATGTGTAATTAAAAACCAGCTCATTTGGTGAGTATGTAAACAATCAGTTTACAAAGTCAGATATTTTCATACAACAAATGTTATTTTACAAAAATACAAATAAATAGACAGTTAAAAATTAATAACATAAAAGTATAGTTCTTCCCATATGAAGCTATTCAGAGGAAGTTTCTTGATTACATAAGTTATTAGATAAAGAAAAATGTGAAATATCCAGGTCACTCATTGAATTCCTAGCAGGAAATGGAAACCAGTGAAATGGTCCCCTGACAGGGAGCATAGCAAGCTGCATGAAAGAGTCACATGTGCCTGAAAAGAAGATAATTTTGTGTAAAGTTTTACTATTTCTATAATGAAATTCTTGTTCATATTTGAACATCCTGTGTAAATGTAAGAAAAACATGTGGTCTATTTATTCTATGGATTCTAAGAATGATAGATTAACAGTCCAAACATTGGTTGATAATTTGTTGTGTTTGTTGAGCAAAGTAGAATGTGACATTATCACTATAAATGTAGAGAAAAAATATTTAGTAAAATTCAACATCTTTTGATGATAGAAATTTTCAGCACCTCAGTAATAAAAGGAAACTCTTTAATTTTCCAAAAGCTCTCAACAGAAACTGATAGCAAGCATCTAATTTAGTTGTTAAATATTGGAAACTTCCCTTCAAAAGAACTGAGACAAAATATTAGCCCTCTCCTATTAAGCAAGTCCTCAAGAGCTTGGCCAGTTCAACCGGGGGAAATGAATAAACATAAAAGTGTGGGAGGAAAGTAAAAAAAGTCTGCAATGTAAACATAAAATTGATTTAGAAATCATGCTAAATTTGAAAAACACCTTTTACAATGATAACTTTTATTAGCGTTGCTTTGAAAATATATCTAGGCCTAGAAATAAATTGAATGAAATAAAAACATTTCCAGACAGAATGACTAGGCAAGAGAGAAATTAAAAAAGAATAAACACTTGGAGAATGATGCTTTGTTTATGAACTAGATGATCCAGGATTGGGACAATGTCTAACATACACTAATTAATCAATGGGATTCCAATAATAATATTAAATTTATGTTATTCATTGAGAAGCTGATTCTTAATTAAAAGAGAAATTAGAAGGGCAGCAGAAAATGAAATGTTGAATCTTAAAAAGCAGCCAGGTGGGAACCTCAAATAGTAGTATCAGGGCTAAGAAACTGGAGGATGCAAGTATCAAAGACTGGAGCACAGGAGTTCAGAAACACTCATCTGGATTATGACAAAGCACTGCTCCAGTGCCAGTATGGAAGGATATTTCTTCAATACATGTTTCCAAGTCAACTGTATCTCCATATGGAAAAACATTAAACTCAAGCCCTATCTCAAATAGTTAAGAAAGAGATCATGTCTCAGTGGATTGAAAATCTAAATGGAAATGTAGAACAATACATCTTCTAAAAGATAACAAAGGATAGTGTCTCCAGGATTTGAGGGGTGATAAATATTTTTTAAATGGCCACCAATCCACTTAGTAGGAAAGGAAAAGACTTCACAAAAAGGATGTTATTAAAATAGATTTCTTCTTTCCATGTAAAGTCACCAATGAGGAATCAGGAGAAGCCTTGGAGCGGGAGATTAGATCAGTACCGCCTGTACCTGAAAATAATTCATCTCAGGTGCTTGCAAATGACTCTGTTAACTCATTAGGAAAAATAAAATCAAGTCACTTTTGTTTCTGAAAAGGGGGAAAATGCATTGAATGGGAACTTCACAAAGTAAGAAACTCAAATGCACAAAATGCATACAGAGGTTGCTCAACATGTTTAGTAATAAGAGTATCTATTGAGTTAAAGTAATATTAAAATGAAACTGAGCTAGGGAGGGCTGGCAGAGAAGTGATTAAAGTGCTTGGTCCACGACCCCACCTGGAAAAGCCAATCATGATGTATTCTCAGTGCTTGGCAGGGGAAAGGGGGATGTCTGGGGATTGCAGGCATCCTGTGCAGCTTAATTAGTGATGTTCAGATCTGTCTTTTTTAAAAGAAATGTACATGACCCCTGAGGAAGAACCTGAAAGGTTAAAAGATTAACTTCTGTTATCCACACATCTGCTCAGTGTACACTTGTATACAAACCCCTTCACGTATGTGCACAAATATACGTACACACAAGTGAAACAGAATGAATAAACTTCAATGATAAAATGTTAGTTTTTTCAGAAACTGAAATAATTGTCACAACAATATTAAATGCATGAAATTTGTATATGTCGTTGATGGCTTTGTAAATTGAGCCAGAAATGTCAGAAGACCATTTGGTTGCATTTACTAAAGCTGAATACTGGCATTGTCAATGCTCAGTCATTCAACCACAGTCCTACACATAAAAGAAGACAAAAAGATACTAAATTCCATACTGCTTGGGTTAGATACACTGTTGCTGTGATTTCTGATTTTTGTTTAGTTTGGACAATAGATACTGCAACATTTTAAATATTACAATTTAATGCATAATGGGACCATATAACAATTTAGACTTATTGAAGGATGATACTATTTTGTTGTTGTTGTTTTATTTTTGAGAAGGGTTTCCATGAATGTGCTTCCATTCACTTTGTAGACCAGACTGGCCTCAAGCTCACAGAGATCTGCCTGCCTCTGCCTCTCCAGTGCTGGGATTAAAGTCTCACACTGCCACCATGACTTTTAATGAGGAGGGGAATCAAATTCAGAGTTCTACTATTTGCTCAGAAAGCATTGTACTTACTGAACTATCTCCTCAGCTCCACCTCTTAACTTTTCAAAGATCACATGTCAATGATAAATTATGCAATTAACAGAAATCTATATTTTAAGTTATATCAGTAAGAGGCTGTTTCATACCTGTCAAGCACTTGGCTGGATTAAGTGAATAAATGGACATGAACCATGCTTAGGTGTTTTAATGACTGTTGTGGGCAGATGACATAGTTACATTATGGGCAGTAGAAATAAGACAATGAGGTTTAAATTATACAATAACACATCCTGCCAAAAAAGAGAAAGGAATGGAAACCCTAGGGCATCAAATGTCATGCAAAAGATTATCTATAACAGCAGCATAAAACTTAATATGCTCAAGCTGTGACCTATTCACTTAAGGGAATGCATACAGCAATGCCAGTGAAGGCACTGCTGTGTCCTGCAGCATCAGCTGAACTTCAGAAGCTGAGACAAAGAAGCCCCAGACAGGATTAAAGATGGAAGCCCAGTAGCCACATTTCTTGAGGATGCCAGTAGACTTGAAGCATTCAGAGAACTTTCTGTTATTGCTTATACAATTCATCTATCAAGGAGTGTGAGTACATGATGTTTATTTTGTGAAAGCCCCCCAAACTATGCTTTTAGAGCTTGCTTACCTTATAATATATAGGACTGACTTCAGTGGAACTCTGTTTTCTGATTATGAAGAAAATTATGTTTTCTATTTTATAAGGAAATCACTAACTCTAGCAATGAGTACAATGTTACCAAAAGTCACTTACTTAACCACCTCAAAGAAAATGCATTTCTAACAAAATTTGGCTTCTGGTAGCACATTGGATTTGTGGACAGGGTTATGTGAATTATTTGACACATGACTAAAATCTTTAATTTACTCACTGCATAGAAATTTCTCCACTGTAAGAACCAACTTTGTTTTTTGTTTGTTTGTTTGTTCAGAGTCTTCCACATAAATGGTGCAGGCAATTTGCTCTTCCTTATGATCAGCAGGATGTCAACAGGAACATAGAATTGGTAAAGCCCCACAGCATTCTCAGGCTGTCAGGAATCTTGTCAGCAAGTTTGTTATCTATTGTAATTGATACCTAAGAATTGGATTTTAAGCTCTAACTTAAAAAATTGTGAATGCCTAGTAATCCCTGCCCTGAAATATAAGATCGGTGTTCCAATGGACATAGAACTCAGGACAATGAACAATATTATGCTCCATAAACTAATGATTTGAATGTGTTTCTGAAGTTGAGAATGAGATTTTGTGACTACACATTTCATGGAGCACCTTAGCAGGGGCCCCTCTCCTTGTACAATGCTTACGTTTAGTGTTCTGTGCTGTTCCCATGCAGTGCTTTATGTGGCTCTAGGTATTATTGTTTATGATAATGACATTTTAATTGGTGATGTTACACCCTGAGCATCTTGGTTGAATGCTTCATAATTAAAAATATTATTGTAATAGTTCCTGGAAGGTAAAGATATAGCCATGGATCCTTAGAGCAGAATTCTTGGGGAAGCTAATTGTACCAAGAATCAACATATCTCTTATGGGGGCAGTGAGAAGAATATTAAAAAGGACATCTTTTGCCATTTCTATACCCACTTAATGCTACCATTGTCATTGTGACTAACAAAACTTACTCTATATAACATCATTTCTATTTGATCAGAAGTCAGTTTGTGTCAGTCATGATAGCAATATCTTATCAAAGTCAAGATTGAAGCTTGTGAAATATACAAAACATCCATACATATACTTACAGGCAGGGATTAGTTGGTATATTAAGGCCATTTAAGGGTTATTTAATGCCAATTACTATTTGTTACTGGGAAAACCTTTATAAACAGTTGAACATTCCTATTCATTGTGGTCTGTTATTATTACTTATATTGTTACATTGTGATGGAAATGGTAATTTTATTTCTATAAAAGTGATTTTAATGGACTTTTCCTGTCTTTGAAAGATGAAAGTAGAAGCTGGGTGGTGATTGTGAACGCCCTTAATCCAAACATTCAGGAGGCAGAAGCAGGTGCATCTCTGAGTTTGAGTCCAGCCTGGGCTACAGAGTGAGTTCCAGGGCAGTTAGGGCTACTCAGAGAAACCTTATCTCAAACAAACACAGAAACAAATAAGCAAACAAAGAAAAAGAGAAGATTCCATTGATACCTTTTTATTCATGGTTTCCTGAGAAATGATTGTAAATGCTTTTTGGTAACATAGTCTTTTTATTCCTTCTATTATTAAAACAATTATGATATTTGTATGTAATCATATAGAGACTAAAATATATGTATTCTCATGATTGGATCTTATAATTTGACTTAAAGTGAGACAAACTCTACCTGCTACTTACTAATGTGCTTCATTTCTAATAGAGAACAGAATATAACTTCTTCCAACTTATCAGTTTTCATAAGCCTCATGAAGATAATTTTATATTTATGGGATATTTTCTATCACAAATAATCTCATTGATCTAAGTAGAAAAGTTCTATTAATTTGATAACACATTTTTTGTCTTAAGTACTAGTCTTTTTTTTGTTTCTTTTGAGACAGGATCTTGTTAGCCATCCCTTAATGCTTAGAACTCACAAAGTAGTGCAAGCTGGCCCCAAATTCTCAGAAACCCTTTTGCCACAGCTCTCAGTGTGGCAAGATTATTGGAATGTGACACTGTACATGGATAATAAAACTAATACAATCTTAATTAAATTTATGATTACATTGAAAACAAAAAACAGTACCATAAAACAGTTAATGGGGTTCATTAACAATGAATTCTATAGGACTTCCTATCAAAGTTAATAACCAATACGTAGTCAGGTAATTGTTAGGATATTTATCGGGGAAAAATGCCTTACCTACCCAACTGGCAGGAAAGCAGAGCTAACCCAAGCAGCAGGGAAAAATAGGGGCTTTCCCATGTGTGACCCCGGCTCTTAAACTACCCTCACATCACCCTGTCTATGCCCTAGGGGGCATGCCATGGTCAGGTATACCTGTAACCAGCTCCAGGAGGCATGATCAGAAAGACCCCTACAACTTCTCTTTTCCTAATTTTTCCAATGACTAAAAAGGAGGAGAGGAAAGTGGTGCTTCGCCACGAATACATAAGGTATATTTTAGATTCCATACTAATGACATTAAGTATGCATTTGTGGAAGAATAGCAGTTAAGAGGAATGGACTATAAAATAAATCTCCTGAATCTAATTCTAGCATGTAAAAGGTATAAAATCCATCAGCTTGAGTGATTTCCTTTTAAAGTGCAAAGGACAGTGACTATGCATTAGACAGACTTGTTCTACCAGACTTTAAGGTAGAGGAGAAACACAGAGAAGAAGCCTGAGAGTTTGCTGAAGAGAAGCTAGGAAGCGAGTACATTTTATTTTTCCTGCGGTCACCATTTTACAAGCTATGAGTTCACTATGTGTTTGTGAACAGATAGAAGACCAAGGCTCTAAAGGGCTCACTGTAGATTTTTGTCTATGATGTCACCTGGTCAGAAGTTGGTGAATGACCCATTAGTTGCATATGCTATTCTTTGAATGGCTTTCTAGGAATTGTTGATCTGTAGAAATGACCATTCTTTCCCTTAAAGTAGAGATGACTATCCACCCTTTTCATCTGCTCTCTTCTGCAGCAACACACTGCACACTAGTTTGCATTCTATGTCTATCCACTAGTCTGTAATATTGAACGAGCCATTCCTTCATAGTCCTAGGATGTACACATTGCCTCTTCAAAAGTATGTGCCCATAAGTGATGTTTTAATGATTAAATGGATGAAGAAATGTTTTTATAAACCACACTTCATTGAGTCAAAGATGTGTACATATCATCTTAGTGCTAATTTGGGAAGCTATTTGCAAAGACTAACCAAGAACTAAGTATAATTAATTACTTCTGCTAGTTGGAATGCAACTCAGAAAGCAATCTGTGGAAGTAACAGAAGTTACAGAGAACATTTGCACAACACCAATTGCAAATTAATGAACCACCATAGCTTGTGGCTTTGAGAGTATCAAATTAGGAGTGACTGTGTAAGGGATGCAGAGGTTTAATAAATACAAATTCTAACATAATCTGAAAAATTAAACGATTGCTACCATTTTTAGTGAAAAGATTTATCAGCACAAACATAAGGTCTTTCCCAGTGTTTTACAGATTGAGTTTGGTCATATAGATACTATATGGTGGGCACAGAAGAGCTGGAATATTTACATCACAAGTATCTTAATGGAATCTAGGCAAGGATTTCTTAAGGTGAGGGCTTTGCCATTTCCTTAGGACTAAGGTTCTACAATTAATGTAGGTACTTCACACACACACAGTTCCATTACCATGTCAACTTTTTGGTGTGTGTGTGTGGGGGAACCTTGATTGTTGACACACAGAGTCCCTTTTAAAGGTTGTACTGAAGAAACATTTTTTTGGGGGGGGTTGAGATAGGGTTTCTTTGTAGCTTTGGGGCTGTCCTGGAACTAGCTCTTGTAGACCAGGCTAATCTCAAACTGACAGAGACCCTGACGAAACAATTTTAATATTTTTCTAAACTAAGCCACCCTTCCCCTCCCCAAATCTCACTTGACTGGTAAAGGAACAACTCATTAGTGCAGTGGTTACTAAGAGCAGAGTCTTAAATAGCCATGCTGCTCTGTGGACATGGATTTGGCACACATCACAGTAGGCACTTGATGGAGACTGCTGTGGACCATCCCTTAATGTGTGCTTTGAGTCTCCAGTGGTGGGATGGGCTGACTGTTTAGACCATTTGGACTTCTGCCTGTGCCTTGCAGTGCTGCTCTTTTGTCAGGAGCTGCCAGAGCTGCCAAGTACTTCTCAAGTTTTCATCTGGATGTGGCAACCTCTGCTTCTTGTGATCTTATCTATTGCCTTTTCCTCTACCATGAAGCTTTACACGAAGCCTTCCTTATGGTTCTACAAACTGAATTCTTCACTGCCCACTCATGAAAATCAGTTTCAGTATTCAACTCACTCCTGTTTATCTACTGCATTCTTTAATTATGCATCACACAGGCAAGCACACCCCACGCAGGGGGAGGGAGGAGGAGAACAGAGAGAAAAAGGGAGGGAAGGAAGGAGAGAGGGGGGAAGAAGGAGAAGGAGGAGAAAACCCATGGCAAAGGTAGGAATTACACATCACAGACAGATGAAACTAGACATCATCCAATTGTCTGCATTTGAATTCTTTTTCTGTTCTCAATTTTTTGGATGCTTTCCCTGCTTTTCATTTCATGTTTGTACTTTGGCAAGCGCACAAACTTAGCTGCAGATATTTTTTTCCTTTGACCTTAAGAAGAATGAATCTCAAATTCCTATTCACATAGAAGCAGAATTTCCAAATATAAGGCTGGGAGTCAGTTGTGAGCCACAAAATATAATGAAATGAGAGAAGAATAAAAATTATACAACCAGGGTGATAGTATTGAAAAATCAAAATAATTAATTAAATGAAATCCCAAAACACATGATAGGTGACAGTCAAGCAATGTTAGTATCATAATTACAAGTTAGGTGGCATTCTGTCTCATTGCTATTAGACTTGCACAGGTGCATGGCACTCTTGTCATTGCAGTGAGGTGATTAAGATCTTGCCAATGCCATCTGTCATTAGAGCATCTCAGAGTGTTATCAGTACAAGTAAATGACTTTTCCTCAAGGCAAACTGAATAGAACAAACTACAGTGAATTCATGCTGTGTCTACACAACAAAGAACAATCTGGAAATTTCTCTGTATGCACTTTTTTAAAGTCATTTTTGTCAGTTTGACACAAAGTAGAGTAATTTAGTAGAGGGAACCTTAGCTGAGAAAATATCCTCACCTGATTGGCCTATGCACAAGCCTGTGGCTCATTTTTTGATTAATAATTGATATAGAAGGGTCCAAGCTACGGGGCTTGACACTACTCCTGGGTAGGTGGTCTTGGGCTGTAGCAGGCTTTCTTTGGGCTGCTAACCAGATCCCAAGCCATGACACAGAGACTTAGTATTAGTTATGAATGCTTGGCCTTAGCTTATGCTTCTTCCACTAGCTCTTATAACTTAAGTTAACCTGTTTCTCATCATCTACATTTTGCTTTAGATATTTTTTTAATCTTTCTTTGATTCTGTATGTCCTATTCCATGTCTGGCTGCCTGGTGACTGCCTGGCTGGCTGGCTTCTGATTTCTCCCACTTTTTCTTCCTCCTTTGAGCCTAGATTTCTCTTCCTACTTATTCTCTCTGCCCACCACCCCACCCTATCTTGCCTCTTTCTGGCTATTGGCCATTTAGATTTTTATTAGACCAGTCAGGTGCCTTAGGCAGGCAAGGTAAAATAGCAGCACATCTTTATATAATTAAACAAATACAGCATGAACAAATGTAACACAACTTAACAGAGTTAAAGTAATTTCCCTAAACATAATCAAATGTCACACAGCTTTAGATAGTGTGTGACTATCTAAACTGATAGCATAAGAAAATATGCTGAGGAAGCCAGTAAGCAGCACTCTTTTTTTGGCTTCTACATTAATTCTTGCCTCCATGTTCCTGTCTTGAGTTCCTGCTGTGACTTCACTATAAACTGGAATATGAAATCAACCTATAAATTGCTTTTGGTAATAATTCTTTTTATCACAGCAATTGAAACCTTACTAAGACAATGAGTAAGGATATAAGAGAGAAATGAAACTATTATTTTTCTCTGTAGCTATCAGATTGCCATATCAACTCAATTAGAAAATTACATGTTTGCCTTTTAAAATTTGCATTACTTCATAAATAGAAAAAAACAGTCTTTTAAAGACAGGCTCTCACTATGTAGCCTAGGCTGGACTGGAACTTATTGTATAGACCAGCTGGTTTCAACTTCTCTGAGATCTACCTGCATCTGCCTTCTGAGTTCTCAGACTAAAGATATGTACCATGACATTTAACTGAGAAATTATTTGATGAAATAATATATATATATTTCATAATAAATATTTATTAATAATATTAATTATATAATATAATCTAATAATTTATGATATATTAATATGATTAAGCATTTCTGACACTGATAGCAGGGATTTGGAAAAGAATTAGGAGAAACCTATTGTTAATGGCCTATTTCCTGTATTTCCATTATTCATTGTTTAATAAAATATAGGTGACTTAAAACAGATTACAAGGGAGAAGAGAGTATGGAAGGGGAGAATAATGATGAAGAGGAATTGAGGGAGATAGAAATAGAGACAGAAGTAAGAGAGAAATTTCTTACATTATATTTGTAATGAATAATATATAAGTGAAAAAGCCTTGTAGGGTAAGATGATATATTTGTAAGAAACTAAACATGAAATTCAGAGAAAACATTTTATTGAAATTAATAATGACAGGAATGATCTTTTCCTAAATACTATATACTAGGCAACTGATCAGGGTCTGATTGCATCAACACTCTTGAACAAAATATAGAGATAGGCATTGTCAGTATTTGCAATTCATGTCTGAATATGTCTCTCATTAGAACACATATTTGATTCTACACCCAATTGTCCCAAGGCTGTAGGATCTATATTAAGCAGCTTATATTTAATCTTTAACTAGGAATTGCACTTCTAAATGTACGCAGTAGTGGGTGCACACATGTGTACTAAAAGAAATAGATGCTAGAATGTTGTTGCATGTTTATTAACAAAAACATGCTTACAAGTAACATACAAACATCACAGGTTATATTTAGAAACATACACGTATATATGCTTATAACAATAATTAAGGAAAAAAGAGCCTGTAGATTTGAAAGAGAGCAAAGAGGACTATCTGGGAGGTTTTGGAAGTAGGAAAAGAGAAAGAAAAATGATATAATTTTAGTATAAGCTCAAAAACAAATGCAAAATGAAAAGAAGAAAAGAAAGAAGAGGTGGAATTGGTTATAGCTCAATGGTAGAGTGCTTGCATACTATCTTAAAAAATGTAAGCAACAAAGCCACCAAAAACAAAACAAATCCTGAGTTAAATCTCCAGCACCTCAAGTAAAGAACTATCTAGTAAGCCAATTGATTCATATTGAAGAAATATTAATAAGAAAGTCTTCAGTATCACCTATAAGGAATGATGTGATGAATGCTGTAAAGAGGAATCTGGCCACTGCACTCAAACCTGGCTCCACTTTTCCCACAGCACAACCCAGAAGGATTAGCTAAAATTCCCTGTTAGCCTGATTCTCTCCCTGCAGAATATAATCATTAGCAATTGCGTTTTACTCACTTGTGAGTGTCACATGAAACCAGGTATATAAAACACTCCAAGTGCTATGTGTACAAAAAGCATTCAACAAAAATAAGCTTTTATTGCATGATGGTTCTTCTGCACAGTAAGGGAATGTCTCTATATACCAACAAAAACAAGTTCCCCATAACTAAATTCTGAGCATAAATAATCAAGTTGCAGATAATATACATAAAATAATTTATATGAGAGCCATATTTTCACTGAGACTTTTATTGTATGGACACACACAGATATCATAATGGTTTATCTTTCCATCTCTCATGCAATGTCGGGGAGGTTCAAGATGAGGACAGGGCTTCTGTCAAAGTTAAGACATTTTATTTGATTTGACACAGATGTGTGAATACATGAATGCACTCACTCCTTTGTAAAACTAAGAAAAGACTTAGTTCTGTTGTTCCATTGATAACGAAAATACATTCTGGAAAGATTTCAACCATATTCCTGCCAAGAGTGTCTTTCATCTTATTTCCAAACAAACATCGATGCCGTGTGCTACCAGGATTCTTTAAAGGGATAATGAAGTATAAATATTTTCCTGTCACTACCATGATGTGCCTCTTTAGAAGATATTTAGGCATTCTTAAGTTCCTTGGGGTCTCATAGGATTGAAATGGGTATTTTAGGGTTAATGGTACAGTTCCTTTAAATTCCTTTATTTCTGAGGTTAGGTTGCTGCCAAATTTACTGTCAGATGAATGTAATTTCTGATTTACCTTTCTAGGCATTAGAGCTGGCCCATACCCCCTTTGTTCTTGCAAGAGAGCCTGACTGGGCTAAGTTTATGTCTTAAGTCACTGACTTTCTCAAGTCATTTGCCTCATATACATGAATGAATCTCACAAAGTTTGTGAAAATCATAAGCCGGGTGGGAAGTTTGATAGCTGTTGAAATTTCTGGAGTGACATGTGAAAGAATCTGGAATTGGAATGTGGACAAATTTCCTATCAAAATTTTAGAAGTCTAAGCAAATAAAAAATCAGCATTTGTTTTTGGCTAAACCCATTGGCTGTGTATGAAACACAGTATTGTCATTTTTCATTTTAATCAATCTGTCTTCCAGTTTTAAAATTATGCCCTTTGTCAGAAAATGTGAACATAAGTATATGTTTACATATATTGATAAATGGATTTTTGCTTATATAATCTTGTCTGCTAGTGTAATTCTCTATGTAATCTACCTTTTTTACATACTAAGAATACCAAACAGGGATTATAGGAAGGATAAGTGGGTAAAGGTACCTGTTTCTAAGCCTAATAACCTGAGTTCTGTCTCCAGGATCCACATGGTAGAATGAGAAAACAGACTCCCCAAAGTTATTCAACCTCCATACCTGTGCCATGACATACATAAAGACCTTGTCCCAAGATGCAAATATTTCTGATAAATGCAAAACTTTAAAAATGAAATCAATGGTTGTAATACAATGATGCTATTCAAAATGGAAATTTCTTTGTTTAACCTTTGGCAGGCTGAGGATCTACCTAGTAGTAGAGCTACTGCCCACCATATAAGGGCTTGAGTAAAATCTTCAAACATGCCTAATATATAAGTGAAAACTTGAGTAGTATTATTACTTCAATTATAACTCTTAGACTATATTATTCTGAAGTAGATTGTATTGTTGCTAACATATGTCCAATTAAGGTACTGTTATCTTTAAAAATTGTTAGCAGAGCATAGTAACTAACACAATTTATGTACTTGTGTATTTTCAGTATTTTCCCATTAAGGTACAAACCTTATTTCTGATATGGTATTGTTATCTTGACAATATTCTGGATAATACTTGATATAAGTTATCAGGGTTCTCTGCTTTGACCAGAGAAGCTTCTTTATGCAGTGGGTAGCAGTCAGCACAGAGACAAATGACCAGTAAAAGCACTGAGAATAAGAGATTGCAGACTCAGCCCTATATGGGATATTAGTATTGAGCCCCTATCACCAAATCTCAAGGAACATATAGAAGAGGGTGTGGCAAGAATGGATAAGCCAGAGGATGGGGAAAACTACATTGAAATTCTATCCTCTGAAAAATACGTGGCTACCCCATTCATGAACTCATAGCAAATGAGGTTATCTACACAAGACTTACCTATGATCAAGCTAAGCAAAATCTTGATATAGATGGGTTATATGATCTCCCCTCACTGGGGGCACAATTAGCAGTAGATAGTTTCTGGGCAAAGGAAATTGACACTCCTTTGCAGATATGACCACTGGTAGCTTTGCCATGGTCCAGTGGATGGCCGTGCACCCATGCAGGTCTGGACATCACAGATGGACTTAGTGGCTTATAAATAAATGGGTACCTGAAGTCAGGAGAGGGCATGAATAAGGTGGGAGTTGGAGGAAGTAAAAATATAGGGTAGATATGGTCAAATATTATTGACTATATGTGTCAAATTCTCAAATATAAAGGAAAAAGATACATATTATACACACATATATACACATATATATTTGCAACTTGTCATTTAGTTTTCTTTGTTTAATACTTAAAAATATCCTCCTATTAATATATATTATCTAGTCACCCATTTATCTAGATATCATGGTTGGATTGTTTTACTGAGGATTTTTATAATACAAATTTGGTAATAGACATTGGTAAAATAAAAATGAGGAGAAGAATTTCATCAGAAAGTAATAGTTTATAAGAAGGCATGGAGAAAATTGGTTAGGCTTGAGGGAGGACAGTAAGGATGGCAGCTTGAATTGTTAGGAACTGGAAAAAATGAGACTGATGTCATGGTTGACTAAATAAATATTGGAGACTACAGGGGACCTGCTATCTGAGGAGAAATAAAATTACCTCATTGAGAAAAAGTGCTTTTAATATTAGAGTAATAGCATCAAATGATTTGCTTTCTTTAAAGCAGAAAGTAAAAAAAAAAGTTCTGAAAATAAAGTTTTGGAACAGAGAGGAACACTGAAAGAGGTGTCAGGCAGGAGGTTGAGCAGTTCTTAGGCAAGTACTTCCCCAATATGAAGGGAACTCATTAGACTAAACAATCCACAAGGAAGAAAATTAATACAGTGGTACCTGCTTAGCTTCCCTAATGCTGTAGTTGTTTTTAGAGAATTGGTGAGATGTAGGTGGAAACAATGGATCCACTTTTGTGGGATATTTGTACACTGTGTGAAGATGTACTGCTTTTATTGGTTTAATAAAGAGCTAAATGGACAATAACTAGGCAGGAGGTATAGGAAGGACTTCCAGGCAGAGACAGGAAGTAAGAGGGATAATTGACGCTCAGAGGAGACACCGGAGGCAGTCGGAAATGTAGAATGAAAGAAAGGTAAATGTCATGTGGTAAAATTTAGATTAGTAGAAATGGTTAATTCAAGTCATAAGAGTTGGTTAGGAAAAAGCCTAAACTCTAGGCTGAGCCATGATTAATAAGAATTCTCTGTGTGATTATTTTGGGGGCTGGCTGGCAGGACTCCAGTCGATTCATGTACAAACAATTTTGTAATATATTTCAGCAAATCTAAGTATCTCCTTATTAAAGTTGGGTTATTAAAGTTATTAAAGTTGTCCTCCATGGGTTAATGCATTTGAATGCACAGTCTCCCTCTGGAGTTGCTGTTTTGGAATGTTCTGGAAAGTTCTGGAAGGTTTGAGACTGCGGTGTAGTAATCATATATAGGTTCCTTTGTGGTTAGACTTCAAATCTGCTTTACAGTTCTCTCCAATATTGTGTCATCCCATGAAGTGGCCAACTCTATGAGTTCTTCCCACTCATAGAGTGTCTCCTCATTGCAACCATCATACTTTCACTGTCAGGATAACTGTGAACTAAGATGAACATCTCCTCCCTCCAGTATTTTTCTTTATTTCTTTCTTTTTGTTGCTTTGTCATGGCAATGGCACAACTAATACATTCCTACACTGACCAATGCCCTGAGTGCAGGTATGTCTAACTCTCTGACCTTGGGTAGCATTTTCCCAAAGTAACTATGAATGAAGTCTAGCACAATTTTTTTTTGTTTTGTTTTGTTTTTGAGACACAGGGTTTCTCTGTGGATGTCCTGGAACTCACTCTACAGACCAGGCTTCCAGTTGGCCTCAGACTCAGAGATTCTCTTGCTTCTGCCTCCCAAGTGGTAGGATTAAAAGCATGTGCCACCACTGCCTGGCTAGTCTAATATATTTGTAAATGAAGGCATTGTATCCAATCTCAAAAGGTTGGAGAACTTTGTAGGGGATATGTAAGACTTCCTATTTAAATTTGTTCATCATGTACAGGAACTATCTAAATGGAAACAAATGAAAAAAAAGAATCTCCAGAAATAATATCACTGTTGTAGCACCTATATTTCAAAGATGAAGAAAAGGGTGTATAAATGGACAGTGCTAAGCCTGTTCACTTTATCTGTTTACTGATCTTCTCTGCCTTTTATTGCTTAGCCTGCCCTTGTATATGTAATGGTTACTCTAACATCTTAACTTTACTGAGACAGGAGGTGCCCAGATGTAACATTATTTCTAAACATATGTGTGTGTTTGCTTCCAGGAGAGATTATCATTTGAGTCAGTAGGCTGAAAAAAGTAGATGATCTTTTCTATGGCAGTGGACTTCACCTAATTCCTTGAGGAATGGAATTGAAAATAAAGGAAAGTGAGAAGGAATTTGCTATGCCTGATAGATTGAATGGGGATATTAATCCTCATTCCTTCACTGGAACTTACACAACTAATATTTCACTATTACATGCCCAGAACTTTCCCACTAGGTTTCCTGTGTCTCTAGTGTGAAAACTGATGGGAAACTGTAGCACTTATTAGCTTCTATAGTTACATGAATTCACTCCTTGCAATAAATAAGATTTGGGAGGAATCACCATCAGGAAACATGGGTGCATGTTTATGGATATATATATATATATATATATATATATATATATATATATATATATATTCAAATGGTTTTATTTTCTTGATAGGTACACAGCAGGTATTTGCTACTTTCCCTCATATCTGCATTTCTAATGGGCATGCTGTTCCTTTGTTTATGTTTGCTTTCATCTTCACAGACTGTCTTAGCTACTTTTCCTGTTGCTGTGATAAATTGCTTCAGCAAAAGCAATGAAAGGAAGGAAGGATTTATTCTGACCTAAAGTTTGAAATTTATTTTATTTTAATTTTAAGTTTTTGCAGAGAAGTCAGGGTGGCAAGATCTTGAGGCAGTTGGTCACATTATGTCTGCAGCCAAGATGCAGAGAGTGATGGGTGCATGTGCTCTGCTCAGATTCTTCTTTGTCTAGAGCCTAGGATCACACCCTAGGGAAGGGAAACACCCACAGTGGGTAGTCTTCTATACTTCAGTTAGTGGAATCAAGATAATATGTCACAGGAATAACCTATATCCCTGGTTATTCTAGATCTAATCAAGTTCACAGTGGAGATTAATTGTCACATAGTATAAGCAGAATGTAGGGTAGGGTTCTACAAAAATGAAACAAGAAATAGTTCTCCTTTTGTGGTTTTCACTGAAGGACCTTAAGTAAATTTTAAAAAAATGTTAAATTCTATGTGTAATTTCAAACAAGGATCCTATGATATGAGCCCCAGCAGGCATGATGCAACTGAAAAGGAATTTTGTACTTTGCACAATATTCACTTTAATTCTAGAAAAGATTGTATTGAGGAGAGGCAAGTTATATTCCTGATAAATCTGTTCTTTTCATAAAGGATTCAGAGGAAATTAACTCATCACACTATTAACTAAAGACCTTCATCTCTTTTGTCAGGCTGTGCTCATCCAACTGAAAAAGATCAACCTCCATTATTAGGTGCTGTACTGATGCCAATATTAAGGCCAGCATGGCTTTCTTTATGGTCAATTAGATCATTTATTTGGAGATGGGCCATTATTATAAAATAGTAAGAGGCAAATGGAATCAATTGCAGTGTATTGACAAGGTATGCTGTCGTCTTTGCAATCATTTGAACAGACAGGTATTAATCTCACTCAGGAGAAAACTTTCTGTGTTTAGAAAAGTCTGTATGCTCTACGAATATCACCTTGGAAACATTTATATTATTCAGGGCATAATTTTCAAGGAATGTGATACTATTACATGTAATAGAATAACAGATAAAAATAAAAAGAAGCACTTGAAACAAAAAATATTTAAAACATATTAAATGAAAATCTCAACTTCCATAAATTTTATTGATTTTGAATATTTGGGGTTTTATTATGTCTAGACATTTAGTATCCATGACTGGTAGCTGGCACTTAGGTGAAATTAAACTGCCTGGTCATATTCTGTTGAACATGCAGGTGCAGCTAAGCCCACTAATGGCTAGATTTCTGCACAGATGAATTTTAGAAATGAAAAAGAGGTAATACAGAAAATAAAAAGGTAGATTCACTGACACTTATCAGATATCTGTTGAGAAGACATTGACATTATGCCATATGGAGAGTGTTTAACTTAATCAAAATAATTTAGTATTTTAATTATGATTAATTTAAAATCAAGGCATCTGTTCTTAAATTTTAAAAAGGCAGCCCCCCTAACCTGTGCTCCCCAAACCACAACTATAGCCCTCTTAACCTGTATACTTCACAGTACAACTGCAGCTCTCCCAACCTGTACTCCCCACAGTGCAACTGCAGCTCTCCTAACCTGTACTCCCCACAGTGCAACTGCAGCCCTCCTAACCTCATTTATGAAATATCATCAGTGAAACAATTCAGTTCAGAGATAATAAATGAAGCCTAAATGCTTACAAAATGTCTCTGGGGAATATTTAAGATTTCAAAGAGCTAGTAACTTGTAGAAAAGGAGAATGTAGGGACTATTGTCAAATTAGAAACAACACAATAGAGGACTATGACTCAGACCACAAAGATTGCTATATTCTTTTTTTTAATGTTCATGAATCTAAATACTTTAATTCCACAATTCAATTAACAGTCACAAAAGGAATACTCTCTATTTCCAAATATAAGGGAAAATTATACTAGTCTCTACTATGGAGGCTGAAGGATACCAAGATGCCAAGACCAGTACTGGGAGGAAGGGCACTTTGAAGCAGCTTTTCTTGAGGAGTCAGCAATTACCTATGACCTCTGGAAAGTATCAGGCCTTCTCCAACATTCATACTCAGCTTGTCTTTCTTCTTTTCTGTTTCATAAGAGTCAGACCTTTCATCAAATCTGTTAGTGTTTTTGGCATCCTTTGGCTCCTTATCCAGTTTGTACCTGTGATTTTTCCCATATGAATGTTTTCACATCTAATTCTACTGCATTATATCATCACTGAGTGGCCAAGTAACAGAAATGGCACCAAGACTTATCAGAATTCCAATATGAAGATGGGGGTTTTGGATGAGCTTAATCACAGGCTGTGGGTGATAAGGGTGCACTCTGCCACACAGGTAACACTTATGGCTCCAGGTTTCACTGGTGAACAGTAACAAAATGTCTGCTTAGATGAATGTTTAGCTGGAGTGTAAATAGTTGGGAATTTAGACCATTTGTTTTTTAACAATGCCTATTGCAGCAGTGGTATTGGTTTTCTGGTTACTTGTGTAAGGAAAACTCCAGTATCCTTCCTTAGAAAGAGATGTCACCTTCTGTATAATGGAAGACCTTGAAGAAACTGCACCTACACAAAAACACTGCTGACTGGTCCTTTCAGAAAGTGCCCATTTATCTGTGTTGCCTAAAGTCTGATGATCAGTGCTGAGTTCTAGAATAATCATATGGGAAGAGTGAAGAATACAGGAAACTGTATTAGGTGGAAGGAAGTTGAAATAATTAGCTGGCTTGACTAGCTTGAGCCAGAGAAATTTATCCATAATATGGAATTTTGGTGGTCAAATACTGTGTAATTGTATAAGCAAACATGCTTAGAGGGAGCTAATTAACTCTCTAGGGACAAGACATATCCTAAAGAATGGGTCATAGCCACTTTTGAAAGGCCTTTTTTTTGATGGCCAAAAGAAATAACAGCCAGCACAAAGTGAATAAGAAATATCTGAGTTGTCTTGTTAAACATTAGGGACAGAAATAATGAGGCTGGGCAAATCAATCACTCTGGAGTGGATATATGATTAAAACTGGAAGGCTCATCAGCTGATGATGTTTCCAGGAGCCAAGAGGAAATGTCATTGCCTATGGTCATCATCATTGTACTGGGAAGGGGACTTCTAAAATCACTGAGAAATTCAGTTGGTCCTCACAATTTTCCTGCCAGTCTAATAGAGAGAGAGACGCAGATGAGTGTTCAGTAGATAGGACTGGTCTTTGAATTGGAATATGGAATAGCAGGTCAGATGTATTCTAAAGAATACCAATGTGAAATCAATAGCTAAAGAAGCTTGGCCTAGAGAGTCATGAATACATGCAAGATGTAAGGAATCCTGAGGTCACAGAAAGGAATGGGGTGAGGAAGAAAAGGAGGAGGAGGCAAAAAGAGCATGATGTCAGGCTGGCTGAGTTATACTCCTCTACTTTGTTGTTTAGTGCCCCATCAATGCTAAACATGTTTTATATTTAACAGCTATTGGCTTGATTTCTTCCTTTGAATAACACTGTGCACACAGAATTCATTTTCTGAATAAGTGCCCTACCCTAATAATAGCAGGCATATATTCTGATGGTTTTTCCCATCTTTCACTATAGGACTTCATCACTGCTTATTTGGGCTATTACATACAGAGGAAAAAGGAATAACAAACTCATTAAAAATCTTCTGCATGTTAACTGTGAGGTAACAATGATGCTTATAAAATGTCCTTTCAGCTCCCATGTTAGAGCAGAATTCCATGGAAAACTCTCCTTATAGGTAGATGGATTTATGAATGAGTATCCTGAGATCCTGTGTTAGTACTACATCTCCTTAACAAAATTCCTGGGTTAAAAAACTCATAAACAAAAAAGACTGTTTTGGCTTACAACTTCAGTCATAGTTGCTGGTCTCTGTGGCTGCTGGGCCTGTGCTAGCTCTCCTGTAGGAAATGAGTAGGGGGGAAATCAATTCACCTCATGGTTGCTGGGAATGGAGGTGTGTGTGTGTGTGTGTGTGTGTGTGTGTGTGTGTGTGTGTGTGTGTGTGCACGCACGTGCGCGTGCGTTCTACTATTCACTTCAATGTCACTCCCCCAGTGACCTAACTTCCTTCACTGAAGCCCCAATTTCTAAATGTTCAACCATCTCTCAAAAACTGCACAAAAAAAGAAAAGAAAAGAAAAGAAAGAAGGAAAAATTACACAGCTATTCGACCCAAAACCTTACAGCTAAGCTTTAAGCACACTGGCTTTAGGGGGCATTTAAAAGTCAAATTCACAAAAACATCTTAAAGAAATTATAATTTTAAGAGTATAGAGAGTAGAGAAAAACCTGTATTCTAGCATATTAGTGAGAAATCTAGAATTTATAATATTAAGTAATTAACTTTTTGTTTTATATTAGAGCAAAGGGGGTTTACTGTGGAAGACTAAATATTAAGAGCAGATAATCCAGGAAGCTGTGGCCCTGGAGTTTATTTTGGCCTTTTTTTCTAGGGAAAGTAACCTCAGACATAGCTCAAATACCTTATAGGCTAATTTTCATGAAAATACTCACTGATAGGGATGATGTTATAGCAATGAAACTGGAGGCTGTCATTTAATTAAATATACGTGGACATACTAAAATATGGTGGCCATTCCTGGGACAGAGATGAACGATTTTTTAATGTCACACACCAAACTCCATCATACTTATTTTTATTCAGTTTAGACAATTAGTCCCATTGTTAAATTCATGTCATGATGGAAGCAGATTTTAATATTACCATGGGATGGACACTCTGGTTCATTTATTGTATAGTTTTGCTTAAGATCTATGTTTAATCTCATACTTATTATATGATTTTCACAAATAATACCCCAATACATTCCATGGATAATATGATATGAATATTGAAAAGGAAGTCAAACATGGTAACTAAATTGGAAACTTTTTTTTTGTTGAGAAGAATTTCATGGAGCCAACTGTGTAGCCAAGTATAACATTGAACTCCTGATCCTTCTGCCTCTATCTCCTAAGTGCTGGAAATAAAGGTGTATGTGGAACTGGGGATAATATGCTGAGCTTCCTGCCAGCCAGGAAACCATTCTAGCAACAAAGCTCCATTCCCATAGATATGTCGGAAACTTTAGAAGCCTATAAAAACTCCAAAGATAGAACATATTTGTATGAAGACTCAAAGTTTTGAACTTCAACATCTTCATGGTCCATGGGCTTGTTAAAGAAGAAAAATGTACACTATGGGGTTTATGCAAGATAGCGATGGGATACTGTCCACAGTAATATGGGAGTCAGGAGCATGATTATGGCATCTGAATTAGGAGAAAATATTCCCCTGAGAGCATCTCTTGTGTTGTGGAACAGCAGTAGAGAGAACACTGGATCACAGAACTGTAAGTTCCACTGCTCTGTGGCTGAGCATCATAGAAGGGATTCTTTGGGGATTATCATATTCTAAAGCTGTATGTGCCCTTAGTGTGGAAGCAACTGTATTAGTATGAAAATAGCACACTTGTGATCAACTGTCGTGGGATCAGAAAGGATCAGTAAAGCACAAACGAGGTAGGTCTAGTCATCATGTCATGTTGCTCACTATGGCCATGCTTGTGCCCTTTTGTGGTCTTGCTCTTCATGTTGTAATGTAGGTCTGTGTTGACAGTTAAAACAGGGGGAAATGGCAAGAGAGATATTTGTATCTTCCCACTCTGCAGATGCAAGCTGATAGTGGATTATGAATACATTCTAGACACTGAAAAATTTTGTGGAGGAAAAAAATACCTTCCCAATTTGGGAAATTGTGAGTGGCATACCTGCTTGTTAACTTAATTGGTACATCTACATCTAGATCTATACATATACATCATATGCTAAATACAAAATTTTTCATGAACTGTGACTAGTGATCTGACTGTTTCACTGGAATCTGGAAAGAAAACTGCTGGGTATAAGGGACTAGAGGTGCTAGAAACATGGCTCAGTGGTTAAGAATGCTTGCTGCTCCTGAAAAGGACAGAGTTCAGTTCCTAGAAATCACTTTGGCAGGCTCACAACTGCATGCAACTACAGCTACAGCAGAATCAAAGTCTTCTAGCTTCTACAAGCATCCACAGGCAAGTGTGTGTGTGCGCGCATGCATATGTGCACACACACAAATACAAATTTAAAAATAATCTTTTCAAAAAAGAAAGTATGATATTTAGAGGCTTATGGATGAACATATGGGATGGGATTGGACACACATTTTCAATTCTTTTTGCTTTACACATAATGCAAAATATAAAACATATTTAGCATTGATGGGTCACTAAACAAGCAAGTTGACAAAAATAATTCAGCCAGTTGATGACAACCTGTTTTCAACTGCTTAAGATTTGGCAAGGCTGTAATCATGGAGACAAAGTCCAGGCATTAACAGTAGGCTGAGAATCATTATTTACTAAGGATAGTAAAGGTACGATCCCCCTGCCCAAATCTGTAACCTTCAAGTTAGAGACAACTTAAAATCTAGTGTGTCATTATTCCATGGAGAGATTAATGAGCCAGTTGCAGCTCAACTGATTACACTGAGTTATTTACATGGTGGAAGTGACAATAGGACAATGTCAGACCCTTGTCCTATAATACATTTGAATTTCTATCCTTCATGATTTCAATTAATATCCTAATGGTGGGTCCCTAGTCAGAATAACATACTCATTGAAAAGCCACGGAGTAGTTATTTACCATCATTTAAAAAAAAACAAAAAAACTTCCATGATACTCTGAAACTGAGTTTTACAGAGTTGGAATTCCTGGAAGCTAGCAGGTGACAAAGGTGCTCCATCAAAATACATCTTACCATTATTGTCTGATCATTCTAGACCCCTTGTGCCAAAAGATCAGTGGGATAGAAGAAATTTTATCACAATCATGAACATTATTGACTAATAAGTGGGAAGAAAACATGCTATCCTTATGTAGTAGGAATAGGGAAGATATCTGTGGAATCCAGGTGATTCATAGAAGCGAGCAAGTCCTATGTTTCACTTGCTCCTTTGTAATTGTGAAAGCATGTGTGACAACCTCTGCCTGAAGATGGTATGAAAACCAAAATTCCAGCATACTCTCCCAAGAATGAAGTTTTCATGACCCTACAATGTGTACCAAAAACTTGCTCAGGTGATTACTGAATGAGAAGAGAGTTTCTAAATGCATGTTGGAGGAAAGAGTTACTATTACTATATCAGTTGTGGTCCAGAGATCAATTGCCCTAAGACTACTCCTTCTAATTTACTAGTCAAAACTAGAGGCTCTTGGTAGTATCTATCCCAGTACTTGTGATGAGAAGATGTATGAGATGAAGGGTATAGACCTGTGATGGCCATCAAATTGTTCAGCTAAGTGTCACAGCTGATGTACAAGGTATAGGTGAGTAAAGACATATTTTGGGCATAGAATTCTATCTCCACAATTATGCTAAGGCTGCCATTTTTGATGTTGTTTTTTTTTTCTTGGGAAAAATAAGTCATCCCTACAAGGTGGGAGCTTCCTCTGGTAGACAAGTCCTTTTCATTGGCTCTTCACCTTGCCAATTCTTTAAAACCACCTTATTGCCTATGAAGCTCCTTCTCTCCTTCACCACAGACAGATAAAATTTTCTTCTAAAGAATTTTAAAGATTCTTGTGCTCCTTATGCCAATGTTTATTAGTGTTTACCATAAAAAAGTTTTTTGTTCATATATGTTTGTCAGCTTCATGTTGCTATAAGGGAATACTTGAGAGTGCTAACTTGTTAAGAGGAAAGACTTAGGCTCACAATTTTTTTTTTAGGTTGCAGATAAAGTTGTGGCTTCTGAAGACTGGGGCATATCCTAGTGCAAGCACATGGCAGAAAAGATGGCTCCTAACACTAGCCACTAAGCAGAGAGAGATAGGGTTTTTAGTCTTACAACCGTTAGAAATAATGACTCCAGTGACCTAAGGAGCCTCACATTAGTGCTGTCATGGTGATGAAGCCTTTGACATACAGATCTCTTAGGGCCACTCCATATGTAAGCCATAGAACCATTTATTACAGTCTGTGCCTCTGCATCTCTGAGAACTTGCAGAACAGCTGTATTGAGGGAAAGCAAAAATCAGTTCATGAAGTTAATTTGAATAAATTTATACCAAACGAGGATAGATTTGTAATATTCATGATTATACATATAGTTTTTGTTCCTTGTATACAACAGTTGACAGATTGTCTCTCTTCCATTCACTAATGATAACTGACTGTGATCCTCATCTACCTAGTAACTTTTCAATTTTTTTGTTACTCAATGTAAGTCTGAAAGGCTTAACCAATAAAATAAACAACCAAGATAAAGTAACTCCAGAAAATGTTTTTCAGATGCACATTAGCAGAAGGATATCAAGTACCACATTCACAAGTTTGTCAAACCAATAGAAGACATATATCTCATAATCCTCACTAATTCCATGTACAAATAGAAGTCAGTGATTGGACAGATAATTTATACATTCAGGTTTACATGATCAGTGTTATTATTTTAAATATTTCATAGCATGTATTATATCAGTGTTTAAATAAATGATGGCCATAAATATTTGGTAATCTGAAATAAAGATTTTTTAAGAAGGGGTCTGGTTAGAAGCATGCTACAGAGATGAAACTGACTCAGCAAACACATGATATAAAGACACATGACAAAGTATCTTCAACTAGAGTGCTCTGGTCCTGTGATTGTTAGAAGTTTATTTCACAAGTGATTTTTACAACTAATAGCCAAATCACCCAAGTGGAAATTGCACTGTTTTGTTGTCATAATGCTATAGTTCACTCAGGGTAGCACTATTGCGAGTTGATCCGTAGTCTGTAAGGCTAAGATTTCTTTATTCAGATAAACATCAGCCCAAACGCAAACCAGAGCGTGCCCAGAGGCTGCAAGCTAGCATGGCCAGAAAGAAGGGGCATCCACCTGTGCGTGGTCCCTTAAGAATTGTCCCCGTTCATCTTTGATCTCCCCTGACTACGCCCTCATGGGCGTGGCCAGGCACACCTGTAGGGGCTACTAGGAGGCAGGGCTACAGTGTCTCCCTACATAGCACAAACCAAGGCATGCCTTTTTGGAGAAACTCAGATGGCTTTTCGATATTCTGTTTGATCACAAGTTCTAGGGATGTAGAAGGCACATTCATGGCCTTTGTGTATTTCCGATGCTCACAGAAAGAAATACTTCTTTAAGTTTATGCCATTCACTATCCCTTATACACATGTAGCTTACAGGGAGTGTAAAAGGAAGTTACTTGTTGAGAATTCCTATTAAATATAGGAATAGATAAAGTACAAAGGGGAAATGATGACATATGCCAAAATTAAGGGGACAAGAATCTTTTCAGGATGTGTTCTAAAGAATCCAAACAGTTTTGGGACATTTTAGACAGGAAACCTCATTTTTATACTGAAGTAATGTAGGGTTGTGCAAGCCTATATATCAGTTGATAAAAAAATATTACTTTCATGGGTTCACACAGGAAGTTCAAGTATTTCATCTCAGCTTCGATTTTCAAGCCATTTTCCTGCAAACTGGCAAATTTCTGCCTCCAGCAAACTGATGAAAATTCATGGATGTTTTCATTCCTCCAGTTTAGGGCAGAATAGTAAAACTTTTGCCTTAGATCAAACTTTTGAATATTTGAGGGGAAGAAAAAAAAATCCACATCACTTCTCAAATGTGAATACCCAAAGTGAAATGTGGCTGTTTCTTACATTTTTAGATGCCTGGAAGTTTTCCACCAACTTCTATAACAGTCACTCTGCAGGCTTCTGCTATAAATGTAGCAGGAACTATCTGGGGAAATATTCTATTGAGAGAGAAGGGAGGATTATCTAGCAGATAGAGCGTGGAATTTGGACTTAGACAACCATCTGAGACCACACCTGCCTCCTTCAGTGCCTTATGGTACGGCTGTGTATAAATGATTCAGACTTACTTTGCTTATATTTTTCCCTGTGGCAATAGAGGAAAATGGACCAAGCATTAGCTCTTTCTTGACTCTCAGAGTATTCTATGAAGGTAAACACGGCACTTTCTGTAAAGCGCAATGACCTTTAGTTCAGTAAAGTAGTACCATTGTGTGGGGCCAGGGAGGTTGGATCAGCATTGTAGAATCCCAGGAAGGAGACCCGTGCAATGTGCCCCTCATATCTTCATTCATAAAGGGGTTCCTAGGATATACAATGAATAATAGGCACTACCAACTGCTAATTCTGCCAGCACACAGCCTCCCTTCAGCATCTGGACATATTAACCTTCCTCTCACAGATCCAGTGAAGGGAGACAGCAATACATCACCACCAATCAACTGGCATCTATCAATTGTCTAAGACAAATGCACTGTGGTGCACTTCAGAACTCTCTTGAGAATGTGTGGGAAATGTAGTGATTAATTTAATAAAGCACACTTGCTGTTCTCTAAAATACTAATACCTGTGTATTCATCATGCAATTATGAAGGAGACATGTCAGAATGATGAAAGATCATGTATATTAGTCATACATGACAGGTGACAGATAATAATTCTGAGAATTTTGAAGGAAGAAATCTGTTACTGAGGACAGAAGAATCTGTGGTGGCCCCTTAAATAGGACATCTATGTGCAATTAGGATATATACACCAATGCAAAAGGAACACACACAGTGACACACACACACACACACACACACACACACACACACACACACACACACACACACAGAAGGAGAGAGAGAGACTTAAAACTATGAAACTATATTGCCTTAGTCCATTTAGTCTTGCTATAAGAAAATACTTGATGCCAGAGAACTCAAAAAGTACAGAGGTTTTTATGGCTTATAATAACTGGTGGCTGGAGAGTCCTTGTAGCAAGTGCTGGTGATTATCCCCTACCTGCATCAAAAACTGGCAGAGGAGTGGAGCAGAAACTTGCCATGTCCAGAAAAGACCAGGTATCAGGAATACTTCTCTTTACAGCAAGTTGCTCTCTGTAGAGAAATACTGTACTCCTGTACAATACATGGTATTTTTGGAGAAAGCATTAATCCATTCATTAATGCATGCCCTACTTTCCATAATGCTCCATCTCCTGAAGCTTCTAACACCTCTGCACATCCACATTGGAACCAAACGTGCAGCACAGCAACCTCTAAGAGATAAACTATATCCAAGTCACAGTACACCCACGGCAGTCACTGTGATGAGATGGTGATTCATTAGTGTCTCTTTCTGCCATCACAAACCTCAATGTTACTTTTTAAAAGAAGTTTGGACTCATCTACTGCCTATTCCTATATAGGATATGGTTTTCAAATTTTGATGGCTTATTTGTGAACCCTGATTTGGAAAAATCAATATGGATGTGACCTATGAAATAATTCTACAATGAAAATGGTATTGGATGCAATATTGAGGAAAGAATTGGTGGAGGAACATACTGATACCATGCCGGAACCTGAAGCTCCCCATTAAACACTCCCTGGGCATCTCATGTTTCATTGCAAGAAGAGAAGCTATGCATTATATTTTTAACTTCTCTGAAAAACAAGTGCCATTGAAAGTTATGTATTTCCTGTTGCTAGTGGAGACATCCTCTTGCTCTTGGATTCTGTCAGAATCCATGATTATTTTTTGTCATTAAGCTCAAATATCTCAATTTTATAGACCATGGATGCTTCAGTAGAAAAGAACCAGATGGTAATACGATGTTTTCAAAAACAAGCTCTAACTGTAATTCTCAATTTAATCATAGCTAAACTGGGCATCCCCAAGCTCTATTAAATTTAATACTCAGCTCAGGTCATGCCTGTACACACTGCCTTAGATGAATGGGCTAGTTTATGGTGTCAGAACTTGTATGGCAGTGAGCAAGAGCAAGGCATCTTTCAAACCGGCAGAGGCATATTGCCTTTTCTGGGCTTACTGATTATATATATATATATATATATATATATATATATATATATATATATAAATCAAAACATTAGGTCACCTCAGAGAACATAGTAATTGAATTTTAATGAAGTAGCAAACATATTACTGGTTTACACAAAAAGTTTCAACTTTTTATTTTCTTTTAACAGCCATGTTTTACTATGTGTTATCGACAGTATTTGCAACATGTGCTACACTGTATGTAAGCTATATTTAATGTGTGCTGCATTACATAAACAGTGTGGTTACTAATAGTATATCAGAAAAGTAAAGGTTAAGTATTTTGAAAACAAGTAATAATTAAACATGTATCTTCTTTGTTTACTTGAGAAATTATTGACATCTTCAAGTATACAGAAAATCAAATAAATAGAAAACAAATTTAAAAATGGTTTTAAGTACCTAATGTTATGAGTGTAGAGTAAATAATTGTGGCAAGAACCAGGTGTTTTAACACATGGTTGAATACATTTATTTTTTTTTCATTTTGAAGAACTATTAAATGTCTATGACATGTTATTCATATTCTAAATCAATGTGTCCAAATCACATGCAAATATTTAAATTTCATAATTTGTACATCATATACATTAGAAAAGAAACAAGAATATTTTTAGAAATTCTGTATAATGTTTTACATACAAAAGATTTAACATCAAATGTATTGAGCCTTCACCATTCAGTGTCTATTTAAGTTACAATTGAAGTCCCACTGGCCACATTTCCAGTGTGACATAGTCAGTGTCTTTCTGGGAGGTGGAAATAAAAAAGTAACACAGATCTGGCCACTGTCTTCATGGGGTTTATAATCTAGTATACAAAACAAAAATGTAAAAATGTGTATTATGACTTAAAAGTATCCTATAAATTTAATGTTTATGAATACCTTGCATTTAAGTAATTTTATTTTACATAATCTTTATATAATATATCTTTCTATGTGGAAAGGTAACTCAAATTTTTAAAGGATGTATACTCTAAATCCAAACAATATTGTGCTCTATTTCCTCTGTGCTTGCTATTCTTTCCATATCAGTATTATATTTTAAATTTGAAGTTAAGCATGATCCAGGAGTACAATAATCTTTTAATTCAGTTTTATCTTGGTTAAAAATTAAAATCGGCTGATAAGGAAGAAATGTTACCAAAGAAAATTCATTGGTTGAATGAAAGTTGAATATTTTCCATGTGCCCTTTATATTGTTATAATATTTATAATTTCTTCTGGCATATAACTGCAGAAGCTTCCAATGTAGCATGGTAGACTTTAGTTAGTTTTATTACAGTAGTTTATTTTGAATGAACTCCTACAGTTAGGTATTTATGACTATAGTGTACATCAGTTTGAAAATAACAAGAGTATACTGAAACAAGGAGAATATAATAAGAGATGTTTATAAACAAATACCTTAATTGATTTCTCATAGCTTTGACCTAATTTGCAATGTGCTGAGTAAGGCTATTTATTGAGATTTGAAACATTCCAGAAAGCATGGACTAAATAAAAGGTTAGTGTTCACCATCTTACTTCTGTCAGAATGGCTAAAAACAAAAACACCAATGACAGTTTGTGCTGGAGAGGATGTGGAGAAAGGGGAACACTCCTCCACTGCTGGTAGGAGTGCCAACACCTACAGCCACTTTGGAAATCAGTACAGCGATTCCTCAGGAAAATGGGAATCAGTCTACCACAAGATCAAGCAACTCCACTTTTAGGCATATACCCAAAAGAAGTACATTCATACAATAAGGACATCTGTTCAACTATATTCATAGCAGCATTATTTGTAATAGCCAGAACCTGGAAGCAACCTAGATGCCCCTCAACTGAAGAATGGATAGAGAAAATGTGGTAATTTACACAGTGGAAAAAAAAAAAACAAAAACAATGGAATCTTGAAATTTGCAGGCAAATGGGATGGAACTAGAAGAAACCATTCTGAATGAGGTAACCCAATCACAAAAAGAGAGTCATGGTATGTACTCTCTCATATATGGATTTTAGACAGAAAAATGGATTACAAGCCTACAATCCACACTACCACAGAAGCTAGGAAACAAGGCGGACACTAACAGAGACTTACATGGTCACCGGAGAAAGGGGAAAGTGACAAGATCTCCTGAGAAAATTGGGAATATGGGGGAAGGCAGAGGAACTTAGGAGAATGGGAAGGGGAGAAGAGGAGGGGTAAGGAGGATATGAGGGAACAGAAAGATTGAGTCAGGGGAACAAGAGAGGAGAGCAAGATAAGAGATACCATAATAGAGGGAGTTATTATAGGTTTAAAGAGAAATCAGGCACTAGGGAAATGTCCAGAGGTCTACAAGGATGGCACCAACTAACCATCTAAGCAACAGAGCAGCAGGTACCTTAAATGCCCTCCCCTGATAATGAGATTGATGACTAACTTATACACAACCCAAGAGCATTCATACAGCAGCTGATGGAAGTAGAAGCAGATATTCACAGCTAAACTCTGAACTGAACTGGAATCCAGTTGTGGAGAGGGAGGAGTGATGAGCAAAGGGGTAAAAACCAGGCTGGTGAAACCTACAGAAACAGCTGACCTGAACAAGGGGAGCTCATTGTCCCCATACTGATAACTAGGAAACCAGCATAAGACTGATCCAGACCCCATGAAGGTGGGTGTCATTGAGGAGGCCTTAGAAATCTATGGGGCCTCTTGTAGTATATCCGTACTTATCCCTAGCATAGGGATGGACTTTCGGAGCCCATTCCACATAGAGGGTTACTCCCTCACCCTTGACAAACCGGGGAGGGGCTAGGCCCTATCCCAAAGGATATGGAAGACTCTGGAGACTCCCCCATGGAAGGCCTTACTCTCCTGGGGAACAGAAAGGGTATGGAGATAGGTAGGGTGTTAGTGAGGGCCAGGCCAGGAGGGGAGAGAGAGGGAACTGGAATTGGCATGTAAAACAATCTTGTTTCTAATTTTTAAAAAAATGCAAAAAGTTTAGTGGTCACACTTTTTAACTAAATATACATTGTTCTACATGTTCCACTTAAAATAAAGTTACCTTAGAATTTCAGACAAGGTTGTGCAGACAGAGGAGTTGCTCTGAGAGAATCTACTGTATACTGGAAGTAAATGTGTCAGTAGAGATTCAGGCTGGGCTGGGAAGCTCTTTTCATCTGTAAAAGCAACATAAATAAAGTAAGAGAGTGAACACTGGCAAGTTTGTTGGGAGAACAAAGCAGATGATGGCTTCAGTTGGAGACAAAGTGGAAATTTAAGAAGCATGAGTTAATGGAGTCTCAAAATATCAAACTTGATAAAAAACGTGATATGGTGCCAATGCATTCAGCATCAGGGAAGTGGCATAATGAAAATGGCATTGTTGGACTTTTCATCTGGCAGAGGTGACAGGATTGATTTAGAGACACTGTAGGGAAATATCAAGGAGGTTGAGTAGAGAGACCAGATCCGATAATAGATTTGGAAGACTTAACTGGACTTCTTAACATGGGGGGCTCATGTTTTTTTTTTGACAGAGTGGAAGAGAATGAATAAGAGAAGGCTGAGGGAAACAAATCCACTTACTAAGCTTAGATTCAGGATCCTTTTCTTTCTTTTTTGCTGGTTTTTATTTTTATTTAAAATTTCCTATTCATTTTACATACCAACCACAGTTCCCCATCCTTCCACTCCTATTGATCCATTTGCAACTCCCCCAACCCACCACTCATCCACTCCTCAGAAAGGGCAAGGCATTCCTTGGAAGTCCAGAAAGCCTTGCATAGCAAGTTGAGGTAGAACCAAGCCCCTCCCCTCTATATCAAGGTTGAGATAGGCATCCCATCATAGGGAATGGGCTCCAAAAAAAGCCAGCTCATGCACCAGGGATAGACTCTGGTCCCACTGCCATGGGTCCCACAAACAGACCAAGCTCACAAGAAGAAGGGCAAGTTCAGTCCCATGCAGGCTCCCCAGCTGTTGGTTCATAGTCCATGAGCTCCTAAATTGTACAATGGAAAAAAAGCTCTTCAACAAATGGCATAATTGGATGTCAACATGTAGGAAGTTACAAATAGATCCATCTCTATTGCCATGCACAAAACTCAAGTCCAAGTGGATCAAAGATCTCAACTTAAATCCAGTTACACTGAACCTTATAAGAGAAAGTGGGAAGTAGCCTTGAATGAATTGTTACAGAAGACCACTTGCTAAATATAACACCAGTAGCACAGACACTGAGAACAATGATCAATAAATGAGACCTCCTGGAACTGAGAAGCTTCTGTAAGTAAAGGGCATGGTGAAAAAGACAAAATGGGAAAAGATTCACCAATCCCACATCTGACAGAGGGCTGATCTAAAAAATATATAAAGAACTCGAGAAACTAGACATCAAAATACCAAGTAATCCAGTTAAAAGGTGGGGTACAGATATAAACCAAGAATTCTCAAGAGAAGAATCACAATGGCTGAAAGACATTTAGGGAATTGCTCAGCATCCTTAGTCATCAAGGAAATGCAAATCACTATGATTTTGAGACACCATCTTACACCTGTCACACTGACTAAGAACAAAACCACTGATGATAGCCTATGTTGGAGAGGATATGGAGTAAGGGGAATACTACTCCACTGCTGATGGGAGTGCAAACCTGTGCAGCCACTTTGGAAATCAGTATGGTGGTTTCTCAGAAAACTGGGAATCAATATACCTCAAGACCCAGCAATGCCACTCCTGGACATATACCCAAAGAATTTTCAATCATGCCACAAGGACATTTGCTCAGCTATGTTCATAGCAGCATTATTCATAATAGTCACAACCTGGAAACAACCTAGATGCTCTTCAACTGAAGAATGGATAAAGGAAATGTGATACATTTACACAATGAAGGTTTCAGTGGTCTTTGTGAGGAGTTAGGTGGCTATAAAACTGAGTCTCTTCCATGAAAACATCTACAAGGCTGGGATATGACTGTGAAGGTGTATTATTTGCATTTTCTGTTGTCCATCATAAAATATAGTGCAGTTTCATTTTGTATTATTATTCTTAGAACTCATACCTCAAAGCAAAAGTAAATTGAAAGTTGGTTGAAAAATTACTAAGTGAACTATGGCAACACTTACACATCCTCTCTGAAAGCTATGTTATTTGGGGTTGAATTATTTAGGAAGTTATGAAACAAAACAGGATTTATGTTTGCTTTATTTTGACATATGGTTTGCATTTTGAAAACTTTGCCCTAGGATGGCATTGCATGAAATTATGATGATAAAATTGGGCATTGCCCAAGGAAAACCACAAAATTCAGAACAGTAATAGACTTTATAAATCATGTAATTACATGAGTCAAAAAACAATAAATTTGCTTTTGAGTAACTATCAGGTTCCAAGTCTGTTGAGAACAGTGGGCATAAAAATTATATAAAAAAAGAAAAACTGTTCTTGTAGGTAAGTTTTTTGTCCAGTTGGGGAAATGGTCATCAAATAAACTAGCACACATATGTATATATAAGTTCATATACAAAATGTGTATACATAATTATTAATTATGTAAGTCCTTGTTATTGGTTACATTTTATCCCCTAAACATTCATATATTCATGTACTGTCCCCTAGCATCTTGAAGCATGATCTTATTCAGAAATTGGCTTTTGGTGAATATGAAGAATTCAGAAAGGTCAGGCTGGAGTATGATGGGCCCTTAACTTAAAATGGCTGTTTTTCAGGTGAAAGGGGGCATTTGTACATAGAAAGGCAAGTACCATCAAAGATGAAAGCAGAGATCAGTGTGAATCCAAGGAATGTCCAAGAGTTCCAGTAAAGTAGCTGAAACTAAACTATCCCACTACCCTCAGAAGGAGTTAACCTTGCTGACCCCTGGACCTCAGACTGCCAATCCATAGTGGTTAGGCAATACAATTCATTTCTCAAATTTCACTTTGTTCCAGAAATTCTAACAAGCTAATGTAGTAATAGAAAAGGAAGTTTATCGGGAATCTTGGAAGCAAATATGGTATAAAGGCTTATGTCAGATACAGAGGGCCTTTATCAGTCCGAAATCTTTGGAATGAGGACAAAGCCACATGGGAGCTATAGAGAGTATGAAAAGCTAACAGTATGTCCAAAGGCTATGAATGGATTTGGTCTGTGTATGGATAGAAGAAAAAGGTGCATGTAGTCAGTGTATTGCCCATGTAAGGAACAGTGACAGAAGATGAGGCTGCTAGATCTTGCAAAATAACTTGTCTTTTATCCTAAATGTGGTAAGGAAACATCACTGGCTTTTAAGGGAGGCTAAAATAATTCAATTTACATTTGAAATGTGTTGTAACTCCTAGGTAGTGAATGATGTATGAGAAAAAATTAGAAAAATAGCCATAGGCCAGATTAAGAGACACAAACTAGAGAGTAGATTGCAGATAAGTTGAGCAAGTATTTAATGGTGAGAGGTAGAGGAAGTATGTCAAGCTTTATAGAAGGAGTCTTAGGTTCTAATATAAAACTTGGAGTGTGAGATAATATTTATTAGGGATAGGAAAATATAAATACTATGGGAAAAAACAAAAACAGTGCAAATGAAGGATTCAGTTCTGGACAGATTAAATTGTATGTGTGTGATAATGAAGGTTAGACACACTATTAGGAAGTTGTTGCCTCAGAGAAAGTTGGGGGGAGAAGGTGGAGCAATTGAAGTCAACTCCATGCTCAAATGGAGTCATAAACACAGCTCTGGCTCCTGCAAGTACTGATAACTTCTTTGGTTGAAATCTAAGGCAGTGCTTTCTTGGGTTACACTGACAATAAATTTGTAAGGTCCTGTGTAGCAAACAGGAAGGTACAGACACAGAAGTGACACAGTATCAAATGCACAAAACCAAAGTTAGGAGGCTCAGAGTCTACTTTTAGATTTGCCACTAATTAGCTCAATCATGTCTCTGGATAATGAGTATGCAGGATCTGATGAACTCTAAGATACCTATTAGTTTCAAAGTTTGATGACTCTAGTAATTGAGCTTTTGGGTACAAAGTCTAATAATATTCTTTTACAGGGGCACAAGGAGATATGCATAAAGGTCCTTATTAAAACCTCGTATAAAACAGTTTAAAGAAGCTTACATGATCATCACTAGAATGAAAGATAGAATACCATGTTTATATGATGTGCTGCTTGGCTGCTTAGAACAATGAAGTAAGTCTATTTGCATAAACTCCCTTTGCATCTTTGGCTTTGCTCCTGGTGGTTCCAGTTATCTGTGATCAAGCCACGATCAAAATGTTGATGGAAATATCTAGAAATAACCCATACCTTTTTAAGTTGTCATTCTTAATAATTCTGAGGAGACTGACAAAAATTTCTTGCTGTTCCCTTGATCTCTTTGTCCAGTCTATCTTTGTGCAGTATGCCCTATGTGGAGATGGGGGATGACAAAGATAGAAGAAGAGAGAGAGAGAGAGAGAATAACATTTACCTAATTTTAGCACATTACAATTGTTGTTCTACTTTATTGTTAACCTTCTGTATGTTTTTGTGAATGATTAATATATCATAGATACAATGGAAAACCAACCTATATGTATGATTTTTTGTTGGCCATAATTTCAGGCTTCCACTAGGATTTTTTAATATCATATCTCTTGAGGATATGAGCTATATATATATATATATATATTATATATATATATATATATATATATTAAGCAAATGATATTGTATGACAGAAAAGTTACCCTCAAAATGGAGAGTGAAGATTGAAATAATGCATCTTCTATAAATGTATATTTGTGTAAAAATCCCAAAGTAGAAAGGGCAAAGTTCTGGTTAATTACTGGGAAAGAGGAGGAAACAGAAAGTGATGATTCACAAGGAAAGCTACCAGGGAGATGGTTGTGAAGGTCCAAGTGTGTAAAGAAGGGGGATTGCGAGATTAACGCTGAAATCCCAATTACATAAGTAGGTGCAGATAAGCCTGGTCTGACTAGTGAAGCCTTGTGTTAAAATGAAAAGGTCCAATTTTATAATAAAAGTTATGTTTGTTCTTTATGTAGCAGGAATAGACAAAGTTTATAAGTTATTCCTTATATGTTTATATTTACATTAATTTTATTTCTCCATACATGAGTTAAAACTTGCATTTTTCATTTTAAATTGAGGCCAAAAGGATTTTCATTTGAACATTATGAATATTTTAATACCACATCATTAATTTCCTAAGGTTGCAGACAGTGTAGTGTACATTAACTCTGATTTCATTTTTGCTTTTTGAAAGTTTCCTTCAGCTTTATTTAACCAGCTATGACACATGTGCTTCAGCTTTGCTGTGCAGTCTCACATTCAATATTTATTTCAGATAAACACCATTCTAAAGGGGGCACTTAGGATTCCAATAATAAATCTGAGTTCCCTAAATATTCAGACCTCTCTCCAGGCCTCAGAGATGGTCAACAAAAGAGATAAAACTTTAAACTCACTGGCAAAACTTGAGACATGCCCTTGCTCTGCCATGATTGACATACATGTTGGCACAAATTGCACCTCGACCTTATTTTCTATTCTTATTTTAAAGTGGGACGCTCATTCAGTTAGCATAGAGTCTAAATATGCTGAACATAGTCTTCATGTACTTTGCACATCAGTGGTGTGAAAATTTCAGAAATACACAGCAAGTGAAGGGAATATCTATCTTTAGGGGATAAGGAGATGGTTTTGAGAGGTAACATGCTTGCCTTACAAGCCTGACAACTTGTGTTGGATCCCTAGAACTTGTACAAAAGCCAGATTGGATAGTGCAAGTATCTGTAATCCTAGGACAACACTATTTGGAAATTGGAGGCTGAGACAGGACAATGCTAAAAGCTCACATAGCAGTGAAAACACTCTGTGCCAAACAAGGTGGAAAAGCACCCTACTGTCCTCTGACATCCACATGCTTTTCTTGACACATATAGGGCATGTGTCCACTGTCTTACACAGAAACAAGCACACACACAAACATACTTTCATGTATACATATATATGACAAACTTAGGAATAATTGTATTCTAGCCACAGATACATGACTTTTAGTTGATATTTAGGTTCTACTTTACAGAAATATCTTTTAGCCATGATGGTGTTGGTTTTTCTACACATGTTTAATACTGTATTCCTGTTGTTGATGTTAAATGAAGATTCTGCTATATTTATGAGTGTAGCTTTTCATTATAATGGGAGGACGAATTCATTTGTTGATTTCCTAAAGAAGAAAAGCACAAAGACAACTTCAAGGAAACTACTGTAGTATAGTTAACAAAAAGTCCATAAGTTAACTTTACTGTCATTAAATATTTACATCATTTTTTCATGTTTTCTCAAGTCTATTGTCCCTATTCTTCACCTTCACATTTTTGTGCTATATTTGAAGGATGAGCCAGAAGCACGGAAAGCTGTTGTTTTCAAATTTTATTAATGTTTTCCAACTCATCTCCCTGTTTGCCTGCTGACAGCCTGCCAAAATCACCCTCCAGTGAATTTTAACAAGATTGGGGTAGCAATCACAGGACCCAAAATGAGTTGCAGATAATTAGTAGATCAGATCTTTGTCACAGCAGATAGTTGCTACCCACATATCTCTATTTTTAAGCCCATGTGTCATACAATGTCCTCAGCAGGTAAGCCACACACCTTTGCATTGCTTCTAGTACAGATGAATTGAGTGAGAAATTCTGCTCTTTTATCATTTTGTATTGTGACTGGTTAACATATAACGTATCTGTATTTGACAAACAAGTGAAACCGCCCTTGGCTTTTAAAGAGCACTAGGGGGAGGAGGAGTTTCCTATTTCTCTGCTAAGTGAAGTAACTGAGCCATCACAGGCTATTTTCTAATAAATGCAGGAAACAAAATTCTCCTTAGATGATCAAATTCGTTTTTCATGCTAATTAGCTCTGACTAATTTGATTGGCAAGCATAGCAGGTCAGGAGATTAGTTTTTGAGTGCTGCAAAATAGGAAAGCTTTTTCATCAGAGATAGGAAGTGATAAGTTGAGGGAGAAAATAAAAATTCGATTTTAGGATGTTGAAAAAGCTAAGGTTATCTGCATAATAGGCTTTCAAGGGAATCAACCAGAGGTTCACAGGTAGAAAGTTATCATCCATAATCTATTCCTTTTAAAATATCATCTAGTGCTGCAGCCTTCACTCGTCTGCTTGTCTTACTTAACTTTCCCCTTAATTCTATAACGAGAATGCATAAGGAGTCAGATAGGCGATTATCTGAGTGCTAACATTGCTTCAGCAGGAAGAAAATTTACTATGCTTTGTAGCATAAGTCAATGTGTTGTTGGTACACACCAGTAATTGGGAGGAAGAATGAGGAAAAATGATCAGAAGTTCAAGGTCATCCTTGGTTACATGAAGAGCTAGAGACCAGCCTGGGACCTTGTCTCCAGGCAGAAAATCTTACATTTGGTCTCAACGTACAACGAGAGGACTGAGACTGTAACTGGAATAAAAAAATGACATGTTTGAAAGAGTCGGGGCATCAGTCTTAAATTTAAAAAGAAAGTGAGAAGACTCATGCTTCTTTTATAACTAAAAGTTTAGCTTGAAGAAAACAATTTTTTTAAACAATCTTATTTTACATAGCAATCCCAGTTCCCTCTCCCTCTGGTCCTCCTACTCCCCTCACCTCCAGTACCCTCTCACCCCATCCACTCCTTAGAGAGGGTGAGGCTTCCCATGGGGAATCAACAAAGTCTGTCATATCTATCACTAGAAGCAGGGCCAACCCCCCACCCTATAAAACTTTTTTATTTAACATTTTTATTTGATCTTTTCTCATTTTACATACCACTCCCAGTTCCCACTCCCTCCTGTCACCCCATTTTCCCCACCTCCCCCCACTCCACCTGATCCATTGCTCACTGAGGGTAAGGCTCCCATGGGGAGTCAAGGAAGTCTGACACATCTCTTTGAGACAGGACCAAGGCCCTCCGTGCTATATATAGGCTGAGTAAGATATTCCTCCAAAGAGAATGGGTTCTAAAAAGCCAGTTCAAGACCTACGGATAAATCCTGATCCCATTGCCAGTGGCCTCACAGAGTGCCCAAGCCACACAACTGTCATCCACAGTCAGAGGGCCCAGTTCAGGCCCATGCAGGTTCCCCAGCTGTCAGTTGGAGTCAGTGAGCTTCCACCAGCTCAGGTCAGCTGTCTTTGTGGATAACCCAAAAATGGTCTTGACTCCTTTGCTCATCCTTCTCTTTGACTGCACTTTAGGAGCTTGGCCCAGTTCTTAGCTGTGGATCTCTGCCATCTGTCTCCATCAGTTGATCTATGATGATAATTCAGGTAGTAATCAATCTGACTAGAGGGGAAGGCCAGTGCAGGTACCCTCTTCACTAATGCATACAGACTTAGTTGGGGTCATCTTTGTGGCTTCCAGGGAATTTCCTTAGTGCCCCATAATGACTCCCTCAGTCAAGATTTCTCTTTCCTTATTCTCTTTCTTTGTCCTTTCCCCATCTCCACCATCCAGTTTCCTCATGTTCTCCTCTCCCCCTGCCCCTCCCCTTCCACCTTCGCTTCTCCCCACCACCACTATGCTCCCAAATTTCTCAGGATATCTTGTCTATTTCTCTTTCTCTTGTGGAATCCATGTGTGTCTCTCTTAGGGTTTTGCTTGTTACCTAGCTTCTCTGAGGCCATGGATTTTGCTTTGCACCTCTTATCCATTTATGAGTGAGTACATATCATGTTTGTCTTCTTGGGTCTGGGTCACTCACTTATGATGCTTTTTATTTAATTTTTACAAAATTTTAATTTCACATGTCAATCCCCTCTTCATCTTCCCCCAAGACCCCCTTATCCCCCTCTTACCTCCCCCTTCTGTTCCCCATGAAGGGTAGGGCCCTCCACGGGGGCTCCCCAAATTCCACTACATCATCCTGGGCCAGGCCTAGGCCCTCCCCCATGTGTCCAGGCCAAGAGAGCATCCCTTCACATGGGATGGGCTCTCAAAGTCCCTTCTTACACCAGGGGAAAGTACTGATCCACTACCAGAGGCCCCATAGGGTGCTGAGGCCTCCTTGTTGACAGCCACATTCAGGGATCTGGATCAGTCTCATGATGGCCTCCCAGACAGCAGTCTGGGGTCCACGTGCTCCCCCTTGTTCAGGTCAGATGTTTCTGTGGGATTCACCAGCCTGGTCCTGACCCCCTTGATCTTCATTTCTCCCTCTTTGCAACTGGGTTCCAGAGTTCAGTTCAGTGTATAGCTGTGTGTGTCTGCCTCTGCTTCCATCAGCCACTGGATGAGGGCTATGGGATGGCATATAAAGTAGTCATCAGTATCATTATAGGGGAAGGGCATTTAGGGTAGCCTCTCCACCTAGATTGTCAGTTGATGTCATTCTTGTAGATCTCTGGAAATCTCCCTAGTGCCAGATCTCTCATCGGACCTATAATTGCTCCCTCTGTTATGGATATCTCTCATCCTGCTCTCCTCTATTCTTCCCCCAACTCAAACTTTCGGCTGCTCCATTTCCTCCTCTCCCCTCCTCTTCTTATCCTCACATTCTGGCAGCTCCCTCTCCCCTACCCTCATGCTACCAATTAGCTCAGGAGTTCCAGCCCGTTCCCATTGTCTGGGGACCATGCATTTTTCTCTTAGAGTTCTTCTTGTTTCCTAGTTCCTTTGGTGAAGACGATTGTAGGCTGGTAATCCTTTGTTCTATGACTAAAATTCATATATGAGTGAGTACATACCATGTTTGTCTTTTTGTGACTGGGTTATCTCACTCAGGATGGTTTCTTCCAGTTCTATCCATTTGCCTGCAAATTTCAAGATTCTGTTGCTTTTTTTCTGCTGAGTAGTACTCAATTGTGTAAATGTACCAAATTTTCTCTATCCATTCTTCAGTTGAAGGGCATCTAGGTTGCTTCCAGGTTCTGGCTATTATAAACAGCACTGCTATGAACATGGTTGAACATACGTCCTTGTTGTATGAACATGAATTATTTGGGTATATGCCCAAGAGAGGAATTGCTGGATCTTGAGGTAGACTGATTCCCATTTTCCTGAGCAACCACCATACTGATTTCCAGAGTGGGCTTACAAGTTTGCATTCCCACCAGCAATAGAGGAATGTTCCTTTTCCTATACAGATGATAAACAGGATGAGAAAGAAATCAGAGAAACATTTTCACAATACAACACATAAAACAACATAAAATATCCTGGAATAACACTAACCAAAAAAGTGAAAGAACTATACAGCAAGAACTTTGAGTCTTTAAAGAAAGAAATTAAAGAAGATACCAGAAAATGGAAAGATCTCCCATGCTCTTGGATAGGTAGAATCAACATAGTAAAAATGGCAATCTTGCCAAAAACAATGTATAGATTCAATGCAAACCCCATCAAAATCCTAACACAGTTCTTCACAGACATTGAAAGAACAATACTCAACACTATATGGAAAAACAAAAAACCCAGGATAGCCAACACAACACTGTACAATAAAGGAACCTCTGGAGGCATCACCATCCCTGACTTTAAGCTCTATTATAGAGCCATAGTCCTGAAAATGGCTTGGTATTGGCACAAAAATAGACAGGTAGACAAATGGAATTGAATTGAAAATCCTGATATTAACCCACACACCTATGAATACCTGATTTTTGACAAAGATGCTAAATCTATACAATGGGAAAAGGATAGCATCTACAACAAATGATGCTGGCACAACTGGATTCAGACATGCAGAGGACTGCAGAAAGATCCATGTCTGTCACCATGCTCAAAACTTAAGTCCAAATGGATCAAAGACTCAACATAATTCCAGCCACACTGAATCTTCTAGAAGAGAGAGTGGGAGATACCCTTGAATGTATTGGTATGAGAGACCACTTCCTGAACATAACCCCAGTAGCACAGACAATGAGATCTACAATTAATAAATGGGACCTTCTGAAACTGAGAATCTTCTGTAAGGCAAAGGACACAGTCAGTAACACAAGACAGCCCACAGAATGGGAAAAGATCTTCACCAACCCCACATAAGACAGAGGGCTGCTTTCCAAAATATACAATGAACTCAAGAAGCTGGCCACCAAAACACCAATCAATGAAATTTAAAAGAAATGAGGCACAGAACTAAATAGAGAATTATCAACAGAAGAATCTAAAATGGCTGAAAGACATTTAAGAAAGCGCTCAAAATCCTTAGCCATCAGAGAAATGCAACTCAAAACAACTCTGAGATACCATCTTACACCAGCCAAAATGGCTAAAATCAAAAACACAATGACAAGTTATGATTTTTTTCTAGTTCCATCCAATTGCCACAAATTTCATGATGTCATTGTTTTTTACTGTTGAGTCGTACTCCATTGTGTAAATGTATTACATTTTCTTTATGCATTTTTCAGTTGAGGGGCATCGAGGTTGTTTCCAGGTTCTGGCTATTATGAATAATGTTTCTATGAACACAGTTGAGTTATTGTCCTTGTGGTATGAGAGTGCATCTTTGGGGTATATGCCCAAGAGTGGAAATGCTGGGTTTTGAGGTAGGTTGATTCCCAATTTTCTGAGAAAGGTTTGTACGAGTTCACACTCCCCCAAGCATTGGAGGAGTGTTCTCTATACTCTGTGTCCTTTCAAGCATAAGATATCATTGGTGGTTTTGATCTTAGCCATTCTGACTGGAGTAAGACGGTATCTCAGAGTTCTTTTGATTTACATTTTCCTGATGGCTAAGGATGTTGAGAAATTTCTTAAGAGTTTTTCAGTCATTTGAGATTCTTCTGTTGAAAAATTATGGTTTAGATCTGTACCTCATTTTTAATTGGATTATTTGGTAGTTTGATGTCTAGTTTCTTGAGTTCTTCATATATTTTGGAGATCCACCCTCTATCAGATATGTGTTTGGTGAAGCTCTTTTCCCATTCTGTGGGCTGCCGTTTTGTCTTACAGACCCTGTCCTTTACCTTACAGAAGCTTCTCTGTTTCAGGAGGTCCAATTTATTAATTGTTGTTCTCAGTGTCTGTGCTAGTGGTGTGATATTTAGGAATTTTCCTATGCCCATGAAATAAGAGAACTAACAGATGTCATGACTCAAATGGACTTAACAGACATCTATAGAATATTCCACTCACAAAGGTAGATTTTTTATCAGTATAATGGACACAGAGGAGTTTTCTAGCTAATCTGATTTTTGTACTCTCTAACAAGATTGATCTAGGAACAATCCTATGAGGTTTATATTTTAAGTGTTTAAGATATTCTTGATATCACATAAATATGGATACTTTCAGAGAGAAGACATATTTTAAGTCAGATTTAATATATTAAATATGAATGGGTAGGAACTATATTAAAAATGAACTGTTCTAAGTTTGGAGAAATTGGCAACAAACAAATAATACAGTAACTCTTATCTTCATAGACCTAATAATTCACTGAGTCAAATTTCTACAATATGTTAACAGGTAGTAAACATTGCAAAGTGAGAGAGATATGGTTTTAAAAAGTGTAATTTTATTTTATGTATGTGTGGCCTTATTGTATAGCACATATATGCAAATGGACACAGAAAATAGAAGAAGGAATTGAATCTTCTGGAACTGGATTTAGGAGAACTTGTTAGCTATCCTATGGGTGCTGGGACTAAACACAATTTCTGTAAGAGTAGCAAGTACTCTTAACTGCTGAGCCATCTCTTGAGTCAAGTCAAAGTCATTTAAAAAAAAACTGTGTTATATGGAGAATACAAGGAAACCATGGTCATTGGTTAAACAATGAGCAATGGCCAAATTCTGTGCAAGAATACAAGTTTTACAAAATACTAATTTTAGAAGAACGGTCTTTTATTACTCAATTCAAGCCATAGGCATCATTTTTCAATATTTTTCAGTAAACAGGCAGTGGTTTTGCAGATATAATTCTTCCTAACTCCCTGAGTTTTTATTTGGAATGCTGATTTTAATTAATCCATCCCATCATTCCATTTTCTTTGACAGGTACAAAAATATTAACAGCAAAATGAATGAAACGTTCTTATTTGTAGCAATATTATTATAATGTAAATAAAAAATTGCAACATATTTTAGCAAGGTGATTGTTATCCAAAGTAGCACTATACACTTGAAAAATATGAGAAAATCATGTTAGATGAGGTCCACCCACATGCACAAACTGGGTGTGCTCTGTTTTAACAAGCATCTTCACAAAGCACATCTGGAGGAAAGAACATTTCCATGGATGTTTCATCAGACAATGATGTCCAAAGAAAGCAGGGAAATGCAGTGAAACAAAAGTGTGTCACCATTTTGATCATATCTTAGACATGAGATCCCAGAGCAATGTTGACACTCCCACTTCTAATGATCTTTCCATGGCAGTCTTTTCAACTAGGACCAAATTAGGGCATGAGGGGGCAATGCAGAAACAGTACTATAACTGAGTTTCCAGCTTACTAGATCTTCATGGAGACCCATACTTGTACAACTACAGCTATCATCTCATGGCTGTGGAGCAAGAGGTTAAGTTGAAGTGGTACTTTCCTGGGTGCCGGGGAAGTCTTCCAGTGGTTAGAGGGAAGGCCTGAACTGTGTGGCAGCTGAACTGTATGGTAGGAAATGAGGGGCTGTGTTTAGTCATAAGGAGAACTGGGATCAACTGTTGTCTCACATCTGGCCCAATGAACAGATAAAGAATAAAAAGGGATGTTTCCTTCAATCTGGTAATGGATCTCATTGAATCCACTCAGAAAAATCTAACCTTCATTAACTACTGGAAAATGTTTCATTGTACCCATCCTTTATTATCAGTTTCGGGGACTGGGTGGGTGTTGTCCTAAGTATAACTGAGTCCGAACTTTGGCCAGTCAAACTGAGTGATCATAAAATTGTTCACAAGCTAGTTCCTGCGTAGTGAATTAATTTGTGAAGAGACAAAGGTTTAATGGCAATGAAGATCTACAAAATTTAAATTAAAACATAAAGATGAAGTCATCATTAGAAAAACCTCTTAAACAAGCTAATGTCAAACAAATCAATAGATTGTACTGTGTCTTATTTATAGGATAATCAGATTTTCCTCAAATGTTAACAATTATCTCAGTTAATCCAATTTTTCTAGTGATGGATTGAATTATTTAAGATTCTTCACTCCTTCAGTGGTAAAAGCTCGCTCACATAAACATACTAATACACACCAGCAACAGCTGTGGAGTAAAGTCAAGCACATAGTTCTTTGAAGTAGAAACAGTTACATCAGGTGGTTTTGGTTTTTAAGTTCCTAAGGGGTATCTACAACCACGCATTCCTAGTCCTGACATCTAGATCCTTTCTGGACTGTTCAAATCCAATGCTGTACACATGGATTATTTTTAATATATCTGTAAGCCAAAAATGCCAGTTCTGCAGGCCCCTTTCTGTAACTCAAGCACATTTGTGCTACAGCACAGATACGCTCATTTGTTTATATATCATATATGGCTACACGGCATAACTGATTGCAAAAGAGGCTGTGCATACTGAGAAGCCTAAAACACGTACTATATGACTCTTTGCACAAAACATTTGTTTTGTTTTTGGTTTTTTGAGACAGGGTTTCTCTGTGGCTTTGGAGGCTGTACTGGAACTAGCTCTTGTAGACCAGGCTGGTCTCGAACTCACAGAGATCCTCCTGCCTCTACCTCCCGAGTGCTAGGATTAAAGGCATGCGCCACCACCGCCCTGGATGCACAAAACATTTGTAATATTATCTTATACTATAATCTTGCCTAGAAATTCATGAGGACTTTATAGCTACCAGAACACCCCCGCCCCACCACCAGAAAACAACAACAACAAAAAAAACTCAGCATATTCTTAGCAAAGAGCATCTATAGATGTTTAAAACATTCCTGACATTCAGGACATTTTCAAGGCTTCATTCTGCAGGATTACATCAGTTTTCAGAGCTGTGTTCCCAAAATCATATTTTTACACAGTCAAACCCTGACTATAATTAAAAACATTTTTACTTAGTAATTTTAAGTATGGCACAACCAAAGATCCAATTTCTACCCCATCTCATATTTGTAAAATATTCTTCATTCCAGGAAGTTAATCTCTATAAATGGAATTTTAGATACAAAAATTCACAGTATTTTGCTTTAAGATTTTTTTATTGATATTCTGTTTATGTTAAGGATACAAAAATAATTCTGAGTGGTCAAAGATTGAAAAATTCTTATCATCTTAATGGCATAATTATTATGTACTATGGAGCATTGTATATACATGACCAAGTATTTCACTATAAATATGAAAAAGAATTATATTTCAAAATACTGTATTTGTATGCAACAGAACATTTTAGAATATAATTAGTGTCTATTTTCATTCTCGGTAACTATTTGACCCTTCTTTGCTAATACAAGACCACAACAGAAGGTAGATATTTGCTATTCCAGGAAGATGATGGCAGGTTCATTTGAAAACAAAAATGTTTTAATTCTTCATTCAGCTTATTTTTTGCCATCAAAATATAATTGCAGCATTACTGCCTTCTCTTTTCTCCATTCAAACCATCCCACATACAATCCCTTCCTAATCTCCTTCAAATTCATGCACTCTGTTTTTACTAATTGTTCTTACCAGCTTATCTCTCTCTCTCTCTCTCTCTCTCTCTCTCTCTCTCTCTCTCTCCATATATATATATATATATATATATATATATATATATGTGTGTGTGTGTGTGTGTGTGTGTGTGTGTGTGTGTGTGTGTGTGTGTGTGTGTAGTTATAGTTAGTTATTGACTATTTTCCCTTTATGGTTATCTGAATTCAATGTTGTAGATTCCACAGAGACTGTTCATGCCTTATTGAAGAAGAAGAGAGGGAGAAGAGAGTGGCTAGCTTTCCTGTTTATTAAGGAAATCACTGTGGCACTGAGCAGAGTCATCACCCAGACTAGGGCCTGACTGAGGGTTCAGTACATGCCTAGGTAGCAACTTAGCCACAGGACATCAGATAATTGCACAGGAGAAACTTCCGTGTTGATGTCTATAACACAAAAAGCTCAGAAGCATGCTCATCAGAAAGAGCTATGCCCAGACATTGCTGAGATCTACCACCAACAGCCAACCTGGGTGCAAACCAAAAGCCTCCTACTATGACATCATAACAGAGAGAGAGAGAGAGAGAGAGAGAGAGAGAGAGAGAGAGAGAGAGAGAGAGAGAACACAAAGAGAAGGCATGTGTTGAAATACTGAGTGAACTGAAACACAGATGACTAAATTAGATGGGAATTATATCAGTCACCTTAAAATGGAAAACTACAGTTTATTTTCCACTGCAAGTATGAACATGGAGGTTTGTGAACAAGCCCAGTAACAAAGAAATACATTCACATCTGCACTTCTAAGTGGTGCCATTAAATGTTAAACTGAATATATTTTATATACATGTTAAAAAAGCAAGTTTATTTACACAAACCTGAAGGTCAGTAATCTTAGGAGGTATGATTATGGCTGACTCCTAGGTTTTCCATTTGTATGTGTTCTCTAAATATGCTCAAACAAATGTGTGTCAGCTTTGCAATGAGAAGGGAAATTTAGTGTCAGGACAGATGTATTTGTGGGGTTGCTCACTCTGTGCTCACTGAAGCTTGTTAATCTAAAAACCATTCCACCTTCAAGTGTTAATGAGCTAATAAGTCATTTTGAGGTGAACTACTTTCAAAAGTGCTGAAGTCACACCTCTTGCTGCATTCTTGTTCTGTCTATTGGGGGGGGAGGGCCTGACTATCCTTTGCTATATCCTAACATATAAAAACAAGAAAATATATGTGCACAAATTCTTATAGCAGCAAGTCAGCATAATTTCTCTTATTTTAGTAAATGAACTCTTTGAATTCCCTGGGTTTTTACATGAGAAATTGGTAGAACATAGCTCAGTCCTTCATAAAGTCATGCAGAGTCAAAAATCACCTCCATCCCCACCAGACATTTTTCTACAAGTAAGTAAATAGTTTTAAATCCACTCAGTCAAGTGTGACTTGAAAAGAGTTAAGTATAAGCTAAACTGTGAATTGTAAGTTACATGCTTGTAGTGAACTGTGATCCAATAACACATGGGCATCCACATTTCCTATAATGTAGTGCTTACACCTGACTAAGATGTTAGGAAAAGCACATTGGACATGAAGAATTCCAAATAATCAGAAATTTAGCTTTTGAAATGATTGATTACACAGTGATATCACATATTCATATGAATGTGTATTGTGTGGATAAACTCCCATACCCCTCACAAGAATAAGGAAATAGAGAATAAGAATAATAATTTAATTTTGAGTTTTCCCCTTAGGCTTGTGTTAAAGCTGTCTTAGTATTGTCAGAATTATGGTTCATGCTTCAACTTATTTCTTTGATAATTCTTACAAGATACATTTCATTCTTATTACACTCTTCCATTAAGTATTGTCTATAAAATGAATGTGGCTATTTTATTATAATTACATATATAAGATGAAATTAATGATCATTAAAACCATAAAACTGTGGTGGGGTTAAAATATCAAATCATTAAGAAATGCTACACCTCTTAGAGATAAGAACATGGTATGTAAAATAGGGAGCAAATAGTAAAAATTTGATTTAACTTGGCTGTAATGGTTAACTATATGAGATAACGTGTTTCAAACATGGTATAAATAGACATTTGTTATAACTTTAATCTATATCACTCTATTAGGATGTTTTGGATATGATTAACACTTGAATATATAGAGACTATAAAATAGAGTGCCTTCTCCATTCTTGTGGACTTCATCTGGTACATTGAAAAGAGTGAACAGAATAGAACAACAGTTGAAGCATGGGACAATTCACTGTCTGGTTTAAGGATGTTCACATGAAAAATAAAACTATTTTGCCTTCAGACTCACATTCACACTTGAATTTAGACACCTAGATTTCTTAGTAGCTCCACTTTGCCACATTAATCTGTAGTAACCCGTCTTTGTGGGGCTTCAGTTGGATCCAAATGACTTGCCCAGTTCACACCTGAGAAGGAGAGAGTGGATTGAGAAGAGGCAGGTAAAGATGCTAAGGAAGAGACAGAGACATAGAACAGAGTCAGGAGAGCAATCCAGTAAATACTGAACACCAACTTTATTCTTCAACATTCTTAAATACCCCAACCAAAAAGGGGTAAATGGCAAAAGACTTCTTTATCAAGATACAAGAAAGAAACAGACTTTCTTCCTTAATTCTCCAAACATATGGTAACCACTTAGACTAAATCTCTCATTATCTGGCCCTGAGGGTTCAGAGTAACCACACCTCAGACCATGTCTCTTCTTATTTGGATAAGACATTCATGTCTAAGACCAAACATTCTACAGTAGCTATGCCTTAGACCTTTAGGTCTTATGACTTTAACCTTGGAAAGTATGATAGTTTTGAACTCTCTGACTTCAAGTCAAGATGAAGTAAAGCCATTTTTATGGGGCCAACAGATTTCTTTCTTAGGTCTTTGCACTCAGAATGAACCTATATTATCTTATCACTTGCTTCTCCATCTTGAAAATCTTGGGTCTCATCTTCCATAATTAAATGAACCAATTCTTTGTAGTCAGTGTTTTAGTATCTTGTGTTTGCTATCTATCTATCTATCTATCTATCTATCTATCTATCTATCTACCTACCTATCTGTTGATCATCAGTTGTCTACATAAGTCACTCTCCCACTACTCCTGTTTCTATGGACATCATTCATTAATGCATTAGGAAAACAAATAAATTTGTCATCACATAAACAAATAAAACAGACAAACAACAATAAAAAACAAATCAACTGAAACAAGTCCTTGATCTACTAATAACTTCTCAAGAAAATAGTGATTTTTAGCAGCAACGTATAAGCTTCTGGAAAGTATTAACTCCTATTGCTACAGTAACCAGAAAAGGCTGAAAAGTTGAAAATCAGTAGGATCTACCCTATCTATGCACCTAAGTGACTTGGACAAACTTTCAACCTGAAATATGGAGGAATCAGAAAACTGAGAATCTAAAGTTGTCTCACAGGAAGCAGAAGAGACTGGGTATAAACATTTCAATGGCTCAGATGGGATGGATAGGGATGGATTATGGTACTCACTCGGGAGTCACAGAATACTGAGTGATACAGCTCGAATGGAAAGGTATTCTGGCACTCAGGAGCCAAGGAATACCACAGGTCATAGAAGCATAACAGCTTACAGCCCTGCTTCCGGGAGAGCTTCCCCAGTGTATCAGCTCTGCTCTGGTAGGAGAGCGTTTCCCCAGGGAAGTTGTTATAGTTTGGCTCCAGTCCCCCTGGAGAGCAGTATGTAACAACTTCATTTCACCAGGGCAAGTTTTCCTCAGCAAAATATGTTACAGCCCTGCTCTGCTCCGCCCAGGGTCATCTCTGCTCCTGGGAGGGAAGAATCCAGGAGAGTGGCTGCCCTCTGCCAGGGTGGTAGAGGACAGCAGCAGCCGCAAGCTGAGCAGACACAGGGTTTATATAGGTATTCTTAGGGGACAGAGTTTTTCAAGGGAGATTTTCAGGATGAGGATTGGTCAGATTTCAGTACCTGAGCTCAGAATAGGTAGATCTCCTGCTCAGGGATTGGTTGGTTTTCTGCACAGGTTTAGGGTCAGATTTGGCTTGGTTTCAGGGCCAAAGTGTTTTTCTTTTCTTTCTTTTTTTCTTTCTTTTTTTTTCTTTTCGTTTTTCCAGACAGGGTTTCTCTGCGTTGTTTTGGAGCCTGTCCTGGAACTTGCTGGGTAGACCAGGCTGGCCCCGAACTCACAGAGATCTGCCTGTCTCTGCCTCCTAATTGCTGGGATTAAAGGCGTGTGCCACCAATGGCCAACCAAAGTGTTTTTCTTTCACTGGCCCTTTCAAGCTTTTTGGCTCTAATTTTAGGGCCAGGATGTATTATTTCTTTCATGGGTTCTGATTCCAAGGCCAAAGTATGTTTCTTTGGCACTGGTTTCATGGTCAGGGTGAATTCCTTTGTTTCTGGTTGCAGGGCCACAGTGTGTTTCTTTGGCTCTGCTCAGGGTGTATTTCTTTGGCTGGCCCTTTTTCTTTACACTGGGGCCACACATTCTGACCAATTTATGAAAGCCCAAAATGTATAAGATGGGGTGAAAATATCTGGGAACTTCTCTCTTAAGATGAACCCATAGTTATAGGATTCACTGATGGAATCTCACCAGATTCTCTAGTTGAAAGTTCATGAAAAGTGGTTCTCAAGAGCCCAACAAGGAAAGGAAGAATACCTGCCAGTGTTGCAGCTCCAGAGTGAAAGGAGTGTCCTGACTGTCAGAAGTCAGAATATACCCACAGCTATGAAGGGAAAGTATTCTGGATACCTACAGTTTGAGGATTGAGGTATCCTGACTTGTAGGAAAGCCAGGCTGTACCTGAAGCTGTGTTCTGGTGGGTGATGGTCTCCTCACAGGAAGTGGTGATCTTGCTCTAGTCCTCTCTGAGGGAGAACTGCTACAGCTGAGCTCTGCTCTACTCCCCTAGGGGAGCTTCACAGAAGTTTTCATTGCTTCTCTGTTCTGCTCCACTAGGGATTTTCCCATCAGAGAGGTCCATTTCTTCTCAGCTCTGGTCTAAGTTGTTAGTTCTCCATTCACTCTGCTAAGGCAGAATGCCCACCCCCGGGAGAAATGTAACTATCTGCTTCGTTTCTGAAGACAAGTTGTTACTTCTGTTCCCTCCCCTAAAAGAGTTTCCCAGCAGATGTTTTCTTTGCTTCTCTGTTCACAGCAGAGATTCTGCTATGCTATGAAGAAAGAAGGTCTTCACCCAAACTCTCTTATAGAAGATTTATTTGGGAAAGAGCAATTCAGGAGAGTGGCTGCCTCTGCCAGGATGGAGAAGGGCAACTGTAACATGAAAAATAAAAACTCAGAGATAGATATTGAGGTTCAAGCTTCAAGCTGGAGATCAGAAAAGCATAGCAGCCAGCCAGAAGCTCTTACTTCTGTCTCAGACTTCAGGTAATTCAGGAAGCTCCACGAATTCTCAGACTGCAACCCCAGACTGCTGCCTCTCCTCCGTGTGGCTGGTGACTAAATCTCTCTTGAGAGATTTTCTTCTTCTTTTTATACCTCTCAAATTCTGGGATTAAAGGTGTGGGATCCCAATGCTGAGATCTCCTTTGTGTGAGCTGTTTCTCTTTTAGACTGCATCAACTTCATGTAGCTCAGTGTAGCCTTGAACTAACAGAGATCCATCTACCTCTGTCTTCCAAGTCTTGGGATTAAAGGTATAATACCACTAACACCTAGCATCTATAGTTAACTAGTGTGACTGGCTTTGCATTTTGATGCTTCAGGCAATTTTTATTAAATCATACATAATACATCACCACAGCCAGCTGCGAACTGAACAGACACAGGGTTAAATAGAACTTCTTAGGGGCAGAGTTTTTCCTTGGAGAAGATTTTCAGGATGGGAAATAGTCATATTTCAATTCCTCTCATCTTGGACAAGCTCAGATTAGCTAGGTTTTATTCTCAGGGATTGGTTGGTTTTCCTGCTCAAGGATTGGTTCATTTAGTGATCAGTTAGTTAGTCAGGGGCAGATTTGACTCTGAACCAGGGCCAAAGTGTGTTTCTTTCACAGGATATTGATTCAGGGCCAGGGTATTTTTCTTTCACTTGCTCTGGTTCCAGGGCCAAAGTTTTTTGTTTTGTGTTTTTTTTTCTTTTGGTTGTTTGTTTCTTTTTTTCTTATCTGTTTTCAGGATCAGGATGTGTTTCTATGGTCCCAGTATCAGGTCCAAAGTGTGTTTCTTTCAATTGCTCTTGTTTTAGGGCCAGGGTGTTCTCCTTTGACTGGCTCTGGCTTCAGGGCCAGGGTGTGTTTCTTTGGCTGGCCTTTTTACCCTACAACCGTCATTGGTGAACAGAGCCACAACACTGTCAACTACAACATACTCTCCAGATATTTACAAAATCTTTATCTTACCTGTATTAAGCTCATTTTTCATACTTAAAATTTATCAGTTCCTTTTGTTCTGCCTGAATCTTTGATTGATGGGGGAAAGGTTCAAAACAACAATAATGGAATTCATATCTGCAAGCACAAACCCATAAAAGAAAGATATTTGAGCTTAAGATTATAGAATATTTCCTTTTTCTATAAGTTAGCATCATATCAAAAGGAATTGAGTATGATAATGGAAGACTACAGTTCAAAGATGTTCAAAGATGTTCAAAGTGCATGATTTGAGAAAGGACTTTCAGATGAATCCAAAATCAAAAAGGAGAAAAATGGAGGTGAATGCAGAGACTCTTGTCTGCAGAAGATGCTGAGAATAAGCAGCCTTAAATATGACATTTATACCACATATGCAGGACTCAAGCAATCAGAAGAAGGGGAGGAAAATGGAAGATGCAAATATAAGGGAAAGGTCTTCAAAAATGGCATCGTTAAGCAACACACAGCCATGGGAAACATAAACTTAAGGAAGTTGTGTTTGCAGGCACTAGACCTACACAAGATTGGGCAGGTTAACAATCAGTTATGGGTGAGGAAGGGCTGATGTAGTCTACTACTTACTGATAAAATTATTGACAGCTAGTGTATTTGGGGAAAGGAGATGGCATTGTATTTACTTTTTCACCCATCGGTGAACTCACTAGGTTCTGAAATATATTTTCAAACTGAGATTCACACAGATGTCCCTAGTTAAACTCAGTGGGTCACACATACACATAATCATGAACATGGGGAAAGGATTTGTAGGGAAGAGGTAGACATGAAGTGGAAGTGGAGGCCAGAGACAAGAGAAAGCATGGGTACCCCAGGCATTCCAACAGAGTTATGAATGAAATCCAACACATGTGTAAATGATAATGTCATATCATGAAGTAAAAATTTTAGACAGCCCTACTAGAGCCTATATTTATCATGAATGAACATAAAATTTCAGGTGGAAGACCTATTTTTCTCATTTGGTAATATCCAATGACAAAACAAACAAACAAACAAAACATCCAAGGTACAGTAAGAGGAAACATAAAAAAGGAATTAGTCATAGCTTATAAACAGAACAGAAAGATAATATAAAATAAAATCTGATTTATTCACTCAGGGATTGAAAGCATCTTTGGTCGCCTCAATTTTAGGCTCCACTCTTCTGGGTTCTACCACTTTCAGAGTGGTGAGCAGTGCATAATATCACTTGTTAAGTAGTGTGAATAGAAACAGGGAAAGTATGAAAAAATAAACAAAAACACCAAAGAAATTCCCCAAAATGTCACAAAAGCACATAAGTAATTCATGAAAAACGCCAATCTGATGACTAGGTAAGGCCAAAGAAAGAACCACAAGACAGATCAATACAAACATCCCAAGCTGAAATATAAGAAGAAAAAAAAACCAAACAAATAAAAACAGGCTACCATATTCAATAATTGTTATTTGAAGGTTGAGTTAGATTTGTTCAAAGTATGTACCATACATTTGAGGGTTATAACTAAAGTTTTCAGAAGAGTAAACACCATGTTGACAGAGAAGGAAGATAAAGTGTAATGACCTTAAATGGTCACTTCAGAGAGGGGCAGAACAGATTATAAAAATAAATGCAAATCAGAGAAAACAGCTATAAACATATGAGTAGACTGCATCCTATTTAGGTTAGAAGTAATAACATAAATACAATTAAAATGCAAACATTGGTCATGGTGAAACTACTTGTCAATGAGACAAAGATTCAGCCAATTTAAAAAGCCCATTTGTAGTGAGAGAGTCAGATTGAAAGCAAAGGAGACCAAGCAAGATTTGATATTTCGCCATGATTAAAATAACTCAGAAGTAGTTTTAATAACTTTTGACAGAATAAACTTCAGACCAAGGAAATTTATCAGCCTCAAAGAGCTGGTAAGGAGTAAGTTGTTGAAGAAGCTGTAGTTATCCTTAGATGCATATCCTCACCTGCAGCAGCATTGCATGGAAGGCCAGAACTGATAGAATGCTCCAGAAAAGTGCATAAATCCAATGTGGTAATCTGAAACTTGTGATTTCCCCCCACCAATAAGTGACAGAACAAACAGGCAGCAAATTAGCAATATAAGTCAATTTTATGTAATTAACATTTATAGGATAACTACTAAACAATAGCACCTTCTGAAGTCTGAGTGGGGCATTTATTGATGTGGCTAATATACAGTTCTGCAAACATATTTTGCTAATTTAAGAGACATTAAAAATCAGAGTATTTTCTAAGATTATCAGTGGAATTAAACTACAAAAGAAAACAGAACAATCTTTGATGATATAATAATTTAAAACGAAATCAATCTGTAATTAAAGTATTTCAGTAGAAAATTTAAGAATATTTTATTTAAGCAAAAAATACCATATACCAATTAGAGCAGAGAAGAGGGAGAGCCAGGAAGATCAGAAGGTCATGGCCAGCTGTGGATACATAAGAAATATGAGGCCAGCCAGATCTATGTGAAAACCATAGATCACCTGAAGAAAAAAGGGCAAATCAAAATTTGTTGAATGCAACCAAAGTAGTAGTCTGTGGGAAATTTATAGTACAGGTATCTATTTCTAAGAAAAAAAAAATACTTAAGATCAATATTGTAAGATTCCAGTTAGAAAGCCAGAGAGAACAGTTAAGTTAAAAGTGATTTGAGAAGTTAATTCTCAGGATTATTTTTGATAAAACAATAAATTGAATGAGAAAAATAAAGGAAAAAATGAAGACATAGAAAAGAGTTTTAAGGAAAGTTAATAAATACATGTTTCCAGTTGATTTAGCTAAGATGAAAAGTAAGATGAGTGCACAAATAAGCAATTCTAAAATTGAAAAAATAGTCACACTACTGGTGGTTTTCTGAATATAGTAGTAGATGGAATAACTTTTAACTCATTCAGTGAAGCTAATATTACCCTCTATCCTAACTAAACAAGTACATTATAAAAAGGAAATCTATAATCTACTATTTTCATAAACATTGTTGCAAATGTTCTCAACAAATTCCACACAATACATCTAACAATGTACATAAGTATTTCATTTCTGTGGTCAAGTAGAAATGATCAAACTGGCCTAAAATTCAGGTTGTGATAAACATTGCTGATTGGTTTTACTCAGCTTTTTAAATGGGTTTATAATTGGAAGCTATTAATCCTTTATTTGTTACATCTGCATTTTGTTTGCCCCCTCCTTCTCTTACTTTGCCAAATTGCTTTCAATGTATTTACTCCATTCTGAGTTTTCCCTATGCATATCACACAGCTGGCGAAAGGCAAACTATTCACTATATTCAGGAGTATGAGATACCTACATACCTTTTTTTAAAATTTATCTGAATAAAACAAGTGTTTTACTATATTTGAACTTTCTGAAATAGTGCATAGAATTAATTATATGTATAAAATCTTAAGGGTTGTGAGTAGCAGAAAAGAAAAAACAAGATATGTAGCTTACAAATAATAGGAACAATATGAAAACATAGGGACCCAGAAAACTAGATACATCAATCAAACAAAAACTCTTTCAGGAAATAGATTTACAGAATATTAAAAATAGAATACAAGTAAAATTACATGGATATCATGAAGGCATTCATTAATCAAAAGTATTGAGTCAAATACCATTCATAAAATGTAGATAGTCTATGAATGTCTTAAAAGTATAGAAAGGAAAACACTGCCATGTAAACTCCATACTTTAAGTTTAAATATGTCCATCAAATTGAACGCAAAGGGTAGGAAAATATATAACCAGTATGTATTAATCAAAAGAAGGCAATTGAAGAAATGCTATTCTCTGTAAAAACATGGTATTCAAAGCATATACCTTCTATGAAGAAAAGAAATATTCCCTATTGATAAAAATAATAGTGTGTCAAGGTGCAATGATATGCATGAACTTTTTTGTAGGAACACTGTTACAGTATCCGTAAGAAAACATTTATCAAAATCAGGAGAAATCAACAAATCACAGTATCAAATGCTTTTCAAGCGGTATTAAAAACTAGCGAAATGAAGTTTGTGCATATGTTAGTGGTAGAATTATTACCGAACCTGTATAAAACGATGGCTTCAATTTCCAGCATTATTAAAAAATCAAACAAATAGACAAACCAACAAGCTAAAAGGTAACAATGAAAGATAGAAGAGAAATTGATACGTAAAAGTTGAAAAATCGAACATACATGCTACTATGTATGTATATGCAAGGTGTGTGTGTGTGTGTGTGTGTGTGTGAATACAGCAAAATTAACTTTTTTTTCAAACAGAATTATTCACTGTGCATTAGAGTGGAAGACAATTCTTGTCACTCACTGTGCAAATCCAAGCTCTACCATTTCTTGCTTTCTAGCTAAGTAGAAATAGCATTTTCATTTAAAGAAGACAGTGAAAGGAGTTTGAGAAGGTGGAGTCATGGAGTCCATTGGAGAAATCCTTGTGTGTGAAGAAGGAAGAGAAACCCAGGTCTGTCCTGTGAAGACTTGACAGAATTAGTAAGGCTTCTGCTTAAATTTGGAAGATGGTACATGTTTTTGTGCTAATGAAATAAAACTAGATGCGAAGAAAGTCAAAAACAAGGAAAGAAATACAAAAAGCAAAACTATTTACCTATAATGAAACCTTCCACATTTTACAGTTAATCCAAATGCCCATTAACTTCTTAGAGAGGAAAAACAGTGGTACCTCAGGACCCTTGGAGGTTGTGGGGCTTTTGACAAGAACAGATGCACTTAAATGACATGATAGCCTGTGGGACTGGAGAATATCTAGCCTGATTTTCATCTGACAAGGAACTAATTTCAAGATTTTATAAAGTGCTCACAGAGGTAAAATTCAAAAACATAATCAATAAATAGGTAAAACAAGGCATAGAAAATTATCAAAAGATGTAAACATGGCCAGTAAATACATAAAAAATGTAACTTCAGTGATTAGGAAAAATTCAAGTAAAAAATCTATTTATTTTTAGACAGATCAGCTAACAAAAGAAAACACTTATCAACAACTTGAGAAAGAAAGGAGTCTTTTTACACCATTGGAAATGTGAAGTAGTCCATCATCCAGGAAATCAGTAAGAAGTTCAACAAATAAACACAATGACAGCACATGGGGTGTGCAGGCTAAAACTCAGCACTTTTGAGGCAAAGGCAGCTGTAGCTCTGTGAGTTCCAGGCCAGCCTAGTCCACATAGAAGTTACAGGCAGCTCAGGCTACATAGTGATGCCTTGTCTTAGAATTCAACAACAGAAAGCTAAGCCCTAAACAAACAAAAATTAGAACTTCCATGATCCAGTTATACCATTCACCCTGGTATAAGGGCATACAAGCAAAGGATTCTAAGACAGCGTACAGTCGAAGTACCTGAACATCCTTGCTTATTGTTGTCACACTCCAATAGAAGTGATGTAGTAAGTTGGAATGTCTAATCCTTGATGAACAAATAAAGAAAATTTGGCCTGTTACTCAGCCACAGAGAAGAACAAAATTAAATTCACAGGAAAATGATCTAAATGGGGAATTATAATTTTTAACTAAGTCAGACACAAAATAAAATATTGCACGTTTTTGCCTAATTCGTGATGTCTAATATTTAAAAGAAATACATGACATAGTAGAAGGGAGACCATCTAGATAAGAGAGAGAGAGACCAGTGAAGGAGACAGAAAGACAAGAGCAGACAAGACAGGGTGATGAAGGGGGTGAATATTGTTAAAGTATATTGTATACATAAATGAAACTATATTGAAACCCTCCACATTTTATAACCCATACACACTGACCCAAAGAAGACAGAAACTATCTTATTAAAATTATGGTTGTAAATTATATAATTTATGCCGGGCGGTGGTGGCACACGCCTTTAGTCCCAGCCCTCAGGAGCCAAAGGCAGACAGATCTCTGTGAAATCAAGACCAGCCTGGTCTACAAGAGCTAGTTCCAAGACAGCCTCCAAAGCAACAGAGAAACCATGTCTTGAAAAACCAATATAATATTATATATTATATCACAAGGGAAGTAAACATGTAAGAATTATGAAGAAAATGTAACATTTTAGTGCCATGAATCAAAAATATTTTCTCTTATACAATTTATTTACTTGATCAATATTTTCAATGAATTTTCATCACATGGTTCTATTCCACAAAGACTCACCTATCAGAGATTCAGAGACCTCAGGAATAAACATAAAATATTTGGTTGTACATAAGTAGGAAAATAGAGAAGAGATAATAGTTTTAAAGAAATATTTGTTACAGTTTTTTTTCTAAGAGAACAAAAAGGAGACATAATTAAGTTAAGGCCAAATAAATGAGATGGTGATTATTACTTAAATGTTGAGACTTTAGAAGTAGGTTTCAAGTTTTTGTTTTGTTTTTCCAAATTATACTTTACCCACATGGACCAAACAGTAAATGAGCTGAGAAGTCTCTAGGCTCAGGCTGCTTTCCAATACGATGAAGAGGAGACAGTGGAGAGGAAGATTATGGACAAAACATCTTGAATGGTGAATTCTCTGATCTACCCTTCATAACTTTCTCTATTTTATCTTTCTCCTCTTGTTCCTCCTTTAAAACCCAAGAATGCATTAATTGATAGTACCAGATGTTATCTTAAATGTTTTGAACTATTCATAGAAGTTTCACAGTGAGTTTTGACCATATTAGCCTTGCCCCCCATTCCCCTTCCCTACACACTCAAGTGTATAGCAGTGTTTGTCAAGTTTCAAGTACAATTTTTGCTGTCCATATATTTATAAATGTGTGGATTTCCAGTGGAGTTTGGTTGAGTTAAAAGAGACAAACTCTGAAAGACACCCTATTTATCCTCCCCAGATATTAATTGTCAATAACTCCTCAGTTAGTGGTGGGACTTCCAATTCACTTCCTCTCTCCACACCGGGATTTCTTCCAGCTTATCCTGCACAGGTCTTTTGCATGCTGTCATAACAATTGGGAGTTCATATGTGAAGCTGCTATGTTGTAACTGGAGGGTGCTATTCCTTTGAATTTGTTTACCACCTTGACTTCTTACAATCTTTCTTCCCCCTTTTAGAAAAAGATTCTTGAGTCTTTGGAGGAGGTGACTCAGGGATATTCCATATCTCTTATTCTCTGCATCTTGAAAAGCTGTAGGTTTCTATGTTAAACATCACCTACTGCAAATAGAGGTTTCTCTGGTGAGAGTTGAGTGGTATATTAATATATGCATACAGTAATAACTCATTAGTTGTCAGTTTGATACTATGTCCATTTAGCAGAATAATGGTAGTAGATTCTCCCCTCTGGACTATGGCCTGTCTAGCCATCGTTTCTTCAATAATAATAGTGCCAGATATGAGTTTCTCCATGTGGACCAGGACTTAAGTTCAATCATAAATTAGATGATTACTCTCATGATGTTTGAGCCCCTATTACACCAATATGCATGTCTTGACAGGCCAATAGTTACTTTACCCCACAGGATTCACATCTGGGTAAGATTGATAATTAATTTTCAACTCTGATACTGTGAACAGTACTTCAATCACTATGAAAGCAGGAATAAAGTTTCCAGGTCACTTCCAATTTAACATCTCCATGTTTTATGACTCAAGTAAGTGGTGTCTTCAGCAATAGAGTCTTACCATCTAAAAGAAACGATATCCAGGAAAAAAAGACCCCAACTGAAAATGGTTCATGAAACTAAATAGAGAGATCTCAAATATCAAGTATAAATGTCTGAGAAACAGTTTTTAAACTGTTTAATGTTCTTAGTGTCGGTGGAATGTAAATTAAAACTACTTCATAATTTAATCAACCTGAATCAAAGTGTCTAACAGCAAAAATAATAAATTATAATAATAATGATGACAAATGCTTACATTTTGTGAGAAAACAGGAATACTTGTTTACTATAGTAGGAGTGTAAACTGGTGCAGTTATTATAAAAATCAGTGTGGGAGTTCCTCAATAAATTAAAAATTTACCTATCATCTCTTAGAGGCTTGTTCTTTTCTGAAGAGGAAACAGAAGGATCATCTAGAGGAGCAGAGGTTGCAGAGAAGCTGGGTGGAGTGCAGAGAGGAAAAACTGGTTGGGATATATTATATGAGAGTAGAATCTATTTTCAATAAAAATTTTAAAAAATAGATTAATCACATGATCCATTTATAGTAACTTTGGCACATACCCCAAAGACTCTAAGCCCTACTCTATAGATACCTGTTTATCCATGTTAATGGGTGAACTATTGACAATAGTCAGAAAACAAAAACAGCCCACATGCTCATCAAATGATAAATAGATAATGAAAATATGGTATATTCATGCAATGGTACATTAATCAGATACTAAGAAAAACAAAATTGGGAAATTCAAAGGTAAGTGAATGGAACTGGAAACAATTATTCTGAAAGAGATAACCCAGACCCAAGAAGATAAAGTTGTATGTTTTCTCTCATTTGTGAATATTAATTTTGAATCTATAGATAAGTATTTTCATTTGGAATATCCATAAATGTCAGGAAATTATTTCTGGGCTATGGGGGTGAGGCTTTTTAAGAGGGAGAGATAGAAAATACTGATTCAGTCAATACAGAGTATTGACTGAATAGGAAGGGTTAAATTTGGGTGGAGAAGAGGAGGGCAGTGTAGAGAAAATAATATGTGAATGGATAAGTAACTATTTAAAACCTTCGAAAAAGTCATAATGGAACTTATCTACTATTGTAGAATCTTCTGTAAATATGTGTGTGTACATGTGTGTGTATGTGTGTGTACATGCATAAAAATGTAGTTACTATATAACAGCACAACAATGCCAATAGTAGGTAAAGCATCATGTGATGAAAATGAAAGGCACAGAGTTAGGAATGGGTTTCCTCTTTTGAAGTTGTGAGCCAGTGAGGTGCCATAGACTCTGAAACATTAGAGGTTATTGACCATGCTATTGATTATCTGAAATGTTAACTGTTGAGGTTAGCAGCTAGAATCTTCACTGAATTGCTTTTGTGAGGGATAAAGGCAAATACAATGGGGTAGAAGGAGGAAAGGAGAGGGGGAAGAACAATAAAGGGAGAAGGGAAGAAGGATTGGGAGGAGGTGGTAGAGGAGGAGATCAATGCAATTGATACTGAAATTATCTACAATTGTTTCCCCTGATTAATCTCTGATTGTTGAAATCTCAGGCCTGTCACTCTACATGTTAGAAGTAGCCTAACAAAGTCAACATGAGTCAACTCAATGAAGCATTACACTGGTGGGACTGACTTACATTGCCTCTTTATCTCTAAAGTACCCTTATTCCCTTTCTGGTGACAGAAAAGCTTTGACTCTTGCAATTTGAAATAGAATAAAGTTTAAGGAACAGACAAGACTTGCCTTTTGCATTTGACCACTTGGTGTTAAAATTATCCAAGAGCTATAGATAGACTTCTCTTGAAGTCTTTCAGAGATAGGCAGTGAAGTAGGAAGCACAAGGAACAAACAAAAAAAGAGAGAAAGTTGACACGAATAAAAACGAAATTTGAGTTGAAAGTAAATTGAGATACAAAGAGTTGACTGTAGAGTCATCGCCATTGCTGCCATCTGAGGGACTTTAGATGGCATTCATCACCCACAGAAGGGCATTTTGATCATATAAATGAGAGAAATGAGTATGACAGTAAGGGTGAAGATGCCACCAAAAACATTAGAAGATTTCCTGGAGATATTTGGATCATAAGTAAAATTAATACTTATAAAAATTGAAAATTAAGCCGGGTGTTGGTGGTGCTCGCCTTTAGTCCCAGCACTCTGGAGGCAGGGGCAGGCAGATCTCTGTGAGTTCAAGACTAGCCTGGTCTACAAGAGCTAGTTCCAGGACAACCTCCAAAGCCACAGAGAATCCCTGTATTGAAAAACAAAAACAAAAACAAATTGAAAATTAAATGTTAATAAAATTTTTTAAAAAGAGTACTGTAAGAAATATATGTGATAAAATGCAGTCATTGATTTAAGTGTAGAAAAGAACAGAAAAATCCACCAAAGCATAAAAGCATTTTCATTCTGGTAAACCAAACTGCTTGGTAAGTATTTGACAAAGAAAAAAATGTGAAATCTCATTATGATTATAAATCACACTGGGCAAAGTATCATTTACTATTTCTTTCCCTATTAATTTGAAGAGAATTTTAAGAGAATCTTAAAGGATTTGGAGACAGGGATGTTAAAGATCATGGAACAATAAGTTTTTCCAATTAAATTATTGAAGATATTTCTGGGTGACTTCAGTTTGTAGGTGCCTTCATGTGACCACATACCACTATGCAAAGCCATGTTTTGTGAAATAAAGCCATTTAAGTTCTTTGAGAAGTAAAGACTACTTTATCTCATACTCTTGGAGGATAAACATGTCAGGAAATCTGGATTGACTGCATTTAACTCAGAGGTGCTCATTTAGTACAGGGTGAGATGAGGATTCAAGAGGCACATCGCTTAAGTCCAGAGAACCTGCTGTGCTTGGCAGTTGGACTGCTCACATCAAACGCCTGAAAGAATTCTCCCCGTGACTTGACCATGAAAATCAAGTTCAAAAAGCACATGAGACAACTTTCTGAACAAAATACTGAAAGGCACTAAGATCGACAATTAATAAAAGGAACCTCGTGAAACTGAAAAGCTTATGTAAGGCAAAGGACACCATCAGTCCAACAAAGTGACAGCCCAAAGAATGGGAAAAGAGCTTCACCAGTCCCACATCTGACAGAGGAATAATATTCAAAACATATAAGGAACTTAGCAAACCAGATGTTGACAAGACAAACAATCTTAAAAATGGGGAACAGATCTAAATAGAGAATTCTCAATAGAGGAAATTCAAATAGCTGAGAAGCACTTAGAGAAATGCTCAACATCCTTAGCCATCATAGAAATACAAATAAAAATGACTGAGATTCTATCCTATGCCAGTCAGAATAGCTAAATTCAATAACACAAGTAACACCTCATGCTGGCAAAGATGTGGGCTAATGGACGAATTCTCCATCACTGATGAGAGTGCAAATTTGCATAGACACTTTGGAAATTAATATGGTAGTTCCTGAGAAAACTGGAAATCAATCTATCTCAAGACCCAGCTATGTAATTCTTAGGCATATACCCAAAGGGCACTCCATCCTACCACAAGGACACTCTTTCAACTATGTTCACTGTGGCTTTTTTTCATAATAGCAAGAAACTAAAACAACCTGAATGTCAGTGGAAGAATGGATTAAGAAAAATGTGGTACATTTACACAATGGAGTATTACTTATCTGTTAAAAATCTAGCATCACAAAATTTCAGATAAATGGATGTAATTAGAAAAAAATATTAACCCAGAAAGATAGCTATTATATGTATTCACTTATTAGTGGATATTAGCTGTTAAGTAAATGATAACCAAACTATAATACATATACCCAGAGATGTTAAGTAAAGTGGAAGGATCTAGGGGATACATGAATGTCCCTGGGAGGGGGAAATAGAATATACTTTATATGAGCTGAAGAGATGGCTCAGCTGCTAAAGGCTAGGCTCATAACCAAAAATATAAGAATAGATTTTACAGGCAGACTGGGGTCAGGTGAGTGGTGGTGAAAGGACAGAGTGTAACTAGTGACATCTGGAATTGTGGGGCATTTGGGGGTGGTTTAGAATCTGGTGCAGTGGAAACTTCCTTGAATCTATGAAGCTGATTCTAAATGAGGACTCCCAGAAATGATATGGAGTCTAACCTGGCCATCTCTAGTCAGCACATGAGGCTTCCAATGGCAGCTATGAATTGCATTCAATTGAGTTCTTGGTTAAGGGAGTCCCACGGAAATCCTTTAACTACACAGGCTGGTGCCAAGACAAAAGGTTGCTCTCCAAAACTGACAGCAGGGCCCCATTGCAGAGTACAACATCCACACAACTCACTGAACACAGAGAAGTTGAGCTTTTCCTACATGGAGCCTTCAGTGCTGCATTCTAGTCTGATGTGGGAAGGTATACTTCAGGATCCTGAAAGAGAAATGTCGACACCAAACCAGCCATAAAACCTTTGACATAAATCTGTCCTGCCTGTAAAACATGTTAATGTAATGGAGGCACAGAACTTCTGTGAGTAGCCAATCAATATCTGGTTTGAGTTAAGGCCTACTCCATGCTAAGGAACCTTACTTGACACTACTTAGGTAACTAAAATCCAGAGACTAGATAACTCAGAGACCTAGGTTAAAACAATACAAGACTGGTCTTTTAAAAAAGGTATCAATAAAATGACTAAATATATTCTGCTATATTTTATAGATCAGTGTATTATCTAGTCATTGTTAAAGATACTTCCTCTGGCAGTAGATTAGAACAGATGCAGAAACCCAGAGCCAATATTTATGTGGAGAGTGAGTCTATATGGAAGGTCTCTTTCAAATCCCTTCCCTCAGAGATCATGGAATTCAATGGAATATGAAGCAGAATTATTGAAAAATCCAGAGAGTATGGGGGAAACTAGGAGACCATGTTGGCCTCTGAATCAACCAGGGGAGGTGCATATGATCTCACAGAGACTGAAGTAACAAGCACAGAGCCTACAGGGGTCTGCAAGAGGTGTATATATTACAGCTATTAGCTTAGTATTTTAGTATGGGATTCCTGACTGTGATAACAAGTGAGTATCTAATTCTCGCCTGCTCTTGGGACTCTCTTTCTTCTGTTGGGTTGCCATGCCAACTTCAATATGATAATTTTTGCTCCATCTTATTATATTTTATTTTGTCATGTTTGGTTGTTATCTCTTACAAACTTGTTCTTTTCTAATAAGAGAAAGAAAGGGAGTGGGTTTGGAGGCTACAGGAGATGGGGAGGAACTGGGAGTAGTACAAAGAGTGGAAACTATAGTCACATCATATTGTAGGAGAAGTGAATCTATTTTCAATAAAAAGGAAGAAAACAATCAAGGTCACTTTATGGATTAAACCTAATTGTAATAAGTAAGTGGATACCCAAGTATCTATTTTAGTGAACTCTAAGAAGTTCACTATTTAATTCATTATGATAATAAGGGAACCGTTGAGAGTAAAACAGTAACAAAATTAGGTAAAATTAAATGATTTTGGAAACATCCATTGACCCATGAGTTTTATTTATTTGGTGAAACTAAAAAAAACTTCAAATAACTTCAAATGACTTTAAATGCTTTATCTAAAAGTCATAAGTAATAGAACTCTGGACTTTAAAACAAAAAAAGAAAACTTAATCATTCCTACAGATTATCTAAACATTGGTGATTAATATAGGAAAATAATTTTGCTTAGTTTGTATCTATTTTCTTTTTCCTTCTTTTAATTATATCTGTTTTCAATAAGAAGCCACTCTTTAGTATGATGATTTGGAGGTCGGTACTTTTTAAATTACCCACACATACATTTTGAGTAAAAATTATGCTATAGTTGTTAACATTTTTGTTATACTTATTTGTCCAATGAATTTAATTACTGAAATTTAAATTTATATTTTATTTGTAATAATTTCACCTGGATTATTTTCTTCATATATTTTAAATCAATGAACTGTCTTTGATATCAAAACCTTATTTCAGGTATGTTCTCACTTTCAAGGTTTTCACTGTTTAATTCAAAGTAAAGGACTTTAAAGTTCATGGTATATTGTCCTCTGCATTACTCTTATACAGACATTAATATTATCCAGTTAAAGTTGTATTTAAAGAAAGAGCACAAGAAATCACATGAGAAGAGAAAAAAAGATGGGAGGATAAGGGAGGGCAGGAAGGAGAGACAGTAAGTGAGAGAGGATATATTCTATAATGTTTGGTTATTATGTTAGTAAAATATAGGACTTCCAAAATAATCATCAATTTTTAAACTATGTTTACAATAACATTCATAAAATTGCCCTGAATTGAGTGGACTTCTATTTAAAATAGCTATGCTACTAGTAGGAATCTATGATCTTTTAATTCTTCAAGAAATTCCTATGCTAGAAGAAAAATCATTTATCGTTACAGTTTTGATTTTAGTATAAGACAATTTTGTGTGGAAAATTGGACTTTCAGTTAGAAGATTTGTTCTTTCTAAATGAAAACCTACTATATATGGCACACAGTGATAAGCAGAAACATTAGAACCCTTGCCTATTAGGTTGTGAATTTTCATTCTAGACTTATTAAAATCGTCACTGTTTTGAACTGTGCTATTTAGTACAGTGTGCTCTAGAGTTTTTGTGTCCTTATATCACTATGGACTAGAGAAGACAGAGTACATGTCAGTAATCATTTTGTCAGTGTTTCATGTTTATAATGATACTTCATGAGAATTGGGAATTTTGTGCTTAATTTTTGAGCTTGTACTCTCATTTTTTAGATCTCATTGCTGCCAGACCTCATTAAAACTCATTACATTCTATTCCAACATGAAAATGAAAACTCAAAAAGTAACAGAGATTTATGCCAGCTAATAAATGAAAAGGAAATTGTAACAGTGGGGTTCAACATTTTTAACATGATGTGTACAAAGGTTCTATTTGTACTTGATTGGCTGAGTATACTTCATGTACTACAGTGGATTAAATTGATGCCTCTCTCCCCATGACCAGCTGTGGCCCTGACAGTGTCAGACACTCTGTAGGCCAGAACTTCTTTATAAGCTCCTGACACTAGAAGGTGTTTTTTAGCCTTTGCATGTTTAGGTCCTAACTTATTCCACTTCATCAACCTTTTGTATTCAGTTTAAAGTGTAAATTTTTCTTTTTTAATGCCTGGAAAAGAAAAAAAAAACAAAACAGCTGATATCTTACTCTCTTTTGTCAGATGTAATAACATGTTAACATGAGACAACTTACCAAAACAATATGTCATTAAAAGTAATGGAATTCTAAAGATAAAGAACAGAGTTTTGGTGCAAAATAACAGAACACACGATTTAGAATGAAGATGACAGAATATTGTGATGAAGTGTTCCTCGAAAAAATATGTAAGCTATTTTCCCAAATGGAAAAAGTAGAATTGAAATAAAACACTAGGAACGATACAAAAAGTATTTTTATACAAAATACTACATTACACAATTCGGATATGCCATTTGTCTCCATATATCACAGAGAACAACTTCAAAATAAATTTTAAATACTGTAACAATAATTAGGAAATAGTTCGAAATGCCAAGGAAAACTAAGATTACTTCTCAACCTTTAAAAACTAGCTTGAAGTGGGTTTAGGAGATGTTTCAGCATGTAATACTGAAACCTGACCACTTCAGTTTGATGTAGTTGTAGGCGTCTGTAATTCAAGCATTTCTATGGTAAGATAGAAGGTAGAGGACAGAGAGTTATCTGGAAGCTTGTAGGCCCCCTGACCTGAGTATGCAGTGCATTCACAGAAAGAGCAAGAGAGACTCTGCTCTGCTCTATCAAGGTAGAAGGAGATAACTGACTCTCAAAAACAGTGCTCTGACTTACACATAGACACCCACAGTTACAAACACAGAGAAAGAAATGTACACACACACACTCATGTGCACACATGTACATGCCTATACCCACACATAGATACAAACATGCACACATATAAAAATATAGTTTCTTCAAAGAAGAAAGGAACTTAGCTAACAGATGTAGACTTACAGTAATACAAGAGTGGTGATGAAGCCTGTAACAGTCATTCATTATTATATAGTGAATGTGCTAGTAATTTTTATGACATCTCATGCTTAAGATAGTGAGAAAGGCAAGATATATACTAACTCAAGTATATATGAGTATTTATCAAATAAATATTAAATAATTTGAAGAAAATATCAAATTACTTTGGTGATTAGGTTAGAGACCAGTTGACTTGTTTTAAAATTAATTTTGTTTTTGTATTCATTGCTACATAACATATGACATGCAAATATTAGGTTATCAATTTACTTTTAAAGTAAAGGATAACACGGTTTGCTATTTTGACAAACGTAGACATTAGAGAGAAGATACATAACTTCAGTTTTGTTCTGTGTTATACATTGCTTCTAAAAAATGGATCTAATTTCCCTTAATTCTATGAACATTCTCCAAGATCACTTTGAAGGTCTTCCCAGTAAGAGGTCCTGTCTCATCACTTTAAGAATAGGTTTTATCCCATACCCTTTCTGCTCAGTAGGAAAGGAGGGAGAAGGACCTGGGATTGACATGTAAAATAATTTTCTTTCTAGTAAAAAAAAAAGGAAAAAAAAAGAGAATAGGTTTTAGCAAACAGGAAGGATGGAATGTCCTTCCCAAACCTATAGTTAAAGAAGCCTTGAATGTTTCTGTCCCTCTGCCTTCAACTAAGATTTGGCTTTGTCATGAGAACATGGCTGAGCTGATACTGGAGGGGAGTGGTAGTCTATGGAGAATGGGAGTTAATAATCAACTAATCTCACAAACAAGAGAGAGTTGTCTGTGTCATACAAACTAAATACCTGACCCACAGCTCACACCAGATTTGACAGTGAGCATAGTCTAGACAACTGGAAGCATCCAAGCTCTCAAAAGTATTGTGAGCAATCACAAACTCTCCTCATGCTAAGCCATGGAGTTTGAGGTAGTGAGCCAGTCCCTGAGATAAAAATGTATGCTTGACAGATGATGCTGTGATTATATATGTTTAATAGAAACTTGAATTTTGTGGCTCTGACTTTGTGACTTTTGGAAATGTTTCAAACTGTTAGCCAGGACTAGAAGCTCAGTAAAGGAACTGTAATTGGGAAGTGGAAAAAAATGATGATGTACATAATGTTCTCACAAAATAATTGACCAAATCATTGCCTGAAGTAACTTGGAAGATGGAAAAGGTCTCTGATGAACTTTTGGATTGGCCTAAGGAGATCTCTGGGCAGAATGTTGAGAGAGTCAGCTGGATTTTCCTAATTGTGTAGAGTGTGGCAAGAAAGTGATGAATTAATGAAAAGCTGTCCACTTCCCAAGCAGAATTTAAGGGGTATAAGAAACTTGACAGATTGAAAACTAAAACAGCAGCATTTTCAGTCCCTCAAGTCAAAATAAGATTGTCAAAACCAAGTATAGCCCAGGAGCATAAATGAAATGGTTGATGGGGCTTTATATCTTCTGCAAGAATTAAGTGGTTTGTCTCACTTTCTCTGGCCAACAAGGTGGACTCTAGAAGTAAGAGGTATCACCCATGGAGGCCAAATGTGTTATAAATGAGTATGATTTAAAAGAATATGTGGGGCAGTCTGGTATAAATCAAATTTGTGGAAAGTCCACAAAAGCCTGCAAGGGATTGTATAGACAAAGATACCACATTCTGGACCCCAGAGGGATTGAGATTATGTAAAGTACAAAAGGCATCGGGATTCTGTTAATGCATGAATGAAATGTTTGCTAAGGGAAATATTCACAGGATGTGTCTTTGTTAACCTCTTCAAAATGGAGGAGTGGTGGAGAAGGAAACCATGTGTGAAGGTGGAAATACAGAGAACAATGGAATAGGAAGCCCAACCCAGAAAGTAGAAGGCAGGCTAAGTCTGGGCACATTCTGTTCTTCCTGAAACAAGTCACGGAGTAAGTCATATCTAAATGGTTCAGAATTCTTAGGACAGAAAGGATTCTATGTGCCTCATATTTTGATCTTTTAGAATGAAAGTCCATTTAATGTCATTTTCCTATATCTGTCTTACCATTGTAACCTGGAAAGTAGTGTCAGAGTGCAAGTACCTTGTCTTAGTTCATAAGTCTCTTTGCAAAAGAGTGTTGTTTCTGAAGAGCTTCGTATAAATTTGCAGATCACAATGTAATGGGCTTTGAGGATAATGCAATAACTGGGAAAGATTTAGATATCTATCAGGGCGTGGCTGTAAATTGTACCTGAGGTCTGTCTGACACTGGAACCAGAAGGAGGAATGTGAGTGTGTTTACTATAAACATGGCTATTTACGTGTGTATGTTTGTGTTTGTTAACTTGACACACATCTAGACATACCTGGGAAGAGATAATCACAACGGAGGAATTCCCTTTGTTAAACTGAGATTGAAGACAAGTTTGTGGGTGCATTGCTTAATTAACGTTTAATGTAGGAGGGCTTAGCTTACTGTGGGTGGTTCAAGTCCTGGTATCTGGAGTTGTGTAAGAAAGTAAATTAAATAAGCCTTGAAGTACAAACCAGTAATTAACACTCCTCTATGGCTTTTGCTTCAATTTCCACCTCTAGCTTTCTGCCTTGATTTTCTAGTTTTGGCTTCTTTCCATGGCCTTTGACCAGGATATGTAAGTCAAATAGACCCTTACACCCACCCCCACCCCCAGCTTGCTTTTGGTCATAGTCTTTATCACAGCAGTAGAGACCACACGGAGACACCAAGACTTCAGCTCTAATGGAGCTGTGTATTTTCAGATGTGATGGTGAGGTCTTCTCATTGAGGGAACTCTTTACTGCTGCTTCATCTATGGAGTGTATATTTCAACATTCTGTGACCTGAACTGTGGCATTAAACAGGCCAATCACAATTCTGCTTTCTCTGGTACCTTTGTCTCAACATGAGTATTCCCTGGGATGACTGGATATGGTGGCACAAAGAGAAGCACTTGCCTGCCAATTCCTGCTCCTGCTGTACATTTTATCGGTCAAATTAGAGGAATGACCTGTTATAGTTATTGCTGATCAATAAGTATATGTGTGTGTGAGTCAAGATTAATAAGGCAGTTATCATAGTATGTTTAGTCTGTTATAAGAAATAGCATAGATTACTTTGCTTATAAATAATAGAATTTTATTTTTCACAGCTCTGGCTCTATTTTCCTGGTCTAGTCACTTTCTATAGCCCCTGTCTTTTAATTATTTTATATTGGAAGTTAAAATTTCCACATGAAAATTTGGAAGATAGGGACTAATCCTTTTTGACCCTTTTGCTTTATGAATCCAAGTGTCTTTATATATAACACTATCGTGATGATAGTTAATCCATTAATGATGTAAGCTTCTCTAGTAAATCTTAGTGATTCACCTAAATTAGTATTTCAAATTTCTATGTGTTGTTCCCTAGAAGAGGTGATATAAATTGAATAAAGAGTTTAGAGAGAGGCAATCATTCTCCTGTGACTAGAAAGTTACAAGTAACGAACCTCTGTTGTAGAGACTTCCTTTTATTCTGCATTCTGTTGAAGGGCTCTGGAGTGAGAAGAATAGAAGATGGAGCAACACCTCTGGGGAATTGCATTGGTACCCATGCAGGAAAGACAGGGAGATGGCAGACAGCTGCCACGGTGAAAGAAGCTAACAGGACTTCAATACCGAGCACTGACAATGTTTTTACAAGAGCTGGTGAGAATAGTTATTTCTTGTCTCTTTAATAAAATATTAAGAGAAGTAAAAAATGATAGAACTACTTCCCACAAAGTGGGACATACATAGTTGTTTATAAGCAAGGTTTCTTTATTAGGGGAGGTGTGGAAAACATGCGGTCAAACAACAGAATATTTTTTTCTTTTAACTGCAGCATTTCTATGTCTCTCTACTATACTATTTGTATTGCAAATCTCTCCAAAGGAATGTAAGACATGCAATATCCTCTGAGTTGGTTTGACCCTGTGAGTGAACTCCCACAGAGAGTTTTGAGGATCATATTTTCACCAAGCACACTTTGGGCAATGCTGAGTTCATAGTTTGTGCAGTGTGTAATTTCTACCTCCAGGTTTAAAGTTTAGGTTTTCTGTGTTTTTTTTTTCTATGAAGACAACCTTTATCCCAGTATGTTTCAACATTTGCATTTAATTGATTTTAAATCTAAAGGTAACCTAGTGAAAAATCACGACATTATTTTAGATATTTAAATGGGTTTCTGGTCAAAGAGCTTATCATATGATGCCACATTTTAAACACCAATCTATAATTATAGGTCAGATTTAATGATGATAGCTTTTATAAACATTCATATATTGAAAAATTGCTATGTGCCAGGCATTTCAGAATTCATATTATTATGTCATTACAAATCAATCTTTAGGACAGTTCTATGAGTTCAGTACAGTTATACTATTTAAGATGATGGTTACACTATTAATGCATTATACTATGGCAGTAATACTAATACAATATTTAAAGGGGATAAAAGTGAAGCTTAAAATAGTATGACCAGGCCATTAGCTAACTTATATGTAACAAAACTTATATGTGGCAAAACTTAAATACTTACTATTCTACTTGATGGTTAGCCTACTCTCTTTATGACTGTACATAGTTATAGAAGACGCCAGAGGTTCAGCATTTTGAAGGTGTAGCGGTTTGAATGAGAATGTCCCCCATAGGCTCTTACATTGGAACATCCCCAGATGGTGGCACTATTTAGAGGAAGTTTAGGAGGTATTACAAGGTGTAACAATCTGAGTAAGAACGTTCCCCTAATGCTCTTCTGGTACTTGAATACTTGGACCCCAGCTCGGTGGAGCTATTTGCAGAGGCTTAGAACGTATAGCCTGGTCAGAGGAAGTATGTCAGCAGGGATGGATTTTGTGGTTTCAGAGCCTTGCAGCATTCCGACAGGCTTCCTCTGCTTGGTGCTTGAGATTCAAGAGGTGAGATCTCAGCTGCTGCTCCAGCTACTGTCCCTGTTTTTTTACCTTTACCCTGTGAGGAACTCTTATCCTGGAATCAAAATCACAAATAAACTCTTTCTTCAGAAAGTTGTCTTGGTCATGGTGTTTTGTAACTGTAATAGAAAAGGAACTAAAGAGAGGACCACAGCTTCTACTATATAATCACCTGTGCTATTAAATAGATATCTCCAGCTGCGGATGCTATAGGCAGACTGCCACTCGTTAAGCAGAGGATCATATGTAGAGGCAGCTGGTCATCATGCTACTAGCTTTAAAGCAGTTTTTGAGGTCTTCATCTTTCTCTGTTCTGTCTGTCACAAGCTTATGCTGTGATGTTTATGTCCATAGGCTCTTCATCCCAATAAAGGTAATGAACCTGTTCCGTGATGGGGCTTCTTGATATAGTCCACTATAGTCCACAACCCATTTCACTTTGCTTGACTCTGGGCACACACACACACACACACACACACACACACACACACACACACACACACGTTTATAAGAAATCATAAAGAAATTAATTTAAAAATAATTATTTATGGCATAGTATTTTAGTTATTAAAACCAAAGTCAAATTTATGTACTAAATAAGACACATGCAGATTGTAGAGTGAGTAGGTGAATAGATTATTGATTGTGATATAGAAAAGCATATGTGAGGATGGTTCAAAGCTTAGTAAAGTTTACTTGACAGACTTATCATAGATATTGATAGTAGAAAATTACATTAGCAGATGCAAAAGCTATCTAATACTATCATTGCATTATAATAGGTTATTTTGCAGTTTTTATCGTTTTTACAACTGGAAACAAGGATTTTGATAAGAATTCTAAAAGCATACTTAGGTACACCATATTTTAGTGAACAAGTTATTAGTGAATTATTCTGGAGTAAACTGACAGTGAAGCAAAGATATATTTACAATGAAAGAAATAGATTTTGTGTAAGAATAAGATATATTGATGTGATATGAGGACAAGATGATATGTTCCCTAATACATGAAAAATAGGTGATAATTTAAAAACTTTACAAATATAATTATGAAACGTAAGAAAATACATGTGTTTATAGTCTTATAGTTTAATAAGTCTTAAAAAGATATATTAACCTATTTAATAGTCATTCTACTACATATAATAAACATTGCTATCCAATATGTTCCCTTGTGCTAATTTTTTCTCTGTCACTTCTCTTTGTATCTCAAGTACTAAGCAATTACTAACCTATACATTATATTGCATAGTTTAAGATTTTATGTACACATAACTATATAATGCCCTTTCTTTTATCTTCACTAGCTATAATTATTTTGAATTACTTTGCTATTTCATCCATATCAATTCTTATTTCTGAAATTACATTATGAGTATTCTAACTTATCAGTTCATCTATGACCGCTATTTAGCTATTCACTTCTTTTTTAGTATTTATTTATTACAAATAAACCTGTGGTGAAAATTTTGACTGTGACTGGGCATGATGGTACATGCCTGAAATCTCATCACTTGGGGCATGGCATTTTGAATTCTAGGTCAGTCTGGGACACTCAGCCAGATAAGTTTCAGAACAAACCTCAACAATGAAAAAAATACATTAGTATTTTTTATCAAAATACACTTTTTAAGATTTTTTCTGTTTTGTTGGATGTATAGCATGAAGATAATGTGAAAGATGTGTGATTTATTTTTAAGAAACCGAAAGCCATTTTCAATGCTGGTTTTATATACTTACACTCTCCTTTTACCAGTGTGTGACAGCATTCCTACCCAGGATATGGTAAGGTCTAGCTTTTTAGTTTTTACCATTCTAGTGACTGTCTAGTACATTTTGTATTTTTTGCTAAAGTGCTAAATATGTTCTCATGCATTTATTTGTTATCCATGTTTTGTTTGATGAATTGCCTCCAGATTTTTTTTTTTTAGTGTTTTCATGGGGCTAATTATTTTATGGCCAAATGTAGAGAACTCAGGAAGATCTAATAAAAAAATAAACCTTGAATAAACTTGGAATAATGTTCTTTATTAGACACTTAAATTTTTATTTATTTATTTAAATTTCATTTTACATCTAAATCAAATCCCTCTTCCTACCCTCTCTGCCCCTCTCTCTAGCCCACCCCCAACCATTTTTCCCATAAATTAAGGGCTTTCCTGGGAAGTCAACAAAGACTGCCCCATTAAGTTGAGACAGGACCAAGGCCCACCCCTCTGAATTAAGGTTGAGCATGGCATCCTACCATAGGGAATGTGTTCCCATAAGCTAGATCATGCACCAGAGATAGATACTGGTCCTACTGCCAGGGGCCACTCAAATAGTCCAAACTACATTAACTTTCTCCCACATGCAGAAGGCCTAGCTCTGTTCCCTGGAGTCTTCTTGGCTGTCAGTCCAGAAATCATGAGTTCCTAATGATCTTAGTTTTGTCCAGTCCACAGAAATAATTTGAATACTGTTAATAGATTTTTTAAGGAGTAGAGATGGTAATTTGTAAGAAGTATAATTTGGTAATTTTTGTTTATGCATTATCCTTTTGATCTTACATTTAAGAATATTTTTTGCCTAATTCATTATATAAATGTTTTCTTCAATAACTTTTTTTCTGAAGATTGTATGTAAATACAGTTTTCACATTTGTGTCTGTGATCCATTTGTTGTTAATTTTGTATATGGCATTTGTTATGAAGCAAAGTTTACTTTTATTAATATAAGCATACACATGCCCAATTTTTCTAGCAATAATTTTGAAAGGCTTTTCTATTTTCACAGAAACTTTTATCTATCTTCGTAAAAAGTTAGCTGATTGTTACAGTTTAAATACGAAGTTTTCATATAGTAACATTAAATGTCCTTTAGCTTGGGGTTTCAAACATGTAGTAGTCATTGGAGCATGAAAGCACTTACATAAGTACTGGATTGATTAACAGATTTAGTCTTAAGTTGATGGTATTACTGGATGTTAGTAGGACCTTTCAGAGGCAGAGCCTAGTTGGAGGAAGTACATCATTAGGGTCACATCCTTGGTGACTGTATCTTGTTCTTGGTCCCTCTCTATCTCTCTCTCTGGTGGCTTCTTGATTATCAATCATAAGGCAAGCAGCTTAATTGTACCACACTTTCTATCATGATATTTTGGGTCTTGGTGCCTCACAAACAGTGAGACCAGTTAGTCCAGGACTGTGCTTTTAAACTATAATCAAAAATGAATTTTCCTTTGTTTTCTAAAGTCATTGTCACAGGAACAAAGATCAGATGCACATAATGATTGTATATTTGTGAGCCTACTTTTTAAAAACAAATTTCCACACAGAGGGATACTATCTCAGCCTAGACACACAGGGGTGGGTCTAGGCCCTGCTCCAAATGATATGACAGACTTTGAAGAGCCTCCATGGAAGGCTTCACCTTCACAGGGAACAGAAAGGGGATGAGATGGGAGTTGGTAGGAGGCAGGGGAGAATGGGAGGGTGAGGGAACTGGGATTGACATGTAAATAATGCTTCTTTCTAATTTAAATAAAGAAGAAATTATTTTATATTTGAGATTGTAATATAATTACATAATTTCTGATATTCTCTATTTGTGTTTACCCATATCCATTGGTATTTCTACAACTATATGTTGCTTGTTAATATGTGTCCTGGGGCAACATTGTTTTTATTGAGACAGAATCTCATTTTGTAACTTAGGATTTCTTGAAACTCATCCTGTAGTTCAGTATAGACTCATAGTAATTTTCTTGCCTAACTCTTTCAAGTTTGGAATTACAGGTATAGGACATTGTGCTTTGCTTTTTTTAATGCATTTTCACAATAATATATAAAATATGATGTTATTTTCTGATTTTTGTCTTTCAAATTTCACTTCAGTTTTTTTAGGTCCTATCTGAGTGCACATAAAATTCATAATCACAGTGTCAATTTCCATGAATTCTTGTATGGAAATTTTGAGAGAGATTGCTCTGGCTCTTAGATAAATTTAGGTTAAATTATAATGTTAAATATATATTCTAGCTTGTTTACATAGCATGCTTTAATTGATTTATCCTCATTAGTTTCTCTTAGAAATGTTTTAGATTTAAATATTCAGATATTTATAAAAAACATTTCTTAAGGTATTAAGATTTATATTGTGTGTGTGTGAATGCATACACACACACACACACACACACACCCACACACACACACACACACACACACACGTGCATTCATAGTAAAACAGGACTTTGAAACCTAGAAGTATCAAGAATAGACAGCAGAAGGAGTAAAATTTTACAAAACTATAGATACTGTACTGTTAAGGGCCCCACTGTTTGTCTTTTATTGCATAAATGAGACAAATTGTGCTATCAAATAACAATCTTTGTTTGTGTATAGTAAATGGGAATACTGAATAGCAAGTAGTGAGAGACAAATGTTTGACTACTGTATTACATGCAAAATGTGTAAGCCAATAGATTCATAATCAGAAGCTATATAGGTCAAAATAGAGTAGAATAGGAAGACATTGACTATCTGGTTATAGGAAACCTTAGTCAGGCAATGGTAAAACTACTTAGAGAGGAAAAGGTATTTGATATATGAATTGAGAAGTAGTAAATCTTAAGAAACTGAATATTTTTGTCTCTTTTTAAATTTATTTTATATTGATTCTTTGTGGTTTTCATATCATGCATCCCAATTTTTATCCACCTCTCATTTGCCTCCCCCCCTCAAGAAAGCTAATCCTACTTACTTTTATTTACTTATCATTAGAAAACTGCATCTTCTTAAACTGGTTGAAGTAATGAATGTAAAAGCATATTTCTGGAAAATGTCTTTTCTTCATTTTCATTATTCTGACTTATGTAAATATTCTGGAGACTGTTTATTAATATACATGAATATTATTAATTTTATCAATTTGTAACTTTTGTTATAATTCTCAGTACCTGCATTTTATGTATCAGGTATGAAAGCAATCATTTGTAGTTTTAGTTTGTCTTTTTTTAAAATAACATTGCTGTTATGTAATGCATTTTTGTGGTTTTAAAATTAGAGTATAAAGTATGAAAAATTTGCACCTAAATATTCATAATAATAATGTTGACTTCTTTTATGTTTTAGGTTGTGTTGTTTAAACTTGGCGGGATTTTCAGTTTGACAACATGAATGGGCTTAGAATTCATAAGGAAAATGCAAGTTCTAAACCTTTGAAGTATAATTCATAGTCCAAAACTTTACAGTTGAATGCAAGAACTGGTATTTAATCACTTTTGTTGTAACATGTGAGGGGATTTTGTAATTAATTCAAATGCTTCTATGCATAAATATCGAGGAAGACCTAGACATCTGCCTTGCCTCATTTGTCAATTTACTTTTCTACCATGGTCTTCAAGTTCCTGTGACATGGTTTCGGGTGTCTATTGGTAATCAGAGCCTTGTGGTTATAGTATGTGAATGCCTGTAACTTGTCCTTAAAATGGACAAGACCAGCAGAGTCACTGAGAATTAAAAGTTGCTTAAAATATCAGTTGAAATGTGAAGACAGTGCTTTTTTTGTCCAGTATAGCTATCTCTAGATACCATTCATTTCATTTGATTCTTGTTTATTATACAACAGAAGTTTTTGTATGTGTCACATAGTTTGATAACTACTAAGAATAGAAATGGAAAACCAAATATGGCTAGGTGTTCAAAAATGAAATCCAAGATATTTATCTCCAAGAAGGAAATTTTTATTTTACACTACTGTATGTATAAAGGTCATTCATTCTATATACAAGTCAGTAAATATTCCCCATACCAGTTGAAAACATAGGTATGAAGAACTAAGGGCTTGAATATATAACACAATTAATTTCTATGAGTAGTTTTCTTGGAGTAATCTTCACTTCGGTATACTACAACCTGCTGGTTTTATCCTTACGTCTCCATTGGGAGTAACATTTGATTTCTTTCTTTTCTATTTCTAGGAGTGTTAACAATGAAGTGTGTGTGTGTGTGTGTGTGTGTGTGTGTGTGTGTGTGTGTGTGTGTGTGTGTAGGGGGAGAACATTAAAATGCTTGATGTATTTTCTTCCTATTTAATTCTCAGTCATACCTGTGCACATATATAAAGCTGCTTTTGAAGCTGCTTTCTGCCATCCTTTTCTATTTCTTCCCCTTGTTTTTATTTCCTGAGATTCATGGCATGAAGCTATATGTTGTGTGGCTGTTAATGCTGAATCACAGCGTATTTTCTTTGTATTGCTTCTGTTGTTCTTATTCATTCTATGACAACTGAAAAAGGGAAATTTTTCCGGCTTAACTTTTCTATCATCACTCTCAAATCTAGGCTTGCTTCTGAAATAACCATCACATTTTCACACAATTTAAACCTCAACTTGAAAGTAATGAAACATGAAGTTTTAAAAATAGAAGTATTCTTTTGATTGTTTTCAATAAAGAGTTTCTAAATGGAGAGTATGTTCCAGAGGAGGGCAAGAAAAAAATAACAATTTATTTGACCACCTTATGACATTAATGTAATATGCATGTGCCATATATTTAATCAATCAATTAATCAATTAATCAGTCATTCAATCACTCAGCCAGGCAACCAAACAGTCAATCAACCACTAAGAATCAGACTGCCAGAACTGAATTCAAGCACATAAATACCTAAACATGGTACTTATTCAAAACCAAATTGTCTTCTACTCACATTTTATACATGAAATACAAAACCTAATTAAAAAGTTTTGGAAAGGAGACATTTCACTCAAGTCAATGAGACAGATGAGAATGAATTCCAAGTGCTGTTTTGTCTCTTTTGGGAGCTACATCAATCAGGGTTATCTTTGCTTTGGAATGCTTCTTAACTCTGGTTTAGGATTTTGTGCTGTTGTTTTGTGAGCCGATTCACTAAATGTCACCATCAGGAATAAATGAATACTGTCAGAGATTAAGAATTAGAGCAAAATAGGGAAGAGAAATAGAAAAAATGTAGGATTTACATTTAAAACGTCTAGGAAACCCTCATATTTTAAGCTGCAAATAGCTAAATGTATTTTGAAAATGCTTTTATGCATAAAACTGGTTTTGAATAAGTATCTGGTTACATTTGATATTTAAAATAATTTATGAGTATTATAAAATTTGAGAAGTTTGCATGACTAATATTAGAGGATGTTTCAGTTCTGTATTGCTTCTGAAAAAAACATACTCTGTTTTCTTTTTTAACCTCTATGTCCTTTTTTTTTAAAGTGAGCTTCCAAATTTAAGTTGTCAAAAAGAATTCTTAGTTTCCCTTCATCATTTATAATTAGACATACTTTTATTCTTTTCCAGGATTCTATTTCACTTTCCAGACTATCAATTCCATATTCATCAAGCAAAATTCTATCGATTATCATTTCCACAAGATAGTGTGGACATTATGGAAAGAATTGATAATCAGCTGTAGCAAAAAGCAAACAAAAAAGAGTGACTTCATATGAGGTGAAGACACCAGGAGTGTACAGTAGTAGAATAGGAAGCAGCCTGAGAGACCCCTGAGGGAAATGGAAGGTGAGAGTCCAGGAGCTCAAACAATGAAATGTGTTTGGAGATGTCCAGGGGAATTGATATTCTAGTTGTTAGAAAGCAAAAGATGATGTTGGGAAAATATTCATATACTAGCCCCCAAATGTTGAGTATTGGGTGAAAATTACCTAGGTTTGTATTTAAGGTCTATATCAAGAAGTGCAACTTAGCTGGGATGTGGTGGTGCATGCCTTTAATCCCAACATTCTGGAGGGAAGCAGAGGCAGGAGGATTTCTGTGAGTTCAAGGCCAGCCTGATCTACAGAGTGGGTGGAGATTACTGATTTGAAGTTGAGGTAATATTAGACAACCAGTGAAACAGCTGTGGTGGGTCTCAGGCAAATTGTCTTCTGAGTGGGGTACCTTGCATCATAAAGCTGTGAACAACAGTGAACTAAGGAATAGAGAGCTGACTTTTCATCAACATTGGAAAACAAGTGTTCTTAAGTATTTTAAGACTTTAGAGATTGCCTGAACAGAAATCACCTTTGGCTAGATTTTCTAATAAATCCTTCATACTATTTAAGTTAAAACTAGGACTGGAGAGATGACTTGGTTGGGTACAGGTGTTTGCTGCCAGCCTGACAACCTGAGTTTTGTCCTTGGAACCCACATGGTTGGAGGACAGAACCAACTCTCACAAGTTGTCTTGTTTCCTTCATAGATATAACATGACACCTGTTCTTTCCTCACAAATAAATCTAAGAAAATTGCATTGGATATTATTTTTTAGTTTTAAACATATTCTCTATGAATTTTAAGTAGATATTGTTGCCCATACCCAGTTTTTAAGTAGTTAGTAAATTGTCTCAACACCACTTATAACATAATCTACCTACTATCTTCAACAGGAAATTTTGTACATATACTGTAACTATGCTAGGTCATATTCTGTTCCTGTATAATTTCTGAAATTTCCATTTTACTGTTATTATTTATGTTTTATTTTGTTTGTGTATTCAGTTACTCTCAAATTGTGTTACTATGCCCTCCAAGTGATGAATGGGAAATCTACATAAACATTTTGAGATATTGTATTTTAGTTAGTTCTCTGAATAATTTTTATTTTAGTTGATGTTCTTAGACCTTTAAAGCAGCACATTGTATCATCTAAAGCTAATGATTATTCCATCTTTCTTCTAGAAATGTAGATGTATTCATTTTTGTTTTATTTTTCTGGATAGAACTTCTAAAATACACTGAATAATAAAAGTGTTAGTAAGCATTATTTTCTATGAGAATAGTTGTGTTTTAAAATGAAGTATGTTGTTGGGTTAGCGATTTGAGAATTATATACATTTTGAGCTAGTAGGTTTTAGCTGATGGAAAACAGTTAATTTCATAGTATGTCCTTTTGTGCATTTCCAAGGTGTTTGTTTTTCTTCTTAGATGGTTGATAACAATAAGAATGTTTCATTTCAAGCAAACTTGGGCATAGTCAGCTTAGTCAATGCATTTTTTGTAGGCCCATATTTGAAAACTATCACTAATTAAAAAATAGGTAATAACACTGAAAGTCACACTATTGAGAGTAAATTTCCAATCCTATCTGTATAAAAGCACAAAATACTGTTTTCTGCAGAACCCAAAAAATCATGGATAAACGTTCTGAGCTTAGCAGCAGTTTTGTAACAGTTATTGATAAAATTTTAATGGCTTTTATAAATTCGTTTATTACTGAGTTGGGTTTTTTTTTAATGTTGTTGTTATTTGTATAGTCTCATGAAATAGTCAGACAGGAAGGAAGAGCTTCTCACTAAGGTGTTGACTGCCCACCAACCGTAGATCTGTTCCAGGACGTCCCAGGGCAGTTTGGACACATGGGCAAACCAGTGGAAACCAGGAGGAAGTCAGCATGGTAACAATCAGACAGAGTGAAGGCTTCAGCCTTGAGCTCTGTCTCCAGAACCAAAGAGATAGCTGCACAGGAATCTCAGGAGAGGATGCATATCTAGGTCAGCTGACCAGATGTGAGGACGAAGCCCAAGTGTCCAAATAGAGCATTGAGATTTCTTTAAGACAAAGTTATTTGATCACTTATATGCATATACCCGTTTTCCACAAAAGACAAAAGGCCAGGCAATAAATAGTTCAGATACAGAAGAGATCTTTCCTTACAACCTATTCATTATTAAATCATTCCATCAAAATTGATAAAGAAAACCGTGTCAATAGAAAGATGATGAAACTTGCTGTCAATGAATTTGCTTGGCATATGTTTTTTCCACTCAACATTTTCACTAGCACCATGCCCCCAAAAGCTTTCATCTCCTAGGCTCTACATTTGTTAAGGGAAACAGAGTCAATGACTTGTGCATATATAAATTATTTTATTTTTTCTTGTGGAAGCAATTACTGTTAGAGGCCTTCACTGGAAATAAATAAATAAGTAAATAAATAAAATTAAAATAAAAATGGAAAGTAGAAAGATGGAAGATATAGTTAAAATGACTGTAAATGTTAATGGTCTGTTCACACACACACATTAAAAAATTGTCCTTCACACTGAAGTGTGTATTAAATAGTAATGGATGAATATACTTCTCTGTGAGATCTGATTTGTCTAGCAAATCCTTACTGACATATACTCTCATTTGCTACAAGATAGCCTTTTGAAAATGCCATTCCAACAGAGCATAAAAAGGGTTATTTAGATTAAGTATAGTTACAAGATAAGCAGTACACTGAGTTCATTGGACTTCATGTGCACTCATTTAATTTCTACCACTCCATTACTCTGAATCAAACTGTCCCTGAAAGAACAAGAGGAAGGAAAAGGGCATTAAAAAACACAAATCACAAGTAGGGAACATTCTTCTTAAAAACCAAATGGTCTCCATGTGTTACCATTTAATGCCATGGAAATACTTTCTTGACTTTTATAGCATGCAAAGAAATTGCACCAATCTATTAAAGAATGCAATAAAAAAAAGACTGTGAGGTAGGTTAACATTTCCCAGGTCTTTATCATTCTAGATCAGCTTGAAACTTCAAAACACTGTAAAATATTATAAATGGCATCCATTTACATCTGTGTGCAGCTTATGGCATAATGAATGCATGACCACTTAACCGTTTATTGAATACAGGAAGAAATACGATGAGACCTTCAGTGATATGTTTTAAAATGAGGCCCAAAGCCAGGTTTTAAGGACAGAGTGCCAAAACAGTTTATCTTCCCTTCTTTTTATTTAACTTTAGTCCCATTAAGTGCCAGGATGAGGCTTTTTGGATTTCACTGAGAATTTAAGTAATTACTGTAACAGGGGAAGTAATTTTAGAGGGATAAGGTATTGTGATGAAGTATAAACAAGAGGGCTCTGAAGTTTAGAGGACAGGGGGTGACAGTGCTGACACACAGTTATCCTGGATGAGAGAAGTGACTGTGAAGACCTTCCACAATTTCTGGTGCATTTGACAGTGGCTGAACTTTATTAGCTTTTAATGGCTTTCATTAAAATATGTTTGCTGTCCAAGAGACTATGCATTAAATGCTGGTCATCAACCACTCACCTTTACATAAATATATACATATACTTATACATATATTATATACACATATATATGTATATATGGTGAGGAGGCATAAATACCCTGTGTAGGTTGTTTCTGAGGATGTGGGATTTTTATGTGGTTTCAGATTTTTCTCTTCAAAAAAAATTCTTCCCAATAACACTGAAATAGTATTATTTGAAAACTATTTTTATTGCATTCTTTGAAAAGTGAAATTCCATTGACTCACTGACTCCCTATCTACCCATAGTTCTGGCTGTAGTTGATCTTGTTCTTTGTATCACCCGCATGAACAGAGAAAGTAGTGTGGGCACACATAATCTCTCCAACTGCTTTAACCTGGCTCTTCACAACCCTCTGCTATGCATCTTGTAGCAAGTTCACAAATGGCTTCTACATATGAATGAAATTTCAACTTTTACACTATCTGTGTGTCTTTCTTTAAGCAGTTCCCACTATAGCACTACAATTTTTATTCCGCCAGGCTTTCGGTACAGTCCCCTAATTCTCCTCTAGGCAACTTCTTCATAGGCAGTCATAACTACCTTCTTTGTCCATAAACAACATTTTCCAGCTTGTCTTAGCCTAATTCTCTTCCTAATATTCGACATCTTTCTGGAAATTTAGTAGTGCCCTAGCTCAAGTTAAAATACCCCAAGGATATGCTTACGTCAGCATTGTAAACTCATGAGAATAAGGCCTTTATAATAGACCACATAAACATATCACAGGCTCTCACTAACCATCTCTCTTCCTGCTAACCCCACATAGCAAACTTCTCAGAAGTCAGTTTTACTTGAACGTTGCATTTCCACTCACAGACTTCAGTGCTCTTTGTTTCTTCCACACCCTTGCCAAGCTTTGCTATTTCTTGTGTTTTTTTTTTTTTTTCTTATGGCACCCACCACAACAGGTAAAATGCTAATGTGGTTTTGATTAGAATTTTCCTAACCATAACTGATAACAACCAGTATATTTTCTGTGTTTATGATAATGTTTTAAAAGACTGCCTTAAGCAATGCTGTGTAGTATCTGTCTTTCATGTGGCCCATTTCACTTAGAATAACTGGAAATCAGATCTTGTTAAAATGAATTTATCATATCCACAAATTACTTCCAAACCCATTGCTAAGTCTTCTCCTTCAGTGACTGAGGGCCATACAGCTTTCTTCATAGAAGTACTTCATCATTTACACTAGAGAGCCAACTAGCCACCCAGTTATCCTGTAGTCTTGAAGTCCACCTTATCGCCTTTCTTTTCTCCTTTTCCAGTGAGTTCCGACACACTTATCTTTGTAATTCTTCTGTTCTCACTACCCACAGCACACAAGACCCTGTTATTAATTTTCACCTCTTCAAAAGCTTGACAAGTGCTTTCATAATCTCCAGCCCTAATCCATGCTTTTCCACTAAGAATATCTTTTTTAAAATATAAAGATAATCCTATCACCTCCAGATTCCAATCCTGTCTATTTCTTCTTATTGTTCCTGGGGAAAGAGAGAGCCTAATACTTTGCATGGGCTAAAAGGTATTAATTTACATCTGCCCCGTGTCATGTCCTGCACCACCACACCTTTCTCTTATGATAATGAGTCCTTTCCTCTTATATTATTATTATTATTATTATTATTATTATTAATAGTAGTAGTAGTAGTAGTAGTAGTAGTAGTAGTAGTAGTAGTAGTAGTAGTAATTTTCACACAGGGAACCACTGGCCTAGGTATTTCCTTGTACCTGAGGCAGTCCCTGAATTTAAGATACTTTTTATCTCTATCCCTAAAATTACAGTACTATAGGCATGAGACACCACATCATACCATTTTGTTTACCTTACACCCTGTTTTAATTCTTAGAAGTTTTATATTTGATAATTGCTAAAGGCTAGCATGAACTCACTAAATTACATATATATATATATATATATATATATATATATATATATATATATATATTTGAAATGTGTGTTTGTTAGCATGTATAATGCTCAGCATGGTTTGTCTTTACTTTCCATTATACAAGCACTCATTCATTCTTGATGATCATATCAAAGTCCAGGATCAATCAACTCTTCCAATTATTTTTCTCCCCTTCATTTCTGTGCTTAAATAACTATCAGTTCTATTTTGACATTTTCAATTGTGAACAGGGAAAGAAGATTTTATGAAACCAGTAAAAGACACCATTTAGATTTGGATTTTTTTCTCTTTTATTCATGACTTTTTTTGGCATAGTAAGTGTGAAAATTCTTAATTTAATAGTTTTCCAACATTGACTGTATTCATTCTGATTTTTCGGTTTTATGAAATTAAGATATTTGTGTTTTGATATGACAAGGCTTTCTTTTAGATGCACAAAGATACATATCACATTTCCTTTAATATGTGAATATCTTAAGTTTGGTTTTATTTTTAATCATACTAAATCTATAACATGGTCTGACCCTGATGGTCTCTGATGGTCCAGCTATATATTGGGTAGAACAATGATGATTCAACTATTTTGTTTTGTGTCCTATTTTTCTCCTTAGGGGACTTTCAGTGTTAAAACAAAATGAAATAAAACTGCACAGCAGTCCATGATGAACCTAAATGAGCATTAAGCACTTTGGCATGTAGCTGGAGAAAATGTTTTTTTAAGTAGCACTTTTTTTAGATATCATAGCACTGTAGGTAAATTTCTTTTTACCTGTATATGAACTTGACTTTCTGATAGTTTGTTTGTAATAGACAGTGTAGTAGCATAGCTAGGATCCATTGCTTCTTTAACTTGATTTTGTCCCTTTAAAACACTGTAAGCTTACTGTAAAATTGAATAGTTGATGAGGGACCTCTAGTATAACCTATGAAAATATTTATAATTTTAAAAGTAAGACATGTTCAGTCTAAGAAAAAAATTTAACTGAGATTTGAGTCACCATTGTGTCCCTCAAGTCATTAAATTGCTAGAATAGATTTAACCTTTATATTTAAAAATGTTCCAAGTGCCTGCTTTTCCCTAGTGTATATTTCCTGGTATTTGAAGGATTCTATTATTTATTTAGTTTTGTTTTGTTTTTGAGACAGTGTCTCTACAAAGCCCTGACTTTCCTAGAATCACTATGTAGCCAGGCTGACTTGGAACTTACAGAGATCCTTCTGCTTCTGCTTCCCCAGTGCTGGGATTAAAAGTGTGCACCATCACATCCAGCTACCTCAGGTATTTTAAAGAAACTATTTGTTTCCTGAATTGATAGTGATATATATGGTGTATTATAATGAGTATAAGTTGTGAAATTGCCAAATCATTGCACTTAACATCTATTATTACATGTACTTATCATTTATTATTGTGAATTATACTTAAGAATTTACTCACCAAGTCCCATGAACTTGATTTATTGCTACTAACTAGAGATATCTTTCTGTTTAGATTTTGAACTTCATACTCATTATATCTCAATTTTTATTGCCCTTGATGAACCTCCTCCAACTTACCCTAATTCTCACCCAGGACCTGGTAACCACTATTCTACCACATGCATTCATATGTTCAAATGGTTTAGATCTCACACATAAGTGAGATAATGTGGTGTTTGTCTTCTGGGCTCCTCCCAAGGGCTTTTGGTGGGGATCTAAATTTCTCTTTGACTACTCTGGTCTAGGTAATGTTTTCTGCTAAACTGATTTCTAGAATCAATGAGCAAATGGCAGTGTTCTTCTGCTTCCTTCTGGGTCTCCTGTTGCACATCATATAATCATTTCTAAGAAGAACTAACCATATAGGCAGCTATTTGGGGAAAAGTTTTCAAAACAAAGAAAGAATCAACAAAGAACTCATCAGAGGATGTAACAAAAAGTTAAAACTGTTATAGGTTAATGTTGAGGTCATTGGTAAAATGGCAAGGTATCTTTATCTGGTTTAAAATGTGTGGTTAGACAATACATAAATGATCCATATAAGATATACTAGTATGTGAAAAATTGAGGAATGTTATGCAGTATAGTGATTTCCTGCTAATCTAGAACTTGAGGTGCATCATTATGTTATTTATTAGATATTGACCTGGTTTTAAAATGCATGTACATGTGAGTATGCATAAATGTGTGTATGCATGTTCCTGTGGGTGTGTGTGTACTTGTTTGGCATGTTGGAATACCATGTGTGCATGATTAATACAGGGTGACTTGTTTTATCATGATGTACCATAAAAATTGAGGCAGGATATATATCCCACTGAATGCGGAACTTGACATTTCAGCTCCTGTAGCAAAGCAGCTTCTTTTGGCAATTTCCTGTTTCTTCCTACATTACAGACAGGCAGTTATGCTTACTGACTTTGAACCGGCTTCTAGAGATCTGAGCTCCTGTTCTTGCACTTATACAGCAAGTTCCTTCCCTTTCTTTTACCTGAATGAACCATCTCCCCAGCTTCAAACTTCTCTGTCTTTTCAACATAGGCAAATATAACAATAAACTTCCCTTTTTGAGGGTGTTATATAACATATATATATTCATTTGATATATATATGTATATATATACATATATATATGTATATATATATATTCATTTTAATTTGATTCTAGGAATTCTTAAATTTAAATCTTTATTTTTCAATGGTCCATTCATCATTCAATAGGTTGTTGTTCTATCTCCATGAATTTGTATATTTTCTTTCCTGTCATTTGATATTGATTTATAGATCTGAATGTAATTTAACCTTGATATCTCTTTGTTCTGTTTGCATGATCTGGGGAGAGCTGCACATTGAAGTCACCCATTCTTTCATCTATGTCTTTATATATAGCAGTGCTTAGATAGGAAATTGCATGCCAACGCTAGCAAGTATATGTTTAGAACTGCTATAGTCTCTTGTTGGGCTGATCCCTTAAACAGGATGAATTGACTATATCTTCCTACTAAGTCTGATTTAACATCTACTTCGTTGGGTGTTAGTAAAATTGTGCCTGCTTCTTTTCAAGCTCTTTTGTGCTGGAATGTCATTTCCCTTCCTTTCAAGCTTGGTAAGTATCTGCCCTATCTATCTATCTATCTATCTTCTATCCATCATTTATCTATTTAATTTTGCCAGTGAAGAGCAGACAACAAATAGATAGGCCATTTTAAAAAATCCATTTTTATGTATATGTATATGTGTGTGTGCCTGCTTGCCTGTACACTATATTAGTGCATTGATGACAGAAGAAAGAAACAGGCATCCTACCTCCTGGAACTGGAGTCACAGGCAGTGTGAGCAGCCTGATGCATGCAGTAGTAACTGGACTCAGGTTCTCTGCAAGAGCAGCCATTCCCTCCAATCATAAAGCCATCTCTCCAGCTCCATGTTTTAAATCCAATCTGCTACCTTGGCCTTTTAATTGCAGAATTGAGAGAGATTACTGCTCAGTTATTACTGAAAGTTATGTATCCATTTGTGTCAGTTTGCTACTTTTGTAACAGTAATTCTTTAATGTAGGGGAAACTGTAGCCACACCTATTTAGGGGCTGGCTACAGGTGTGCCTGATCACGCTTGCAAGGGTGTGGTCAGGGTAATGTAGAGTGAGACTTTCAGGGGACTGTGTTTTCTCTTTCGGTTTCACTTTTGTTCTTGCGGTACAGACTGCTGTCATGCTGGCTGACTAGGCTGCCCTGTAAGTAAGGCTTTTCCCTATTAAATACACTTAATTTCTACCTGACTCCATGTTGGTAATTTCCCACTGTATCTGGTGTCAGAAGTGGGATATTGGAAACATACACCCCATTTGGGACCAGCTGTGGGTCCCACCGGGCCTGCTGCCTTGGCAGGGAAAGGTCCCTCTCTTCACAGGTGTTCCCGGCTCCCAGCTGACCCGCTGCCGCTGACCTGCTCCCAGCTTGGAGACTCACACAGACCTCCTACGGTTTTACCACCATGCGCTCAGGACCAGCATGGACTGCTGCCTGCCCGTACCCGGAGGCCTCCAGCCCTTGAACCAAGTTGGAGTAGGTCTTGGCTTTCAGCAGGGTCCGTGCAGTGGCCTTAAAGCTGCGCCTTATTCAGTGGTTGCAGCCGCAAGGCCATATACTCTCTAAGATAAGCACAGCCACTTTTGTGACCTCTCTCCACAGCTGCCATCCACCACTGCCAAATGCTGCAGACTAACTGAACACCTGTGCCACCCACTGGTCAAAGATAGTTACTGCATCTGTAGTAGAAATCAGGTAAAATTATGGAGGAATAATATTTTTGCTTATTATGTGGATTCACTGTTTGAGGAGGATGCTAATTTGCCAGTTACTGGCCTATATGCCGTAATGGCAATTAGCTTGCTGGTACAAATAATACTATTAGCCAGAGGGCTCAGGAACAGGGACAGAGATAACCTCACCACCTGCTTGCAAGAAACAACAGCTTTACGCAATGAGGTTTTGAAGAACAGATTAGGTCAGACCACAGTTGTGCAGCAAGTGGAACAGAAGTTGGATGATAAGCTTGGCTCTGTGTCCAATACACTAAAGACAGAGCTGTCTGTTACCCAAGATGAGATGCAATGTATTTATGCCATGTCTGAGGCCTTAGAGGCTAGGCTGTCAGAAGACCGTGATGAGCTAAAGAATATCTGTAGCCAGCTAGAAGCTCAGATAGGCAATGTTACACAGAAATTAGATGCAAAGGTGCAAGATACCCAGGATATGTTTGAAGAATTGGACAATGCCATTCAATCAATTATTGAAGCATCCAAGTTAGCAAATCACAAATTTGAGTCTAGATTTGAATGTTTGGAAGATAATTTACAGTACAGGGTTGACAGATTACATAGGTCCATATGGTTGATTGCTGAGGACTCAAAATCAGCAAATCATGACCTTGAATCTAGACTCCAATACCTAGAAGGCAGTTTCCATGCCATCCAGATGCTGCCTAAGGATGATCGCATTAAAGACCTAGAAAAACATGTAAATGAGCAGTTAGAGCAATTTACAGATTCACTAACATGCTTGGAATCTTTTATGATTAAGGAGATTGACACTTTTCAAAAGGATACCATTAATAGGCTTAAATATCATTGGGATGCCTCAGAAGCAGAATCACTCCAATCCCAGGCACCTACTCCACCCAGGTATCCTGACTATTCTTCTAAGGTTGTTACTCGTACACCATTAGTGTACACAGCTACCATGGTAAAAAAAAAAAAAAAAAAGCCAGCTTCTAAGAAACACCCTCATAGACGGATGGCTTATGAATGGCAACCTATACAGCTGAAGGATCTTAAGAATATTAAAGAATCAGTTGTCTCATATGGTCTCCATAGCCCATATGTAAAACAGCTATTACATTCATGGGCAACTTTAACAGGGTGACACCCACAGATTGGGAATGATTGGTAGCAGCTGTACTTGAGAATTCATGCCAAATCCAGTTGGAGGCATTAGTAAGGGAAGAGGTGAAACTCCTTGATTGTCAGGGCATAAAGGAAGTTTTTAAAGGCCCTCTAGATAAGCTTCTTGGTCAGGGTATTTATGCTGACCCACAGATTCAGGCTGAATATGATGACGATATACTGTCTCTATGCAGGAAAGCAGCATTAAATGAGCCAGGAGAACGCCTAGAAGCTTATACCAGAATAGAACAGGGACATACAGAACTGTTCCAGGGCTTCTTACAAAGGTTAACTAGGGCAGTAGAATTTCAGGTAACAGATCCAGAAACAAGATAATCAATTATATATACAATAGTTTATGAAAATGCAAACCCAATATGCAAAAGAATACTTTTGCCTTTAACGATCAGATCAGCTCCACTAGAAGAATGCGTTTTGTATGCAGCCAACACTGATTATAATGTGCAAGATACTGGAGCTTGGGTAGGAGAAGTCATTTCGAATGGTTTAAAAAGGCAACAGGAAATTAAAAGTTCTAGAGGTTAGGATGCAAGGGCTTGGGAAAGAGAAGCACCTTACAGAGGTCAACATAGGTACCAAGAGGCTAGAGTTTACTGCTACTATGAACCAGAACCTTGGGTAGGAAGAGCCTTCCCCTGGCAACCACGGAGGCACCAGGAACCTAGATGTTTCAACTGTGGTAAAATGGGACATACTAAGAGAAATTGTAGACAAACGAATTCTAACAATGCCTCATACAGAAGGCCACTGCATTCTGGATTGTGTAGAAGACGTGGTAAGGGCAGACACTGAACCAATGAATGTAGATCTACCAGGGACATACAAGGAAACCCCTTAAGGTCGGGAAACCCCAAGGGGGGACCTCAAGAAGGCCCCCACTTCGAGAAAGGTCTGAACATACCCAGTAGCAGTGGGAGACAATTTCTCACAGGACCAATAGATAGTTCTTTGCCTATTGTGAAAAATGATTCTGCTCTAGATGGTAGTTTGAATAGTGATGAAGAATCAAGTGTGAATGGACAAAATGAGAAACCCATATTTTGGCAAGCGTCTATTAATTATAAAAGGACTCAGTTGAAAGTGAAAATTAATAATAAAGTTATTTCTGGCTTAGTAGACACTGGGGAGGATGGAACTATTATTACCCAAAAATCTTGGCCTCAGAAATTGCCTCTTAGAGAGGCAAATGTACAATTTTTAGAAATTGGAACTCTAGAGTTCGACAGAGTGTTAACTTGGTGGTCTGCATTGGACCAGAAGGACAGAAAGAGATACTGAAACCATTTATATAGCTATAAATCCCTGGGGTCATGATATCTTACAGCAATGGAATACTCAGATTAATATTTCTCCAATGATGGATTCAAATTTTGTACAATCTTTAGATAGTAGAAATGATCTGGTAAGACGCTATGGAAAATGTTTACCAACCATCCATGGTGTATAGAAACTAGGTACAAATGATGGACCTTCAGAGGAGCCAAAGGCTCTGCCATTGAAGTGGCTTACAGATGAAACAGTTTGGGTAGGACAATGGCCTATGACCTCTGAGAAGCTAGAAGCTTTAAAAAAGTTAGTACAGGAACAGCTAGATGCTGGACATATATAGGAATCTACCAGTCCTTGAAATTCTCCTGTATTTGTTATCAAAAAGAAGTCAGGTAAGTGGAGAATGCTGACAGACCTGAGAGCCATAAATAAGGTAATTCAACCAATGGGCTCTCTGCAACCTGGAATGCCATTACCTTCCTTAATACCTAAAGGATGGCCTATCATAGTCATTGATCTAAAAGACTGTTTCTTCACAATACCATTACAAAAAAATGATAGAGAAAAATTTGCATTTACTGTACCAACTCTTAATAATTCACAGCCAGTTAGGAGATATCAGTGGGGAGTTTTGCCACAAGGAATGCTAAATAGTCCTACTTTGTGTCAACACTATGTACAGCAACCTTTGGAAATAATTCGCAAGAAATTTTCATAATCTCTTATTTATCATTACATGGATGACATTCTTTTATCAGATTCTAATAAGGAAACTTTCAACGTGTGTTTGAAATGGTGAAGGAAGTTCTGCCTCATTGGGGGTTACAGATTGCCCCAGAAAAGATGCAAAGAGGAGATTCTGTTAACTATTTAGGTTACAAGATAGACTTACAAAGAATCAGGCCTCAAAAGGTACAAATTAGGAGAGATCGGTATCAAACTCTTAATTCTTCAGAAATTATTAGGGGAAATTTCTAAATTACAGACGATTATTGGTGTAGAAGGACATGACTTAAAGATTTAAAAATGGCCCTTAAAGGTGACAAGGACCTATACAGTCTGAGAATATTATCTGCTGAGGAAGAAAAAGAGTTACAAAGGGTAGAAAACAGAATATTTGATGCACACATAGATCAGATAAACCTTGATTTAGACTGTATTCTGGTTATCTTGCCATCCAGAGAATACCCTTCTGGAATTCTGATGCAAAGGGTTGACACTATATTGGAATGGATATTTCTTCCACATAAACAGAATATAAAGACATATATAGAAAAGATTTCTGATTTGATTTTAAAGGGAAAATTAAGACTTCGTCAACAGACTGGAAAAGATCCAGCAGAAATTATAGTACCTTTAACTAATGAAGAAATTTCCTCCTTGTGGAAATATAATGGATATTGGCAAACAGCTCTTACTGACTTTTTGGGAACAATTAGCAACAATTATCCCAAAACTGACAGAATTAAATTCATAAAAAAGACAGTCTGGATTCTTCCACGTATTGTGAGACAAACTCCCATTTCTGGAGTTATTACCTTCTACACTGATGCCAACAAATCAGGTAAGGCAGGTTATAAAGCAGGTGAGGTAAGTAAAGTAGTTCAAAGTCCATATACATCTGTACAGAAGGCAGAATTATATGCAATTCTCATGGTATTTATGGATTTTACAGAACGTCTTAATATAGTTACTGATTCCCAATATGCAGAGAGAGTCATATTACACATTGAGACTGCAGAATTGATTCCTGATAACATGGAATTAACTTCTCTATTTTTACAATTACAGGAAACAAACAGAAACAGAAGTAATCCTATATACATTAGACATATAAGATTCCATATGGGTCTGCCAGGCCCACTACCAAAAGGCAATGATGAGATTGATCATTTATTAATTGGAAGTGTGCTAGAAGCCTCAGAATTTCATGAGAAACATGTAAATAGCAAAGGTTTGAAAAAGGACTTCTCCATCACTTGGCAACAAGCCAAGGAGATAGTGAGAAACTCCTACTTGTTCCTTTTATAATCAAACTTCATTGCCAGCAGGTTGTAATCCTAAGGACATTCAGAGAAATGAGGTTTGGCGTATGGATGTCTTTCACTTTGCAGAGTTTGGAAATTTGAAATATGTGCAGCATACTATAGACACATTCTCAGGGTTCCAATGGGCTACTGCTCTTAACTCTGAAAAAGCTGATTCTGTTATTACACACCTGCTAGAGGTGATGGCAGTTTTGGGTATACCTGCACAAATAAAAACTGACAATGCTCCAGCATATGTCTCTACAAAATTAGAACAATATTTTCAAATATTATAACATAAAGCATGTTACCGGTATACCACACAATCCTACAGGACAAGCAGTGGTTGAGAGATCTAATCGAACACTTAAGGAGATGCTCAACAAACAAGCTTGGAAGACTAAACCCCCCAAACATAGGTTGCATAATGCTTTATTAACACTAAACTTTCTTAATGCCAATGAAAAAGGACAAACAGCTGCAGAAAGACACTGGACTACAGAAAAAACTGCTGAACTCAATCAACTGTTGAAAGATGTAATACTTGAAAGATGTACTAACCTCTGTATGGAAACCAGGACATGTGTTATGTTGTGGTAGAGGTTTTGCATTGGTTTCCAAAGGAGAAGAAAAACTTTGGATACCATCAAAGTTGATCAAGATTCGAGTGGAAAAGGAAAAACCTCTCGACTAGGACAAATGACAGGTATTCTACTAAGGTATATCTTATAAACTAAATAGAAATCTCCCAAAGGAAAGGGAAGTGTTTTGCTTTTATCTTCACAGGAAAACTCATTTCCAGAAGGCAAAGGACACTGCATGGGTTGATGCTTAAGAAGAAAAGGTAGCTATAACCATCAAACAAAAGGAACGTGCCATATGGTAAACTTTACCGCTGTCTCTCAGAGAACTCTATTTCTCTTTATTTCCTAGTCCCTATTCAATTAAACCAATGCTGGATTTAGAGGTGGATTTGGCTTTCCTCCTTTAAAATTCAAGCACATTGTTTAACTAAACTTTAGAGTTTCTGTATTGTACCAAGAAGCCAATTGATGTAATACAGAATAAGAGAGGAGTTTGGGGACTGTCTTTGTCTTTTCTTGGATCTTTCTTTCAAGGTGTACACCCTCTCATAACTGTTGTTCTCCCATGGTTGCCTTTCCCAGTATGTATTCATCACAAGCAAACATTTCTCTGCTAACTGTTTATGTTTGAGTCCCACACAGCCAATGAAGACCTGCCTGACAGCAATCCCTGGATACCCTAGAAAGAAAATGGGTCACACCTCGACTGCGTTGGATCCAACTTGCTCCATTTCAACTGACACTTTTGCTAGAGCTTCCGGTACTGACTTCAATCAAGTTGAGGATTTCAATAGAGATCTTCAATCAAGGGAATCCCATCTAACATGGACTGGATACAATCCATTCAAGACTTTCACTATACTAACATTTCCTTCCTACAGGACCCCACATGACTATTGTCCCATTTCAGCAGGAAGTAACTTGGAGGATGCTATGCACCCTTTCCCCATTGTTGTCACTTAGGATAGTGTATATACCTAGTTAGGGATTGCTTCCTATTGTTAATGGTTGGTATTGGAAGGAGGTGTTCAGGCTTGGACACCTCTTTCAGATGACTTTAGGGTTTAGTTAAAATAGATAGTTAGGATGTGACATAAGCAGATTGTTGTATCTTCTTATATTTTACCTTTATGATTGTTAATTTTGGATACTTTACACTGTTAAGTTTTAATCCTCTTTTAGACTAAAAGGGGAATTGTAGGGGAAGCTGTAGCCACCTCTCCTTAGGGGCTGGCTACAGGTGTGCCTGACCACGCTTGCAAGGGTGTGGTCAGGGTAATGTAGAGTGAGACTTTCAGGGGACTGCGTTTTCTCTTTCGGTTTCACTTTTGTATAGACTGCTGCCACGCCGGCTGGCTAGGTTGCTCTGTAAGTAAGGCTTTTCCCTATTAAATACCCTTATATTTCTACCTGACTCCGTATTGGTAATTTCCCACTATATCTTAATAGTAATTTAGTGTTGTAGTGTATTAATTTTAGGTGTGCTACTGTTGTTTATAGTCTAGAATATTTGTTTAATGATGCAGAGATGTGTTTGATTAAATGAAATTCACCTGCTTTCTGGTGGCTGGGTCAGCAACTAGCTGACAGGAAGTAGTAGGGAGGAGCCAGGTGGAGAAGGGTTTGTAAGGAGATCCCAGAAGGAGCACAAGGAATTCTTGAAGACCGGAGGAGGCAAACTATGTGAGCTGCTTACTATTCAGCCTCTCTGGGAAGCAGAATACTATCTCAACCTTTGAATCTTGAGTTCTTTAGTGGGACAGAGATTTAAACAAGTTTTCTTTTAGTAGCTTTAAAGAGTAGGTGACTGAGGGAACCGAATTTCCTCAGGCTTTGGCTCTTGTGGGCTAGCTACTTCTAGTTCAGTGGCAGTTGCTGAATATGATAGTCACAGCTTAAAAGGAAGCTACAATTAAGAAAAAGAAATACAACAATGTAGTAGTAATGATTTAGTAACTACTTAAACCTTATTTGCTTACTTACTTATTAACCCAGTTTATTTATTTATATTTTTATGACTACATGACTGAGTTTACCTTTCTGTTCAGTGTAGAGGATTCCTTGAAATATCTTCCCTAGCACTGGCTCAGTGGTTATGAATTCCATTAGTTTGTGTGTATCATGGAAAGCTTTATATTCTCCTTTAATAATGAAAGGTAGCTTTGCTTGATATAGAAATTGTCATTTCTGTTACTGCATTCTAACACTAGAAATATACCACTATACTCCTTGCTTTTAGAATTTCTGTTGAGAAATATGCTATTATGGTGCCACATTTGCCTTTATAAACGACCTGGTGCTGCCCTCTTACATTTTGCCATATATTGTTGCTGCTGTTCTTTGTAGTTATTGTTTTAACTGTAATATGACATGAGATATTCTATCATTTTGCTGTTCCTAATGCCTCCTATAGCTTGGTGGCCATTTCTTCACATTTGAGAAATGTTTTGCTATCACTTTATTGAATGTATCTTCAATGCCTTTGGCTTCTGCTACTTCTTTATTCATAATTCATGAATTTTTTTGCATAATGATGCCCCATATATATTTCATGTTCTACTTGTACTTTTTATTTCATCTTTTTGTTGTATGAATGTTCTAATTTATATATCTTTTCCCCCATGTCTTGATTTTTTTCTACTTGGCCTGTTCCATTTGTCAACCTTTCCATTAAGTTTTGTATTTCCATTATTGAATTTTTAATTAATGTTATTGATTATTTCTATTTCTTTATTGAATTTCTCTTTTATGTGGCACAATGACTTCCTATTCTATTCCACTGTTCATTTTTATTCTTTTTTTAATGCATTAAGGTGGGAGTATTTATTTATGGGTTCATTGTTTTACTAAACAATTTTTAAAATATTCTCTTGGCTTATTTGGGGTTTTACTTTAATTAAAATCTATTATTGTGGAGTTTTGTAACATTTGAAGAAGTCACAGTACTTTGATTTTTATTTCTTGTGTTTAGGTATTGGAGCTTTCTCGATGTTTCTATAGGTTCATCTTTGGAATTTTAATTACATGTTTCTTCAGTTGACATACTTATTAGTTTCAAGTGGACTATGTTGCATTTGGTTGTGTTTGATTCATTTCCAGTGGACTGGTGTGTGTAGCACAGTAGCTAAACCCTCAGCTGACAGGACCAGGACACTCGGAACAAACTCTTGTACACTTCTGAAAATATAATACTAACTTTGGAAGCATTCACAACAGATTAATAGGCTGGCTATGAAAATAGAAAGATACTAATTAAAAAGAGAAACCTCTTGAACTCCACTAACTTTTGAGTAATAGAGAACCAAACACAGCCCGGGGTATACTGTGATAAGTTGCTGGGGTAGGAAGGGGAAGAAAATAAACAGGATAGGACTAGAGGGTATTATTAGAACGTCAGAGAAAACAGAAGGGAAAAATAAAGACAATGGCATGATCCAGCTGGGGGGTGGAAAGAATAAAAAATGGCAAAGAAATGTAACCACAGAAGCTACATCAACCCTAGACCTGGAGACACCCAGGCAGAGATCTTAAGCCCCAAGGTATCCAATGAAGCTTAGAGAAGCCTACTTGACCAGAAAAGCAAAAGGAGACACACACACACACACACACACACACACACACACACACACACACACACACACAGAGAGAGAGAGAGAGAGAGAGAGAGAGAGAGAGAGAGACAGACAGAGAGACAGAGACAGAGAGAGACAGAGAGACAGAGAGAGAGTGAGAGCGAGCAGTAGGTAAAGCTAGTCCACAAAATTAAAATTACATTTGAAATAATGGAAGAGTAAAAGTAGAGGGAAATGAACTGTGCATTACTCCCCAACCCCACCCAATTCTGTGCAGCATCTGGCTCCATGTGCAGGTACTCATTCAGTGTGTGTTTCTGTGTTCTTCGTGTTGATTTCATCATGAGAATTTTTGATGTAGTTCATTAATGGTGATCATTTTATTTTATTTTACTATACAACCTAGAGGTTTGGTTCATGGGCCAGAGAGTGATGTAATCATCCCGAGTGACACTCTACAGGGGTTGCCTTAGGCTGTAGCACTGCTAAGAATTTGTCATTGTTAACCCCTGTTTGGGTGAGCCACTGAGTCTTTTTTCTAGTCTTTAACTCAGCTCCGATGTGTTTTTTACACACTAATTTGAAGATTTCCCCCCTCTTCTCATTTTTTCATACTCATCTTCCTCCTACTCCTCCATCTGCTGCTTCTTCTCTCCCCTCCTCTGTTTTTTCTGTCTTTCATTGGATATTGAATCCAGAGTCTCACACATGTTAAACAGGCATAATACTACTAAGACCAAATGTTTTCCCCTCAAACCAGGGGCGTTCCACAGGCCAAGTCTCAGAGTATAGCCTGCTAATACTCACCCTGTGTTAAGTGGGCCATTCAGGAAGATAGTCTTTGCAACTCAACTGTGTCATTTCAAAAGGCTTGACTCCATTGTGAAGGAGATGAGATGGATAAACACTTATGGACGCCTGTGCAGCATGCTGACACCAAAAGTCATATAAATCTCAGAAATAATGATGAAGCTTTGAATTCCTGCCTCCCACCTTTGATGTCTGTCTTTCCATGTGCCCCAGGACTGATGATTCCCTTTATTTCTGGCATCAGCATCCCACCCCTTTCTCTTCTCCTCTTTTAAACTTATCTGTTACTCAAAGTGTAATTTTTAAAGTTCCTCTTGTTCTTCAGGTATAAACCTGCAGTTCCAATTCTGAACAGGGATCTGAATATTTATATTTGGGGTTGAACCATAGGGAATAGGAAGCCATTCCTGATTCTCATTTTGGAGTTTTCTTTTCTTTCTCTGATATGAACACTAGTGTTAGTCTGCCATTGCCCACTTCCTGAGATAGCTGCTCCCATCTCTCTCCTGACCATTGCCTAGAAAGTCTAACCCAGTGGGTGTGTCCCCTGCCATCTTCCCCTCTTTGGTGATTCTTTTTAAAATTAATTTTATTTATAATACAATAATCTTATTTTACATACCAATCCCAGGTCCTTCTCCAACACATCCTCCCATCCCCCCACCATCTCCCTATTCTAAGTCCCATCTACACCTCAGGGACAGTAAGGCCTCCCATGGGGGTAATCAATAAAATCTGTCACATCATTTGGAGCAGGGCATGGGCCCTCCCTCATGTATCTAGGCTGAGAGAGTATCCTTCCAAAGGGAATGGGCACCCAACCCACATTTGTGCACTAGGAATAAATACTAGTTTCACTGCCAGCGGCCACATAGACTGCCCAAGAGCTCCAATTGACACCCACTTTCAGGGGGCCTGGTGCAGTCTTATGCAATTTCCCCACCAGTCAGTCTAGAGTCCACAGGCTTCCACTTGCTCAGGTCAACATTTTCTGTGGGTTTCCTCAGCATGGTCTTGACCTCTTTTCTCATCACTACTCCCTCTTTACAACTGGATTCCAGGAGTTCAGCTCAGTGCTTAGCTGTGGGTGTCTACTTCTGCTTCCATAAGCTACTGGATGAAGGCTCTAGGATGGCATTTAAGATAGTTATAAATCTCACTATAGGGTAAGGGCATTTAAGGCAGCCTCACCACTATTGCTCAGATTCTTAGGGGTCATCCTGGTGGATCCCTGGAACTTTCCCTAGTGCCAGGTTTCTTGCTAATCCCATAATGGCTAGTGTCTCTTTTCTTGCTCCCTTTTCTGTTCTTCCCCCAACTTGACCTTTCAGATCCCTCATGTTTTTCTCTCCACTCTCCTTCTCCCCTCCTCTTTCTCCTCTCTGCCTCCCCCTCTGCTATCCTCTCAATTTACTCAGGAGATCTTGTCCCTTTCCCCTCTTGGGAAGTCCATGTATGTCTCTCTTAGGGTCCTACTTGTTTCCCAGCTTCTCTGGAGGTATGGATTCTAGGCTGGTAATCTTTGCTCTATGTCTATATCCATATATGAATTTGCTGAGTTACTTCACTCAGGATGGTTTCTTCTAGTTCCATCCATTTGCCTTCGAATTTCAAGATGCCATTGTTTTTTGTTTTTATCGATGAGTAGTATTCCATTGTGTAAATGTACCATATTTTCTTTGTTCATTCTTTGGTTGAGGGGCATCTAGGTTGTTTCGGTTTCTGGATATTAAAAATATTGCTGTTCTGAACATAGTTGAACAAATGTCCTTGTGGTATGAATGTCCATCCCTTGGGTATATGCCTAAGAGTGTCATTGGTGGATCTTAAGGTAGATTGATTCCCATTTTCCTGAGAAATCACAATACTGATTTCCACAGTGACTGTGTAAGTTTGCATTCTCATCAGCAATGGAGGAGTGTTCTCCTTTCTATACGTTGTCTCCAGCATAGACTGTCATTAGTGTTTTTGATTTTAGCCATTCTGGCCAGTGTAAGGTATCACAGAGTTGTTTTGATTTGTATTTTCCTGATGGCTAAGGATGTTGAGCAATTTCTTAAGTGCCTTTCAGCCATTTTAGATTACTCTATTGAGAATTCTCTATTTAGATTTGTAACCTATTTGTAAATTTGATTATTTGGTGTTTTGGTGACTAGCTTCTTGAGTTCTTTGTATATGTTGGAGATCAGCCCTCTGTCAGATGTGGGCTTGGTGAAGATCTTTTCCCATTCTGTAGACTGACATTTTGTCTTCTTGATTCTGTCTTTTGCCTTACAGAAGCTTCTCAGATTCAGGAGGCTCCATTTATTTATTGTTGATCTCATCTGTGCTACTGGTGTTATGTTCAGGAAGTGGTCTCCTGTGCCAATTCAAGAGTACTTTCCACTTTCTCTACTAAGAGGTTCAGTGTGGCTGGATTTAAGTTGAGGTCCTTGATCCATTTGTTCTTAAGTTTGGTACAGGACAGTAGATATGTATCTATAGCAGTCTTCTACATGTCAGCATCCAGGTGTGCCAGTGCCATTTGTTGAAGCTTTCTTTTTTTCCCAGTGTATAATTATAGCTTCCTTATCAGGTTTTCAGTTTGCTTATATGGTGGATTACATTGACAGATTTTCATATGCTGAGCTATCCCTGCATCTTTGGGATGAAGCCTATTTGATCATGGTGGATGATTTCTCTGATGTGTTCTTGGATTCAATTTGCCAGTAATTCATTGAGTATTTTTACATCCATGTTCATGAGGGATATTGGTCTGTAGTTCTCTTTCTTAGTTGAGTTGTTGTATGGTTTGGGTACCAAGGTAATTATAGCCTCATAAGAAGAGTTTGGCTTCTATTGTGTGGAACAATTTGAGGAGAATTGGTATTAGCTCTTCTTTGAATTCCTGATAGAATTTTGCACTGGTCTTTTTTTTTTTTTTTTTTTGATTGGGAGACTTTTGATGACTTTTTCTATTTCTATTGTTTCCTTCACCTGTTTTATTGTATTTTTTTCTTGGATTTCCTTACTTTCTTTAAGAGATTTGATGTTTTCTTTCATTTTCTGATTTGCCTTTTCTTCCATTACTTCCATTTTTGTTTGTCTTTTGTTGCATTTCTTTGAGGGAGTTTCTAATTTCTTCTTTAAAGGCCTCTATCATTTTCATAAGTTATTTTTAAGGTCATTTTCTTCTGCTTCATCTGAGTCTGTACGTTCAGGTCTTGCTGGTGTAGAACCCCTAGTCTCTGGTGATGTCATATTATTCTTTATGTTGTTGAATGTGTTGTTATACTGTCTGCTGTTTTCTACCCATCTCTTCCTCCAGTGGGTGCAGGTGGGGCCTGTGATTCAGGGGATCTCTTTTCCTCCAAATTGTGTAGGTGGGGCCTGTGTCTTGATCTTCCTTTCCCAGTGAGGGAAGGGCATAAGGCTCCAGTAGTAGGAGATTCAGTACTGGATGGTTTGGGGTATGAGGAGGGTATCCTTAGGTCTCTGGGCTTTCTCTTCCAGTGGGGGTGGGGTCAAGGCTCCCATGATGGTAGATTCAGTGCTGCATGGTTTGGGGCTTTTCCCAGGTTTCTGAGGATTCAGTGGGCAGGGAAGGGAGATTGCCTGGTCAAGGACATACAGTGAAAGGGACAGGGTCAGGAGAGGGCACATACTCACCTCTGCAATTGGGAGTGGGGCCAGGTCTCTTTGCTGATTCTTTACAGGTTTGGTCAATCATTACTGAAGTGATGGCCTCTAATCCTGTGATGTTTCAGTTTCTCACAAGCTTTCCAGTCCTACACAAACCTTGCATCATACTTTTTTTCCTATTAATCTGTTTTATCTCAATTTAACCTTTGAGCTCAGCTAGCACCCTAAGAGAATTTAGATATAATTGTCCACACTTTCAAAATATTTTGCAAAATACATTTATTTTTGTGTAATGTTTTCCCTAATTCCACATTGTGTATATTAATTTATTGGAGTTATGCCATAAAATTGTTTTAGCATTTGATCTTTTCTTCATAGTATCTCTTCAATTTCCTGACAACACTATTCCCTCTGTTTCAGAGCCTGTTTCATTTCTGTTTGATGAGATTCTGGATAATTAAAATTAGATTATTGTGGCCATAGTGATGCTCAGAAATGCATGAAAGCCCAAGACAAGCAGACCACAAAGTTTTACTGTAACAGCATTGAAGAAAATTCAGTTAGTCTTTATATCTTCACTTATTAATTCTCAACCTGAGTTGACAGAAGTGTGGAGATTTTGGTTTTTTTCTATAATATGCAAGAAGGATATGAATACAGAGAAATAAATCATGTAGAAAATAAAATTAAGAGAACTAGTCAGGGAATATATATATATATATATTATATATATATATATATATATAGAGAGAGAGAGAGAGAGAGAGAGAGAGTAGATAGATAGAGATAGTTGAATAATCTCTAAAATAGCTCCTTCTAAAATGTTCTCATTCGTTGAGGGAAATTAAAAGCATTAGTGCTTAAAAATGACTTGAATAGAAGGGTCTGCCAAAAATATTTGGATGTAGTTTTTAACTTGGTAGACATAGGTAATGTTATTTATTTTTTTAATGGTTTCTAATACTCTTTAAAAACACCTTCCAAAGAAAGAGAAATGACATTTCTCTTTGTTGTAGTATTGTTTGTAACTAACTTTAGCAAAATAAACACAAAACACAGATGGTGGTACCATATTTATTCAGGTATTTATCTGAGTGATAGTTTCTGAGCATTTTCTTTCTCCAACTGCCAAAGATCAATATGTGAGATCCAAGAAGCATCAAGTTACAATTATTAATAGAATAGCATTGAAATTTATTGAAAATTTACTGCTTGTTTCGAGCTTTCTACATGTTTACCCATTCTTTAAAATCTTTGGTGTTACATACTGTACCTCTCTCTGTTGTAACGAAATAAGATGAGTTTAAACAGGATGTATAACATGACATTGCTAAGTCTAGATTGAAGTGAGGTCTCTCTGCTAATCATAAAATTAACCCCTAAAATAATTCTTTACCCTTTGTCACCACTTAGAATTACTATGATGAATATTAGTTTTTTCAGAACTTCAGAACAAATTTAGAAAATTTGTTCTTTTCTATCAAAACACTTTACCTAATGAATCAAATGTATCTCCAACAGCATTTATATCTATGTCTGTCTATGTTTATATTGGTGTAAGTTCAAGTGTAATGTTGAAGACATGCCCCAAATGCATGTTTGACATTTAAAAACATGCATGGAATAGTTCATCTCTTGTAAAGGAATAAAATTTGTGACACTGGCCATTATAAGGTATTAAAAAATTCATGGCAACTTTTGAAAATGAAAGAATGTTATTAACCTTGGTGTCTTGACCAAATTACAATTCGGGTAATTACATTTGTCTTTCCTAATCTCCTTTTCAACTTTCAATTGAGTAGCGTATTTTTAATGGTTTTCATTACCAAGTCTCCCAGAGGATTTAAAATAGGACTTATCTTCTGAGACTGGGTCCACTCTAAATTTATGTCCTCTAACTCCAATTGAGCTGTCACCAAGACTCTTCAACTGTGTGTGTTTAATTTAGTCCTTGTTTTTGATTTTACTTTCTCAATTTGAATGTTCTAAGTCATTTCCTTTTTGTTTACAACCTAATATACTCCACTATACTCTATTCTAAAGTAGCAGAAATAAGAAACCTATGAGGTTCCACAGCAACCAATGCTGCTCTTTTATACTCATGATGAACACTCAACCTCTCTTCACAAATTCAAAACCATCTCTGGTACCTCTTTTGAAACCTACTCTAACAATTCTGACCCTTGCTTTATTTCTGCCTAGTTTCTACATACCCATGAATGTCCTATATCCTCTATGCCACATTCCTTACCTGCTCACATACATCAATTCAATTATGTTTATTCCCTAAGCATCAATAGCATTGCTTTCTTTGTCATTAAAATGCCTCCATTTTACCCTCATAGATTTACCTGCCTATATTCACACTTCCCTTATCTTTTTATCACTATATCCTATTTCTCATACTTTCAAATTCCATGTAATATCATTTCCCATCTTCCATGCTATGAGAACTGTTCTTCAGAAATGATCAGATTACTTTCAAAGTGCAAAATCAATATCTTTTTCTTAGCATGCAAAGATTCCATTTTCTCTTTTGGCTTTGCTACTGTTGATAGGGTCCGTATCTACAAATTTTACAGACCATCTCTGCCTTGGCACTTCTTATTTTATTTTCTGAATTGACTTTGATTCTCAAAATTTAATGAAAGATATCTCCAGTGTTTTATCTTTGGTTTTATTTCTTTTACACATCCTATTTATTAGAGATCACTTTTAAAATTAAGTAGCTAAATTGAAAGAAAAATTGTCAAGAAAAGAAAAAAGTGAAACATAGTTTATGTATATTTATTATATGCCAGTTTATTAAAATCTATGCAAGAATAACTTCATTTATAGGGCAATACCAAAAATATTATCAGCATTTTTGCACCTATGAAAACAAAGACCAAAGGTTGTAATGATAATTCTTTCCACAAGCTGCCTGAGCCCTGCCTCCATGTGGGCACCCAAAAAAAAAAAAACACACAGAGATTAATATTAGATACAATACTTCTGGCTAATGAATATGATTTCTTACTTGCTAGCTCAGTCTTCATTATCAACCACAACTATTAATCTATATATTGATAAAGACTTATCTTATGAAGGATGTAGGTAGAATGTGTTCTGTCTTCCTGGGATCACATGGTGGCTCCACAGAGAAGAGAGGAGAAGACAGTGATTTCTTGCTTGTCCCTGCTAATATTTTGAGTCTGCCTGCTATGTCACTTCCTGCCTGGATCGTAAGACTTTTCTTTACTACATATCCCAGAATCCTCCTCAACTCCTAGTTCTGCCTAACTTGCTTCCCTATTGGCCAAAAGTGCTTTGTTCAACAACCAATAAGATAAACATATACACAGAAGGACCTCCCCCATCAGTAGGTCTCTGATGGGAGTTTGAGGGATGGCTTAGCAGGTGGAGACACTCTACTTTAATTCAACCCTCAGACACAACACTCTCATACACAGAGAGAGGGGGGGGAGAGGGAGAGGAAGAGAGAGAGAGAGAGAGAGAGAGAGAGAGAGAGAGAGAGAGAGAGAGAATATTGCAACATATGTGACTTAAATTTATATTCCTTCACATCTTTATTCTTTGCACAAAGAAGCAAGGCATGGTGGACTGAATTTAGTCTTCATTTTTTAGTAGTGATCTTCATCCCTGCTGTGACTGTGTGTGGAGGAAGATATCAGATTTCAGGGAACTCATAAAGATGGGGCCAGAATCCAATAGGGCTGTAGCCTTAAGCAAAAATAATAATAAAACAAAAAGAAAGACTTCTAGTTCTCTCTCCTCCCATTTTCTCCCCTCCCTTTTTTTCTCCCCTCCCCTCTCTTTCTGCCTCTGGCTATCTGACACTACCCCTGCTTGTCTTCTCTCTTTGCTCTTCCCCTTGCCACTCGTCTCTTCCTACTGCCCCTTCCCTTTCCTCCCTGATATGATGAGCCTGTGGCTGACTGCAAGCTAAGAAGAGATCTGGCTAGTGAAGGAACCAGATGACCTGTATTTCTGCCTCCAGATCTATGAGGAAATTTATTTCTAGTACTTGTAATTTACTGTACTTACATCTATCTTTTCTGTAGGACATTTTGTCATTACTTCCTAAACTGAGAAATAAACAAGACAAATGGGTACATTTTAAAACTTTAACTATATTTAAGTACTCCAGCTATGGAGAAAAGTTAGGGACTTTGCAAAATGTCTCAATGGTAAGCAATCTTGTACAACATATCTACTGTCTAAATTTGTACCCTTTGGTTTAAAGCTCTTACAAAAGGATAAAGAACTCAGTTCTTTGTGTAATTATTATTCCAAACCCAGGATAATAATCACTACATTTAGTATTTAGGAAAAGTGTTTTAGCCAACATGACTTTTAAGTATGTATCAACCCCCCCAAAAAAAATTAAAAACAAAACAAAACAAAAAACCCAAAACAAAACTCGTGAATATTGAAATAATTAACATCCCCCTAAAGCTGCATTTGGGCCAAACTCTGAACTTTCATGCATGATCTTGTTTAATATTCACAGTGATTCTGAGTTTAGAGTATTAATTATCTCCATTGAAATGTCCATCTTAATAATGTAGTAGGCTACTTGCATGGATAGACTTGCCCGCTGAAATTAGCAAATGTCTAAAATGTAATAAAAACCTTTGTAAGCAAATAAGGAGAATGAACTATTATTTTTCATGCTAAGGAGAGATCAATGTGAGAGGGGAAGTGGTAGATCTTGTCCTTAGGCATTTGCATAGCTGCTTAATCTCAGCTCAGGTTTTATGTAAGGTCCTTGGTTAACTCCCAAAGTGTACATTAAGCAGTTATCTTCTCATCAAGGGGACATCCAGGTCCCCTACAGTCTTAGAGTGAATCCCTATCAGATTTCCTTTACCTCTTTACCTCTGGTTGTAGAGGACTACAACCAGATTGAGATTTTGATCCTAAATAGTTTGTAATGATTGAAGGATGTTGTCAAGCAATTGGAAACACAAATATTGTCACTGTCCCAATTTGCACTCTAGTTCCCCAAAGAGAAACATGACTTTCCTGGAAAACTTTTTCAGTGTTTCTGCCTATATTTGTCCTTCTCTACCAGCAAATGGATGGATGGCATAAGATAAAAGCACCAGAAGAAAAGGTCACGAATTGCTGAACTTTTAAACAGAGAGGCTTTAAAATGATTATTGTGTTTGATGGCATGAAATCCAGTCTTGAAATATACAAAGGAAGCACAAGCCTGTAGAAATTATTAAGGATATTTGAAAATAACTAGATACTTGAAAATGTATGAAAGTTTTAGATATCAAAACTTGGATAATTAAAATGAGACCATTAAAGAGGTCAATTTTAGCAAAGATTAAATGAAGAATTAGTGGGCTAGAGTGTTATTTATAGAAAGGATGCTACAAAGGAATTGTAAAAATTAGAGTAGTATTGACATAATACAAGGAGGATACAGTAGTTGTTAATGTACATGTAGTTTTAGGCAAAGATGTAGAGAAGAAAGGGAATGTAACAGCATGTGCATTGCAAAGTACATATTGTTTGAAAAAATACTGGAACTGATGAAGTTACAAAACCAATTCCAGCTTAGGCAGGATATCATGGGACACAAGCCTTTTCCCCTCTGCATACAGAGTAAAAGCACAGCAGACCCAAAAGCAAGAGGTATCAACTGCTGCAAAGGTGAAGGAGATCTGCCTAGATGATGGAGTAGTGGTTTGTATCAACTGCTGCAAGAGCAAAGGAGATGTTTCTAGGTAGAGGAGTGGTTAAATTGAAGACCCCTGCTATGTATTAATGGAGGCCAGAAGACCATGCATGGATTATTGACTTCAATTTGCCAACAGAAAATGCCTTTTAACTAATTGTTCCCTAAGCAGCATATATTCCCTTCAATAATAGCAGAGGAAAAGAAGTTAAATGTTTATCATGAGATATTTGTAGTGAAATAACTCTGAAATGTGCTTCAGATAGAAGGAAAGTGGAGTGAGGAGGATAATAGAGCATCCGAGGATTGATCCATTTCTCAGAAAATGGCAAACACAAGAGTGAATTTAAGACAAGGAGGCTTTGGTAAGTAATATTCTCAATGATCCCACTATCTGTATTTCATAGACATAGACTAGGATGGCAGAAAATGTGAGTAATTTTCTCAATATTATATAATCCTTAAATGGCAGAGTGATTTATAGTTAAGAATATTGGTTTGTACACCCCATGATTAAGTTTCTGCCTCTCTAAAGACTAAGTGAATGGACTAAAGAAAATATAAAATCCATTTTGCAGGTTCACTTCTAAACTAGAAGATAGATATGGCAAAAGATTGTCAGAGAGACCATTAGGTTAACAGTCAGGATCTGAGATTCATGGACCCAGCACCAGATTACGTAGGCGAGAGAACTCGTGTAAGTCTCTTAATATTTCTGACCCTAGCTTCATTATCTGTAACATGGGAATAATATCTGTCTCCTATGCTGAAGTTATTGTAAAGAGAACCTGCAGAATGACTTCAACACTAGAAGGAACAAATAACTCTTGCTGAACCCTCCTACACACTGAATGTATGTTACCTTCCCAGAGCCACAGGTAGAAATTTTCTTTTCCAGCTAATGGCATTAAGAGGCAGGGTCTTTAGGGCAGATCTGTGACATAAAGATGGGGCCTTCATTAATAATGTCAATGATTTTGGGAAGGGGGAAGCACAAGCTTGCCTCCTTCTGTCATATAAAGATACAGCAAAAAAACCATCATTTCTAAGTCAGAGAGCTCTCAGCATGTATCAAATCAGCTGACAAACACCGTGAAAACTGATTTTCCACCTGCATGACGGTGAGAAGTAAATTTCTCTTATTTATAGCTACACAGTAAACAGGAATTTTTTTTAATAGTTACCTTAAGGGACTTAGACACAATTTTTTCTTGCTCATTATTCAACACACATGAACACTTCAACAAACTGAACCTTCAAGATAGGAAAGGCTGGCAACATGGACAAAAGCAGTAACACCTGGCAAAGGGACAGTTTCCTATTTCTTTTTCCGTACTTGCCTGTGCAATAATCTTCTTAAGGATGGGTGCAGATGGTCTTGAATACCCTTTTTGTGTCCTAATTTATTCCAAGTGACAATGTTTTAATATTCTGATCATTGTCAGGTAACAGTAAGAATCACTATAATAAAAAAAGTGGGTCTCAGTGCAGTGTTATCTCTGCCCAGTTGTTAACTTTACTCCCTCTTGCCTTTTTCTCATCCCTCCATGATTCTTGCTACCAGTACCTGGACCAAAACATTCATTAATTCAGTATGCAGGATATGGAGGTGGGAGAACAGAACATGTCAAGTACTCTACCCCAGTGGAAACTGTATTAAAGCAAGTCTGGGAGGCAAATGATAAAATAAATAAAATTAGCCATACTGTGGGTTCATCCTAGAAAAATAGGTGATAATGAAAAAGACAAAGCAGGGAGTTGGAAGGAACATCTAGAATGCTGAGTTTAGCCAAGAAAGAATGAGAAATGAATTTGGTTAGTCTTTTTTTAGTAATATTTTTAATTTAAATTAGAAACAAGCTTGTTTTACATATCAATCCCAGTTTCCTCTCCCTTCCCTCTTCCGGTACCCTCCACCAACCCCCCTATCTCATCCCCTTTCTGCTCCCCAGGGAGGGTGAGGTTTTCCATGGGGGATCTTCAAAGTCTGTCATATCATTTGGAGCAGGACCTAGGCCCTCCCCCATGTGTCTAGGCTGAGAGAGTATCCCTCTATGTGGAGTGGGCTCCCAAAGTTCATTTGTGTACTAGGAATAAGTACTGATCCACTACCAGGGGCCCCATAGATTAACCAGACCTCCAAACTGACAACCTTGTTCAGGTGTTCTGGAACAGTCCTGTGCTGGTTTCCCAGCAATCAATCTGGGGTCCATGAGCTCCCCCTTGTTCAGGTCAGCTGTTTCTGTGGGTTTCTCCAGCCTAGCCTTGATCCCTGTAAAGGGCAAAAATGAAGGGCTTTATTTTAGTTATTGGATCAATGATTTAAATACAATTAATGGTTCAGATTTAGCTATTACCTCAAAAGGAAAGTATGAGATTTTCTGAATCATAAACAATTTTAAGCTGAAACAAATATAAAATAAAAGCAAATACTCCATGTGAGATTTTATTCCTACTTGACAGAAGAAATTTTCTATGGAAAATTTGTTACACAGAGACCTTCCTCCATAATTTTCTCATAGCCACCTGGCCAGAAAAATCACAAAAGTTGGAGTATTTGTATACAGCATCATGGGGAATGAGACTGCCACAAATATGCTTTAAGAAAAAAATGTTGGTAACTATAAAAGAAAATGTTCTTTTTAATCTAAAAATGCTTTTTCATGTATATATGTATCTCTTGCCCATTAAGTGTGTGTGTGTGTGTGTGTGTGTGTGTGTGTGTGTGTGTGTGTGTGTGTGTATGCATGCTTTTATATGTGCTAAGTAAATACTGAATAAAATTAGAACATTTATTCAAAGTTCTGAAAGAAATGAGATTTGTGTAATGGGTTTAAAGGGCTAGAAGTGGGAAGGCAAACCATTGCACTGAATATCAAGAACGTGGACCAGAGAAAATGAGGGGCAATTAACACTTGAGAGGAGCTGCAGCAGAAAACTACTTCTATTTTAATGATGCTATTGTGGCTTTGTGGCTGAAAATAACAGAAATCACCCTCAGTTTTGGAAGTCTTAACACCCACATCTGGATGTCAGCAGTCCTCACTCTCTTATGTGACTCCAGACACAGCTTTCCCTGACCTCTTCTATCATCTGGGAAAGCTGACATCTCTTGTGTTCTTTACTTTTGACTGCAATACTAAAATATCTACTTCTGTTGCCAGCTCTCTCACTGTGTGTCTATGTTTTCTCCTTTATCTGAGTTTTTCTCAGGAAGACACCTGTCCTTATACTTAGTATTTGTCTGGATAGTCTACAATAATGGATTCATTTTAAGATCCTAACTTAATTACATCTGAGATGACTTTTTCCCTAATAATAAGAAAATGATAAATTTGAGTTGAACACACAAACATATATGGGTGAGAGTGACTACTAAAGATTTAATACTTTTATTTCAATGGCTTAACATTTCTGCAAGCATTTCTGACTATGACCCATAAATATTGTTGTTTTCTGGCCATAATGTAGCTGTTGTTCCCTTGAAATCCAGCAGTTGTGATTATCAACTTGTTGTCATATAAGAGAAGGGCCCGTGAGATGTTTTCCTCCCTAAGATTTTATAGACAGTAGTTATTAGGAAACTGTGTCTACAAGGCCACTATCTTCTCAACAACTGATGGGGAGTTAGTAAGTCAATGGTTGTTAGGAACAGTGGCTGATGAGGCCATGCACTTTCCCAAGAATGTATAGACAATTAAGCATTATTAAAGAGAGAGGCTTTACTTCAATGTTGTAGCCATCCAGGCCCTAATTAAACATACTATTTTTGCCAAGCTAGACTTGAGCAGACTGATGTCTCTGATACATCTATGTGTCTTATCTGAGGTGAATAGGTGCTTGTCTCCCACAGTAAAAGAAAAAGATCTTTCATTATATATAGTACAAATATTTTGGAAAACAATAGTATGCAAGGCCCATATGAAATAGTGACTGGACCTCATCAACAATTCGTTAGTTTTGATGAAAACAGAGACATATCTTTTGAAATCAACTTTATTTCTTTTCACTCCTGATAAAATGTCTAACTTTTTTAGAAATCCCTACATTTCTGTATAAAAGTAAATGCTAGAGATGGAGAGATTGCTTAGTGATTATGAGACAGGCTGTTCTTGAAGAGGATCTCGGTATGGTTTCCTGTGCTCGCATGGTTTCTCAGAGTTATCTGTTAACTCCACTTCAGAAGATTTGATATCATCTTGTGGCCTCTGTCGAAAACAGGTATGCATTTGGTATACATGCTTGCTGGCAGGCAAACACATAAAATAATTCACAGTTAAAAATAGACAAAAGTAAACATTAAAAAATATCAGTAAGAAACAAAATATCAAAGTTTACTTGATTTTCTCTTTGTCTAAAGAACAAAATAAAACAAACAGATAACACCTAAAGAAAACTGAAACACAGACATACAAGTGAGAATGGAAAAATTCATTTTAAGAAGGAGGAATATGCTGCAAAGCAGCATAGTTGAAAAGTGTCACTGAGGAGGGACAAAGAACAAGTGAAATAAGTGTTTGACACCCTGATGAGTGGACAGAACATCTCTGCTCCTCTCCTGAACTTTCTGCATCTGCACGTTAGAAAACTCCTTCTCCACTTTTGGTGTTACAGGCCTCTTCAAAGCTCATGGACAATCATCTATTATGTACCAATGGGAAGTCAATGTGTTCATGACAGAGGACACTTAAAGCAGCTGAACTGCTCCAAACTGATTATTTCCTTCACTCTTAAAAACTCACCATGCAGAGCTGCGCTGAGCCCCATTTTCCTGTCTGAGGAAGCTGTAATGTGTGTGATTGAGTCCCTGTGTGGCAGAGAGTGACCAGTATAGATTCATCTGTTCTTTTTCTTCTTCCCCATGTAAGCTTGCAGATGTTCCCTACTGGAGCTATAAAACAGAACAAACACCTTTTTTTTTTTTCTGTTTCTGAACAATGAACAAACATTCCTCTTCAATCAAGTAAAAAACTAAAGCCAGAAAAACAAAAGTAAATTTGTTGATTTAAAAGTTGTCATTTATCCATGCTCTTTTAAAAATATCTTTTCATAGATGGGAAATTATCTGGCAGAAAAAATACACCATCCCAGGTGGTTGCTGGGTATATTTAATGAACCATGATCAATTGACTTCTGCATAACTGAGCAGAGAATCTTTTCTGTGGATCTCACTCAGCTTTTATAACACAACTCAGTAGTCATCATAAGAATGAACTCTTTAACACTGTATAACAAGAGACATAGCTTTCAGATTCCTTGATTATATTTGTGAAAGGTTTAGAAGACAGCTGTAAAGAGCATTAAGGGTCTTTCCTTCTCACCTGCAATCATTTGCTGCTGTTCAAAGTGGCCAGCATGGCAAGAGTTGTAATGAGGATTGACCCTGGCTGCTTGGGGGAAGTAAACAATCACCTACATTCTAGGAATGGTTCAGTACTTTGCACTTGATTTTTTTCCTATTTATATGATATATGTGATTGTCATTCTCATGTGTCAGGAAGAAGGTAGGATATTCAATAATCTCTTAGTGACTAAAGAAAGCTTGTGGAACTTGATATATTATTTCCTGAAATGTTTCCTCTGACAGATTAGGATAAAGCATTCAAGAAGATATAATGACCTCTGGAAGAAAAACCTAGTTCAAATCCCAAGGGACACTATCTTGGGCCTGAAGCTCTTCAGATCTACTTCAAATATTTAGCTGTTTTGTTCGATAGTAAGAGCATTACAGTGCTAATCTTCACTGTGATTTGGAAAAGAAGAAAGACATAGTGATCTGTTTACAGTACATATTAACTAAATGCATTCATTTGCATAATTCCTCTTCAGGGATGGACTACATTATTCAGAGATTTCTATATGTGGAACTGCAGGGATATTTTAGGCTTCAGTGACACTGAGGTCTTAACTTAAAGTCTATTAGATTAGTACAACAACATTTCCTGATTAAAAATTCCCATTAGCGGTGAGACAACTTCTGCGAAGTACTTTGCACCTTATGGTGCCAATAGAGAGGAATAAATATTCTTGTATGTAAGGGAATTCTGCATAGAAAGGGCTGAGGTTTCCTTGAAAGGTATAAAAATAACACTTTGATGCTGGCACAAGGTAAATGTTCTAGAGAAGAGAAAACCACCACAGAGCTCTGTCCTTTTAAAGTCTCTAAATTCCAAATCTCTGATTTATGCAAGGTGATTTGTGCAATGCTGACTCGGAGGCAGATTTCTATTTTGACATATTTATTCAAGAAAGAAAAGTATTGAAACTTGTTCTTAATTGGCAACTATTAGCTATACTTTTAATTACTTTAGCACTCATGTGGATCAAGCTATAATTTCCAAACGTTTCTAGACATTCAGAAAGGCATTGTCGTCTCAACATAATCAGACACAAGTAGATGATTTTCATGGTCAAAGAGAAGGAATATGAGGAAAATAACCCTACAGGCATTTTGAAAAATGTTTATGGAAATCTGCTACTGTAGAAGCTTCTTAAAATATATACATACAAGAGAGTTTAAATGAAGTTACCCCATAAAGATAATGTCACGTCCTCAGTCATTGCCTGAGGGATTACATATTGGATCAGTCATGATATGTGCCTCTTTCCAAGACAAAGCTCAAATCTACCAGTGGCTGAGTCACCTTCCCTGATGCATTGGAAAGGACAAGGGTTTATATGCTTTTCCAGGCAGGACAGGGAGCATACCACAATAACTTTTGCTTAATCACACAAAATCATCTTTTAAACTAATGAAACTAATGGGATTTGTAGTGTGTTTCCTTCTTTTTGAGTATGTTTTATTGCTGTGAATGCTACTTTATTAATAACATATATATATATATATATATATATATTATATATATATATATGCAATATATTTTGCATTTCTAGAAGTTGAAAAATCCTTAGGCCCAATTTGTTGAAATAGAATGTTTTGTGCTTCAAAAATGGACAGGGCAAAATTACCAACCCATGTCTTTCTCATTCAAGGTTGTATCATATTTCTTATCTTTAGCAATTTACAGTAATCTTACAAGTTTATGCCTCTTTTATAGCTATGAATTAAATTATTTTACTGTTTACATTTGCAAGTGTGTTATACAAGGAGAATGAATGCCACAAATCATCATCTTCTCTTCCTATTCCTTTTTCTCTTCCTCTTCCTCCCTACCTTTTCCTTCAGTTTTCTTTAGGAATAATACTTGTAATTGGCTTTTAACTGCCTTTTTCATGGATGGTCTTCTTGCTTGCTTTCTCACTTTATCTATACTAGTTAATCTTATGCTCCTGGGACAAAACATTTGAAGAAAACAACCTCCACCCCAGTCCCCTTCGGTTCAGACCCTGTGTTCAGAAAGCCCATCAAGCTGTGACTACTCCCCCTCAGATGCTCAGGATCATGCCTACAGGGTATTCAAGAGCCAGTAAAGAACTGCCTTCTGATTTCTCTCCTGTTTTCTTCCCTGGGGAATCACCCAGGTGTTGCTTTGCTATGCTTTTAAAACTTGGACTTACTAATTCAGCTGGATCTGGTTTATTTCATTGCCAGAGAAACCCACATCTGGGGATTTCAAAATACATATCAACAAAAAAATGTTTCTTTTATGTCATGGTAACTGTATATGTTTAGATGGTCTGGTTATTTTGGGATGAGGCTGTGGAGCACCATGGAAGAAAAGTATGGTCAGAAAAGGTCACCTCATAGAAACAGGATTCAGAGAAAGGCAAGAAGGAGGCAGCCAGAAAGATAAATTCTATATTACTAGCCCCACTCTAAATCTTTCAACCAGGGCTTGACTTCTAAATTTTTTACCATATCCCAAAAGCTAATTAAGCCATGAATCCATCGATGTGCTGCTAATCCTCTCATGAAGTTAATGTCCTCATGATATAATGACTGCTCTCCAACTTGAATTTTGCTGTTTTATGGAGATGCAGACTATTATTATTTTGAGAAAAACAAGATTTGGGATTATTAAAGGAATGTGAAAATATCTGTTAGATAAGAGCTCATAATGAGTACTTATGTGCATTATAGAATTCTAGTTTGGAAATGTCCCTGAGGTTTCCTGCATGATAACTACATGTTGGGATATTTTGCGTTGGGAATTATCTTAGAAGTTATGGGAATGGAAATAAATGCGCAGTCTCGTACTTTTAATTTCACCACATTCAAAATGATGTTTAGTTGGGTTCTTTGAATATGTAGTCTAGGAAGCAGGAAAAAGTGTCATAAAATATAAAAAGTACAGTACAAAATATAAATAAAACTGTTTGATGATGAATGCAATCAAATGTAATTCTCAGCATCTGGGATGAAAATGAAATCGTGAGAGGAAAAATCAAAACAGTGACAATGACAGTAATAACACACACACAAAATGAAGAGGCACAACACATGTTTTTGTTCTACACTGGCAATTTAACATGAGTGTCTTTTATGTACATCATTCTTTAAAAAGCAAACTAAAATTTTCATTTTTTACAAAAATAGATCTAAGATATTTTAAGCTAGTGTTTCACACCCTTTGCTTTGTTTTCATCAACAGAAACTTTAAAATATGTACTATAACCCTACCCACAGATTCTGTAGAGCAGGTGTCTAGTTAATTGGTAAACTGTGGGCTGTGCTAATGATGTTATTAGTTAATGTTATTAAATACATATAACATGCATTTGGTGAAGATTCTTTGTTGTTAATTAAATTATATACTATGTTTTAAAATGTGAGTTTTAATTGCTTGTATCTCTTTATATAGAAATGGAATCTTGGAAATTTACCCCATCCATACTTGGTGTGGTCATTATGCAGATCCAGTTTAGGCAACTGTATTGGTGAGATTTCATGAACACAGCATCCCTGTCATGTATAGAAGAGATGAACTTTTAGCAGATATATTGGTCCTCTGGCTTTCTACTCCTTCTATGATTTTTTTCCCAGAACCTTAAGGATAGGGGTTTTGTTGTAGTTGTATTAGTCAGGGGTGGGCATCCTCAATCCTCAGCGGTCAGCCCTAAACACGTGTACATACAAGTAATATTAAATGAACTTACATAACTCTGTGTGTGTGTGTGTGTGTGTGTGAGAGAGAGAGAGAGAGAGAGAGAGAGAGAGACAGAGAGAGAGAGACAGAGAGAGAGACAGAGAGACAGAGAGAGAGAGACAGAGAGAGAGAGAGAGAGAGAGAGAGAGAGAGAGAGAGAGAGAGAGAGAGAATAAAAAAGAAGAGGTCACAAATTTGAGTGGGAGCAGAAAACATGGAAAATACTGGACATGGGGAAGGGGAAGTGGAATGATGTAAAAACTGCTCATTCATGAAATTCTCAAAAGTAAAAAAATAAATTGACAAATAAACAAAAAGACTTGTTTACAACCCTATACCATGTGGTTCAGAAATGGAAGAAAAAAGTCAGTTGCCAAATGTTAAATATCTGGGCTAACTGTGAGATCTTAAAGTGAGGCAGAATGCAGAAGTTTCAAAAATATTACTTATGCCTCTTTTTTTAAGGTCTCACTATGGAATTGCACCCTGCCCCATTCCTCATTTTGTGTACTTTTTAAAGGCATGAACTTCTATAGAATTTAAGAACTCTGTGACATTCTAGAAGTAATTCTTTGTAGTCTGAAATTGTCAAGTGATGCTTTCTAGTTTTATAGAATTCAGTTCAGAGTCCTTCCTGAATATGCTGCATTGGCCATACGTTGTACATTCTGCTTGGATTTTTAACCTGGCATCCAGCCTGATTTATTTTGTACAACTAAAGTATGTTGTAGTACCTTCACTTCTACCTCTGGAGGCAATCTTTGCGCTCTGTAGGTTTGTATAGTGGAGAGTTAGGGGTGTACTGACAGGCAAGAGTGACATGATAAAAAGAGCACATTTGAGTTATCATGGGATAAATAGTGTCCAGCAAAACAAACCAAGTTAAGTAGAACTGAACCAACATTAGTAGGCAGAAAACTGCTCTAAATTCCTTAACAATACTACTGAGTTGGAAATCGGCTTACCTGAAAGGCAGGAGACAATTACTGATATGACCTCAAGACTCTCATTAATTTACTACCTGTTCTATATAGGTGTGTGTGTGTGTGTGTGTGTGTGTGTGTGTGTGTGTGTGTGTGTGTGTAAGCATGAGATCGAGAGAGTGTGAGAGAGAGAGAAGGAGGGAGAGAGAAAGAGAGGGAGAGAGAAAGAGAATGAGGGGGCAGTGAAATATAGATGAAAGAACAGTACAGAAAGGTCACTGACACTTATAGAACACATATATACATAGGATCTTATATCATAACAAAAGTGTCCAGAGTCATACAGCCTTGGAGACTTAGCAGAATGTTGCTCCTCTCACTTCCTGTGGTCCACTCTTTGCCTGGGATGAAAACATTCATTTCTGCCCACTGGTCACTCACAGCTCCTTTTACTCAGTAGCCTTGGCATCATTTCTTTGTCAATTAGGGGAAGGACGGAAAGCTGACATGTGTCTTATTTGAACATCATTCAGACAGAGGAATTGGATGGGAAGAGAACACATATGGAAACATCAATTTTGGGACACTGTGGAGACAAGAAAGAAGAAAGTATGTGGAGTCTTGTGAGAGAACACTGGTGTGAGAGAATATGGGAGTGAGACAGTGTGGGTCACAATGAAGACTAAGTAGCCCAGGAGAAAAGCTATCAGCACCAATGTTTGTTTCAAAGAGTATAAAACTCAATTAGAAAGGAAAGGTGCAGATTATTTTTTATATTACATTTTTATATTGATTACATAATGACTCAGAGGACTATGTCATGGAGTGTTCACTACATTTTTAAATAAGACACAGGACTTCATGAGTGTTTGATTTTTTTGTTGTTGTTGTTCATAACACACTTTTCATGAAATGAGACCAAGTACTGTTTGGTCTTTATTTTGCCTGAGTGTTGCAGATTTCCATCTGAATGCACACAGCACCAGGGTGGCATGCACTGTTACTTCTTTTAGAGTCCAATTTCCCACTTTGGCAAGAAATATAGACAAATCCATATGACACTGAAGTGTATTTCAAGAAGGTTATTTTTAAAGGGGGGCATATGACTTAGTGAAATTTCCTCCTGTTCTAAGATACCTCTCTTTGCTCTCCTTGGAAGTCTAAATTGAGGGTTATTTTTATTTCTGCCCTTGATTCTTTTGTTTTCCACTTAATATAGATGTTAATTTTAGATGGTTCTCTCCTTTCCCTCCAAACACTTCCTGTGTGTTCTTACATCCAACAATATTCTCATTTTGTGAAAATGAAGCAGACACTTTTTGAGGTTGAATTTCAGAAGATTTAAATGTATTGAAATGGCTTTGTCATTTCTGTTGTTAGGTAAGTTAATACTCCTAAATTTATGCAGTTGAGGCCATACTGTAAAATCCTAATCCATGAAGTAGATTAAGTAGACTATTTTATAGCTGAGCCTGTTTCCCTTAAAAATAGACATAATTCATTATTACCATTTTTCAAAGGGTTCTGGGGGAGTTTATGTTCAAACCCTTACTCTCTAATTAATAGGATTATTTATGTACTTAAATTAATACCACACAACCACAGCAATGGCAGGGTAATTCAAGGTAAAACAGAGAATGAAGATTCTTACAAAAAAAGCCAGGAGGCAGTGTGGAAAAAAGTTGGTACTGTTTAGGCAGCCAAAGGGTTCTCTCAGAAACTCCATGCTGTTAAGCAAACTGTTTCTTTGAAGATGCTTTGGCTATATGGGGAAGAATATGGGAAATACCTTGGAAGGAAGAGGTAACATATAGCTTCAGATTGACCCAAATTCTGGAAAGACATATTGCATGCTATCCTTTCCCTCTCTCTATGTTGCTAAAAGAGTGAAGAGTTAGGATCAGCCATCTAAAAAAATGCTGGCAAACAAATAATCCCAGAGAATAATCTTTTGGTGCTGAGTTTCCTGAGGTCCAAACATGTACTAACTCATGACAGACTATGTCTACACAGTAAGAGACAGAGTAATTTAGAGAACAGGCTTACAGTTTGGAGATGGATCAAACTTTCTAAATATACCTACCCACTTACGTTTAGGCATATTCTTTATATATTGTGGTAGAAGTTGTGGGGAGCTTAGATTACCATTGAATGTTTTCAAACTCAAGTAAATTGTTGTGTTCTTCAGATGGTATTCCAGGCTCTAAATAATTGCCCTAAAATGATTGCTTTTCACAGATTTAATAGAAAACAAATGAATTATGCATAGGTCTTCCAATAGAGAAGCACAGTAACATGAGAGTAAGCTATTGTGGCAAACAGAAACAGTTCCTAGGAGTATAACAGGAAAATTAGGGCTCCCCTTTATCTTCCTCTTAAAATTCTCCCCAAGCCATTTCTAATACCCTCTCTATCTAAATGGCAGGAGGTAAAATATGCATCATATAAGGTAAACAGAGAAGAAATCTTCAGTACCAAGCATCTGCAAAAGTGTTTTCCAGATTTGCTAATGAGAAAGATCTGATCTCCCGTTATTCAACATTGAAGAAGTACCAACAGTCATTTCCTTTCTCCGTGCTTTAAATAGAGATTGAACACAATTATTTGTGGGTGGGCATGGTTTATACACATATATGTATAAATTCTACCTCATAACATATATTAAATGTTTCTAGGTGCAAATATTATATTTGTGAGGATAAGATATATATGTCACAAAATCTATCATCTTATTAAAGATATTTTACATAAATTTGTCTACCTAGGATGCAATGTAGAAAGTAGTTAACATAAGAAGTTTTATATGGCTGTGGGAATTATTTCCTCATTATTATTATATGTAATGAGAGGTAATTAGATCATCATTTATAATAAAAAATTTATGTCAGTTTTGAAAGCTCTACAGCTCCACTTAGCTTGGTGCATGCATTTTAATGCATTGTTTAAATGTTTGAGGAAGACTGTGTCTCTTACTCCCCATCCCCATATATATAGAGGTGGAAGCAGTGTGCAGAAAACTCAAATAACATGGATAACATGCAAAACCTCAGTTAGTAGATACTCTACATTTTTGCTAGTTTTTTGTATTTTTTCTTTTGAGTCAGACTTCCATTTTATAATGCAGGTTGATCTGGAACTCACTATGTATCTCAGGGTGCAATCAGAGGATTGCAGAATCCTCCTGGTTCAGGCTTCTAAGTGTTGTTATTGAAGCTACGAGGACATGAACCAGCTGATAGAGATTTGATCACATGTCTGGCTCCCAAGTTTGAATTATTTCTCTCTTTCTGTATGTGTTTTATTCCAGCCAAAGTGCTTAGCAAGGTAAGGTAACACACACAAGTGTAAAGGCTGTTGTATTTTAGCTTGAGACTGGTAGTCCCTTATTTAAGGATGTTTGAAAGGGCAAAATGTCAAAAGAGTAAGGAGGAAAGAATGACACATTTTGTGAACCACTTTGTGGGAGGAAGGAGACAACTGGAAGGATTAAAGTGGTCAATTAAATTAGGAATCAAGCAACAGAGAGGTGAAGTGAGAAGTATCTCGGCAGCTGTGGTGAGGTGGATGGATATTACACAGGTCGTATTATATTTCAAGATGTATTAGTACAATTGACTGTCAGAGCAGTCCTTGTTAAACAGCCTTGTGCTTTATAAGAGGACCTCTAGAAACTTGTGGAAGCATTATCACTTTCAGAGAAGGTTCTCAGTGATACAGATGCGTATTTTGACCTTTCCCAGTAGAACATGCTAGAAAAGGACAGGCTACAACAAAAATATGAGCAATATGATGTTGAAATTTTGAGTGTAATGACATTTAAACATGGAAAAGCATCAAAAACATTTTTCACCTTCCATAGATATTTTCCATATTTTCTTATGCTAGAAAACCAAAGCTTTAACTAAATCCCTTAAATATGACTAGTTCTACCTACATATTTTATTTTCAAAATGGGTAGTTTTTAATTAAATTTTTGAGATCATAGTTACACTGTTTCTCCATTCTTTTTCCTACCTCCAACTCTTCCAATGGACACACTGCTTTGCTCTCTCTTCCCAATTTATGGCCTCTTTTTCTTTAATTGTTACATTCTCTGTCTCTGTCTCTGTCTCTGTCTGTCTCTCTCTGTGTGTGTATTTTAAAAATACCTAAACACAACCTGTTCAGTCTATATAATATTATGTGTATGTATATGACTTAAGGCCTGATCATTCGGTATTAGAAAACCAATTTTTGTGCTAATCACTGGGGAAGAGTATTTCTCCTATTCTCAGCATTACTTAGTTGCCTATAATTCTCTGTCTAAGATTTAGGCCTCTTGAACATTTCCCTGTCCACATTTGCATGTCTATTGCTGTCCTTCTTGTCCATCTCATATTTAGGCAGCCACCTTGTTGAGACTGCATAAGTGTAGCATCTAACATTTGTATGGGACACAATCTCACAGCAAACACCCTGGTCCTCTGGCTCTTACAAGTTTTCCAGCCTCTCTTCCAAATAGATTCCTGAGTCTTAAATGAAGTTTTTAAATAAACATTCCCATAAAAAAGACAGACAGTCTCTCTCTCCCTCTCTCTCTCTCTCTCTCTCTCTCTCTCTCTCTCCTACACACACACACACACACACACACACACACACACACACACACTCCCCCTCTCTCTCTTTCCCCTCTCTCTCAAAAATGCACTTGATTTTAATATAGGTAAATCTCTAATCCTTAACAGTCCTCCTAATATTTGAACTTGATCAGAAGCTAAGGCTGAGTTGAGATGTTGGCAGTCTTGCTTCATCTTACAAATGGATCATGGAGAGTTTGGACTTGAACAAAAGACCAACTTTAATAATGATAGCAACCATGGACTTACAGACAGATTTTGGCTGCTTTCCTCATGCTTTATGTACTAGCTAGAGACTGTGGGATCCAAATTTATTTGCATTTTATTAACATTTATTATTGTAAAGATAATGGGCTTCCTTATGAAATTTCACATAAAGTCAAAATATACTTTGATCATCTGAAATCCCTTATTATCATACTATCCTTCCCCATACCATTCTTCCTCCTCTACTTTCAAAACCCTCTTTTACTTTCATTTATTATCTCTATTCTTTTTTGTTTTGATTTGTTGTCTCTTCTTCATTAATGGATATTATTGCATTCAGACATACATATAAATGTATAAATAGAACCTACTGAGCCCATTTACTATTGTTGATATGTGTATGTGTTTAGAGCTTCCCATGTGTGATTGAAAACTGTTGTCAAGGTATTTAACCCAAAAATACCTTTTATTAATCAAATTTGTAAGTCAGTACAGATTTCTTTAAAATTGTTTTCTCTATGTAATATGTAAAATATAACAATATTTTCCCACAAATATACAAGCAATTTCAGTATTATACTAAACACTGTTCTTGAATTACTTCTGCTGTAATGCCGTAAACCAAACTCTTGTCCAGATTTCAACAATTTCACCCTGGTGCCTGTATGGTGTACACAGTTAGTGTAGGAGGAGTTTCTGGCATAACATTTGACAAACAGTTTACTGGTAAGTTTATTTCACTTCTATGTAAAATATAATTAAAGAGAGAATTTTTCAAGTCTGATGGTTTGCTTAGTAGTGTAATTTTCAAAAATGCTACTTCAACTCACTTCTCAAGGACCTGTCACTTGAGCGCTACTCCAGTCTCAGCTAATTTCTTCACAGGACTACTGATGTCTTCTTCTTTCTACTGAGTCATTTCCTTTTCATTAGCAGTCAGTTTCCCTCTCCTAGTCACTGGAGAGAGCCACTCTTACTTTTATCATGTCCTCCCTGTTCAGAACTTTTCCAGTTTTGTCTCTTAAAGCTCCAACTGTTGGTGCTTTCTTCTACTATGTTGTTGCTTAACTGAACTTGGTTAGAAGTGGTCAGTCACAAAAGCTTGGAGAACAAGTAAAAGCTCCTTTGTTCCTGCAATTTCTCCCAACTTCCATGAATGTTACATGTCAATATTAAAAAACGTGTTGCTTTCCCATACGTAGTGTCTCTATAACTACCTGGCCCAAGAAAATGAAAAAAGCAAGTGACTCGGTGGGCAGACATAAGCTTCCCAAATAGGGCCAAACATGTCCTAGGCCAGTGGTCCTCAACCTTCCTAATTCTGCAACCTCTTAATATGGTTCATGTTGTGATGACCCCCAACATAAAATTATTTTGTGGTTACTTAATACCTGTAATTTTGCTACCATTATGAATAATAATGTAAATATCTGATATTCAGGTAGTCTTAGGTGACCCCTGTAACAGGGTTGTTCCACTCCAAAAGGGTTGCAACCCACAGGTTGAGAACCACTGTCCTAGGTGTTTATCATTATGCTGGGCACGACAAAATAAATATAAAACATATGGCTACACATCCAGAGGATGTCCAAACAGGAAGAACAACAAGATAAGTGAAAAGCCAGGCTGCTGGTACAGCAAGGAACCCTGGGATTCAGTTGTTATCTATAAGTGACAGGGACCATGAAAATATCTAAGTACATAAATATATTCCCTCATTAGGGAATTCAGAAACCAATATTTTTTTTCATTTTTTAGCTGCAGCAGTGAAGTGATTCATTGGCTATGAAATAAAGTAACAATATACAAATGTGATAAAATTAGCTAATAATTACAGTAAAATGGGAAATTATGGACAATTCTTCGTGCCTCATGTTGGGTTTCCATTTTTTGATAATACCTTTGATTTCTTGTGAATACAAGCCAAATTCAGCTATAATAAAATTGTCAAAAGGGGGCATAGTAGTAGCACAGACCTGAAATCCCAAATTCACAATGCTCCTACCTCTTCTAGTTGAGTTTTGGGATTTCAGATCACCTATTTTCAACAGTCATCAATTGCCTGTAATTCTTCTCACCCTTATTTGGATGTCAACTGGCATTGTCATTGTTCAGGTCTTATTTAGACAGCCACACTGTTGAGGTTTTATGGTTTCAGCTTCTCTGCCCTATACTGAAGACACATTCTCACAGCAGAACTCTTAATCCTCTAACTCCTACAATTCCACCCCCCTTCCCTGATGTTTGCTGAGCATTGGGGATAAGTGTCATTTCAGTTGTGTCTAGATATTTCATGGTAAGTTGTACTCTGAATGTTTACCAGTTGTGGATTTATTTAATGGTTTCCATCTATGACAGAGAAACATTTCTTTGATGAGGGGTAAAAGTAACACTTATTTAGGCTATAGGGTTACTATTTAGGATGTAGTAAAAAATTATCTTGGTCTAATAAAGTATCAGTAGTATGTGTTCCTGTACATCCCATGGCCTCCCCAGCCATGGGTAGTTGACTATGTTTGCTGTTTGTTTCACTCTTGTTGAGCAGTCATTTGTCCAACTAAAGAGCTATTGGTTACCATTAAGAAGGTATTAAAGCCATTAGTACACCTTTAGGGATATCTTGCCATGATGCTAGTGGTTATGGTTCATAGCTGTCACAGTTGGGTAGAAGTATTAAATTCCTTTTCAACTTACCATTCTTTTTTTATATGTTTTCCTTTGGGAATTTAATATGCTTCAAACTTTTATTTGTGAAATGACTTTTGTAGATTCCCAGATATTCCTACCATTATGCAGTAGTCTATATTAACAATATATTTCCTGGCTACTACATATATTTCCAATTTTTCAGCATTTTGGTAATAATACATATTAATGAAGTATTGTATATATTTTATTAAAATCATATTTGCATAATCAACTTACCATTCTTAACAGCAATTTCTGGTACTCTTAGAGCCAGAACCCAAGGAGAAGGCTTTCAGCTCGGATTCAGCCTGATTCAAACAGGTCCTTGTTCCAAATCATGTGGTGTCTTAAGAAAACAGATCTCACCTTCAAATTATTGGAGGAAACCAAGAGCAAAAATAGCAATAGCATACACACATACAGATACACACACACACACACACACACACACACACACACACACACACATACACACACACACACACACACACACACACACGGGAGAGGAGAGACGAGAGAGAGAGAGAGAGAGAGAGAGAGAGAGAGAGAGAGAGAGAGAGAGGAGTGGAGTCTCTTGGATTCCCTTAACAAGCAACTCAAAAACACATTTCCCATGCCTTGTACTGGGGATTTGTTAGTCTCTGGATCTTAGGGGAAACATGATCAAGTCAATTGGTGATGTCACTTCATTAAAATACACATGCACACAAACATGCATTTTGTGAATTTGGAAATATTTTAAAATACAAGCTTTTGTTAAAATTTCAGTCCATTGGTTTCTTTCCTTCCGTTATTTCTTTTTTTGGGGGTATTGTAGTCAAACAATGTTTTTAGAGTGATCATGTGAAAAGCAAGCCTGACTATGAGGAAGAGCATTTCTATCTATTAAATTATTTTGCTTATGTAGTCTATAAAACTACAACCAAAGAAAAAATAGGTCAGTCAGAGAACGCAGAGTTTTATTAAAGCAATAATACCTTATAGATAAAAAACCGTTAGGGTTATAGGATCATTTTTCATTCCCAATCAAGTTTTAATTTAAGAGTTTGCATGGTAGGGTTTGGTTGTTTTCAGAATCAGTTGTTCAAGCTATATGAGTAAAACTGACACATTACTCTAAGTTATAGAGAAAAAGAAAACTGATTTTTCTTCTAAACTATGCATTAATTTTATCAAAACATCACTGCAATCAATATTTTTCTCAAACAGAGAAAGAAATAAACCCTTGAAAGGTGCATTTTACAATTTCCTGTTGGCTGTTGGATGCTTATGCTCCTGTTAAGTGTTGCTGTTGAATATTCCTCCCCTGTGAGATGCTGAACCATGATTGGAAATTTTATTGCTTGACTTTCTGTAGCATATTCCTGGAGACAGTGCACTTAATCACTGTATCATACAGATTAGATAAAGCTTCTCCCTTGCTTTTTTCCCCTCTGGAAATTTAATATTGTGGTAGGCTTACCCAGTTCAAATTAAGAAGTGACTTATGAAAGTGAACACTAGACAAGACACGTTTTCCTTAACCTGGTGACTAGATCAGCAGTAATACGATGTCAAAACAGTATGATAGCTTCAATAATTACTCCTGCTATTATTTCAAAGATAGTTAAACATGTGTTTATATTTGATGTGCCAAGCAAACTGGTATTCAGGGAAAAAAAGATTGAAGCCATGGTGATGGACTTGTAACATAATGCCATGAGTTAGAAAGTGTATCTTTCTATATTTGTGACCTGTCACCTCTTTATTTTGTTTCATTACCATGGCTTTTTAAGGTAAAGAGTTCCTCACAGTAAATTTAATTTCTTCTATACTTTGAAACTATTCTGAAATCCAAAGTAGTAATCCCTCCTAAATGGTAATCATTATAGCAAATAGGTATTACTAATCAAATTGTTATTGATGATTATGTGAAATTTGCCTTCAAAATTATTAATAAACCATAGGATTTTCCAAGTGTGTTGGTTCCTCCTCAGATTATAAATCATATATATATATATATGTATATATATGTATATATGTATATATATGTATATATATATATATAGAGAGAGAGAGAGAGAGAGAAAGTGACACCCTTCTATCTCTCTTACTTTTCATAGTGTCTTCCTTTTATGTAGTAATATCAAAAATAAAATTTGGGCCTCTCTGAACATTATATTATGTACCTATAAACTCTGGAAGTCTGATGAAGATCTTAATTTTTTAAAAAAATAGAGATCTACAAATAAAAACAAAACTAGTTACACGATCTCAGCTCATATTTTCCAAAAGGTTCCAGAGGATAGTTTGAGGGGTTCATGACATAGCAAGTCTTTATTTGATACATACACTCATTGAAGATTCAATGAAAGCCCATACAAGCAAGGCTGAACGGAAGTGCTCTATAGAAAAAAATAGAAGTAATCCTAATGTAGACAACTAATTCTTCAAGGAATTGATGTATTGATAGGAAGCATGAGTAAGGGGCATTTCTTCTGGTAAATGGTATATACTGTGAAGGTAAGCCAGGCCATGTGTACCCTGGAATAGCTACCTTTTAAAGATTGACATATACTTTAGGTATAGAAATGATAGATAAATGTGGATGTAGATGCATACCTAAAGAATGCAAAGAATTAGATAGTATGAGTATGTGTGTTAAAAGCATGTGATGCACAGGTTGGAGTGTACAAACCATGGAGTGGAATAGAGAGAGGTGGGGCTAGAGAGCAGACACATACATGCATGTTTAGTGTCCAGACTTAATTTCTTGACTTAAGTGATAACGGTTGTAGATTTTGTTGAAGTGTGAAGGGGGTGATGCACTTAGAAATCCATTTAAAATGAATGCTACAAAAAATTAAGCTAAAGCTTTTAGAATACTTTAAACTTTATCCTGGCACTTTTTAAAGGTTTTGCTTTGTCAAAGGAGATAAAAGACATAGACTAAAGCATGTCAAGTAGTGAGAGGTTTCCTGGGAGTAATGGAATAACTCAATGGGCTTTGGAGAAGAGGCAGGAGTGTGTGTGTGTGTGTGTGTGTGTGTGTGTGTGTGTGTGTGTGTGTGAGAGAGAGAGAGAGAGAGAGAGAGAGAGAGAGAGAATGGATAGAGGGACTTTCTTTGTAATAAAATAAGAGCTACAGACTGCTAGTATGAAAGTAATGAGAAATAAGAGAAGCTGGTTGTGTTTTCAGTACTGTGGATTATATTGTGTTATTGTGGGGAATCTGAGATTTGTAACAGTTGGGATACACGAGAGGTACATTTTAAATTTAAGTGCTGATAACTATTTAAAAAGTCTTCCAAATGCATTTGATTGTGATTCTCACACATGCATGTGAACATACATGATATCACTGTATACAGAACGCTGACATTTAAGACCACAGATGAGGTCATGACCAAGTGGACAGTAAAGAGAAGTAAATCTGTGGTGCCTCACTAAATGGGTAGGAAATGTAAGGACTAATGATGTGAATGAACCAGGAACCGAGATGTTAGATGTCAAATCCCTCTAATGGAGTCTCGAGAACAGTCAGCCTTTATCTTTGTTATGAAAGTGGTTAAAAAGAAAGGGGACCGAATTTTGAGATAAAACTCTACAAAGGGTTCTGAAAACATTTCAGTGAAGCCCTTTTGAAGCCATGTGCCCAGCATGTAACTTCTGTTTTTAGAGAATAATTACCAACATTGTGCTGAAAAATTCCAAATAGTGGAACTATTTCAGAGTATTGCTGAGTTACTTATACCTTTGAAGAAGTTTTTATAATTTTGGAACCCTTTAATGTTAGGAGTAGTTATATTATAACTATTGAGATTAACTTAATCCATGCCTCAAAGGAACAGATCCAGTTCATGTGACTGCATCAATTGGTTTATACACACAGAAAAGCAACCAACCAATTTAAAAAGGCATGGGAATATTGTGTATACTGCATGAGCACATACAATTTAAAATTAATGCAAACTGGGAATCATATCATTATCTTGGTTTTTATTTTATTTTTTTAAATTACTCATATTTACATATTCATTCCCCCATTCCCTCACCCTCCCCTCCCCTCCACTCATGTTCTCCACCCAACCCACCCCAAACCACCCCAGACTCCTCTCCAGGGATAGTGAGGCCCTCTACCAAGGACTTTCGAAGTCTGTCATATTGTTCGGGGAGGGTCTAGACCCTCCTTGCTGTATCTGAGCTGCAATAGTATCCCTCCATAGGGAATGGACTCCTAAAGTCCATTTGTGCTCTAGGGATAAAGATTGGCTCCACTGTCAGAGGAGCCATAGACTGTCTTGGGTTCCTGGCTGGTAGCCACATTCAGAGAGTGTGTTTTGGTTCAATGCTGTTTTCCCAGATTTATGACTAGGATATTCATTCTATCAGTAGCTCAGGTCCACTGTTTCTGCAGCTATCTCCATCCCCATTTTGGCTCCTTTGCTCAATCCTCCTCCCTTTTCACAACTGAATTCCAGTAGCATGGTTCAGTGCTTAGCTATGGGTGTCTGTTTCTGCTTTGAACAGCGACTGGATGAAGACTCCTTCCTCTCCCTGCCCCTGGGCTCCAATTTGGTCAGGGGTTCTTGTCCCCATCCCCTTCTTCGAGGGACTATGCAATCTTCACTTGGGTTCCTCCTTGTTTTCCACATCCTCTGGCAGTGTGGAATGTAGGCTAGTTATCCTTTGCTCTATGTTTAAAAATAAAAAATGAGTGAGTACATACAATGTTTATCTTTTTGTGATTGGGTTACCCCACTGAGAATGCTTTCTTCTACTTACATCCATTTGCCTTAGAATTTCAAGATGTCATTGCCCCCCACCCCGAATAGTACTCCATTGTGTAAATATACCACATTTTCTCTATCCATTCTTCAGTTGAGGGGCATGTAGGTTGTTTCTAGGTTCTGGCTATTACAAATAATTGCTGCTATGAACATTGTTGAACATATGTCCTTATTGTATGAGTGTGCATTCTTTGGGAACATGCCCAAGAGAGGAATTGCTGGATCTTGAGGTAGACTGATTCCCATTTTCCTGACAATCTGCCATACTACTTTCCAAAGTGGCTGTACAAGTTTGCACTCCCACCAGCAATGGAGGAAAGTTCCTCTTTCTCCACATCCTCTCCAGCATAGACTGTCGTTGGTGTTGTTGATTTTAGCCATTCTGACAGGAGTAAGATGGTATTTCAGAGTGGTTTTGAGTTGCATTTCCCTGATGACTAAGGATGTTGAGCACTTTCTTAAGTGTCTTTCAGCCATCTTGGATTCCTCTGTTGAGAATTCTCTATTAAGTTCTGCACTTCATCTTTTAATTGCATTACTTGGTGTTTTGGTGACTAGCTTCTTGAGTTCATTGTATATTTGGTGATCAGCCCTCTGTCAAAGGTGGGGTTGGTGAATATCTTTCTTTTCCCATTCTGTGGGCTAGTGTTTTGTCTTGCTGACTGTGTCCTTTACTTTACAGAAGCTTCTCAGTTTCAGGAGGTCACATTTATTAATTGTTGATTTCAATGTTTGAGCTACTAGTGTTATGTTCAGAAAGTGGTCTCCTGTACCAATTTGTTCAAGGGTGCCACCTACCTTCTCTTCTAGGAGGTTCAGTGTGGGTGAATTTATGTTGAGGTCTTTGATCCATTTGGATTTAAGTTTAGTGCATGGCAATAGATATGGAACAATCTGCAATCTTCTACATGTCCGAATCCAGTTATGCCAGCACTATTTGTTGAAGATGCTTTCTTTCTTCCATTATATAAATTTAGATTCTTTGTCAAAACTCAGGTGTTCATAGGTGTGTGGGTTAATATCAGGGTTTTCAATTTGATTCCATTGGTCTACCTGTCTATTTTTTGTGCCAATACCAAGCTGTTTTCAGGACTATGGCTCTATAATAGAGCTTGAAGTCAGGTGATGCATCCAGAAGTTTCTCTATTGTACAGGGTTGTTTTGGCTATCCTGTTTTTTTTTTTTTTCCAAATGAAGTTGAGTACTGTTCTTTCAAGGTCTGTGAAGAATTGTGTTGGGATTTTGATAGGAATTGTAGTGAATCTATAGATTGCTTTTGGCAAGATTGCCATTTTTACTATGTTGATCCTACCTATCCAAGAGCATGGGAGAGCTTACCATTTTCTGGTATATTCTCAAACTTTCACCATTTGCAGATGATATGATAGTTTATATAGGTGACCCAAAAAACTCTACCAGGGAACTACTACAGCTGATAAACACCTTCAGCAAAATGGCAGGATACAAGATTAACTCAAAATAATCAGTAGCCCTACTATATAAAGAAGATGAAGGTGCTGAGAAAGAAATCAGAGAAACATCACCCTTTATAATAGCAACTAACAAAATAAAATGTCTTGGGGTAACACTAACCAAAAATGAGAAAGACCTGTATAGTAAGAACTTTGAGTCTTTAAAGAAAGTAATTAAAGAATATCTTGGTTTTTATACTTTGTAGTTTTCTTTAGTTCTATATCCGAGATCCCCCAATTTCAATATACATATGTCCAAATATCATTTAATTTAGTTTCATATTGTGATACCAAGGAAATCATGTGAAGCACAGTATAGTGTTTGTTTGATATACATTGGTAACTATGCTGGCTAGTTTTGTTTCAATATGACACAAGATAGAGTCCCTGTAAAGTAGGAACCTCATTAGAAACAATGCTTCCCTAAGATCTGGCTGTAAGACAATTTCTTAATTAGTGATTGATGGGGGAGGACCCAAGCCATGTTGGTGTCGCCATCCTTCGGCTGATGATCCTAGTATCTATAAGAAAACAGGCTGAGAAAGCAATGAGGAATAAGATCATGCAACACACCTCCATGGCCTCAGGATCAGTTCCTGTTTCCATATTTCTGCCCTGTTTGGACTCCTGTCCTGACTACCTTTTGTGATGGCTATGACATGGAAGTAAAAGCCAAATTATCCCTTTCCTCACCAAGTCACTTTGGTCATGGTTTTCACCATAGCAACAGAAACCACAACTTGAGACAGTTACTATTTATTTATTTATTTATTTATTTATTTATTTATTTATTTATTGGTTTTTTTGGAGACAGGGTTTCTCTGTGGCTTTGGAGGCTGTACTGGAACTAGCTCTTATAGACCAGGCTGGTCTCGAACTCACAGAGATCTGCCTGCCTCTGCCGAGACAGTTACTATTATTTATTAATTATATAACCAAAAGAGGATATAAGAAAATGTTAACACATGGATGCATAGTTATAATTAGCTATTGAAAGAAAAGCTATCTCAGAGTTGTCTTGAGTTGCATTTCTCTTATGGCCAATGATTTTGAGCACTTTCTTAAGTGTCTTTCAGCCATTTCAGATTCCTCTGTTGAGAATTCTCTATTTAGTTCTGCACACCAATTTTAATTTCATTGTTTGGTGTTTTGGTGGCTAGCCTTTGGTAGACTTTGCAGAGCCCCCGTTGAGGGCCCTACCCTGCCTGGGGAGTGGTGGGTGGATGGGGTGGGGAGTGGGCTGGGGGTGGGGGAGGAAGGTTGGGGGTGAGGGGAGGGAGAGGGAGAAGGGACTTGAAACAAGCTTGTTCCCTAACTAGAACTAATAAATATTTTTTTTTTAAAAAAGCTAATACCATTGAATCTCAATTGAAACCTGTCAACTCCTGGTTTACTAGTTTCTTCTCATATATACTTAGGTGAATTCCAACATGTAGGAGAAACAGTTTAAAGTCACAGCATATATCGAACACACATTACATCTGCAAAAGGAAGAGCATTGTTTTTTTCTTTTATGTTAGTTAATATTTTCAAATTTCTAATTCTGCAGTATATATATGTGTGTACTATAATAATTCTAACAAAATACATTGCATTTCCAACATATTATATTGTGGATATGATTCAGTTGTGGTAATTAGTAGATGACAGTAGTTTTGCAACTACTTACCTCTATGATGGAAATTGAAAACTATTTAAATGATGTAAAGCATAAGGTTATCATTGGGTTAAGCATTAAAAGTACAATTACTATGTTCTGTTCTTCACACAGGACTTTTTCTTTCTTTCTCTCTCTCTCTCTCTCTTTCTCTCTTTCTTTCTTTTATTTTTTTGGTTTTTCGAGACAGGGTTTCTCTGTGTAGCTTTGGAGCCTATCCTGGCATTAGCTCTGGAGACCAGGCTGGCCTCGAACTCACAGAGATCTGCCTGCCTCTGCCTCCTGAGTGCTGGGATTAAAGGCGTGCGCCATCAACTTGCAGCCACACAGGACTTTCTAAAACAAGCTGACACATTTTTATGTGCATTGAATTAAATTAGGATCTGAAACATTTTCAAAAAATAAAAGTAAGATATGAAAATAGGGATGATGGGGAGTGGGATGTGATCAGTGGGCGGCATGGGAGGACGGGAGGGAGAGGGGACTGGGATTGATATGTAAAACAAGAAAGTTTCTAATTTAAATAAAATTTTATAAAGATATGAACATAAATTTGTGTGTTTAAGAAAGTGGAGTTCCTCTTGCATTTAGTAATGAGAATCAATAAGGATATATTTTATACACAATAAGATGGCTCATATTTTGAGAGCTAAATTCTTTTCTATGATTGAAAGTGACCATTCCTAACACTCTCAGAGCTGGAAAAAAAGTTTAGTGAAAAGAAACTCACACTGCACCAACAGATTTCTTTCAGAACTGACTGAGAGGCACTGGGAACTTGACTTGAAATTCATTAGTACATTGGGGAATCTTTACATCTGTCTACTCAGTTTTGTTACTGGTGTTGACATAGTTTAAGACATTCAATTTGCATTCTGAGAGTTCTTGTGCTGTGAGAATTATAGTCTCTATTACTTCTGGGTTACTGCTTGCTCATCACAGCAGAGACTGGATGTTGCCCAAAGAAGATTCCTGCAAGATCATTCAAATTGGTATTGATTTTAGAATAATAGCTTTTATGTTTGTTTCTGTTTCCCTGTATTACTTCTAAAGACATCCAATGGCTTCATGAATGACAAACAAATCCTAACCACAGCTATTAACCAAAGGCATCCTTTTACTAGAGGGCAGTTGCTAGCCACTCAGCTTGTCCAACACTCCAACTGACTTTAAAGATAGTGGACTCATAATTTAATGATACAACACAATTTCAGATAAATATATAGCAAATGACACCAAGGGAAGACTTTGCATCTAACAAATCCTAACACTATTACATTAATTGAGTAATAAATTTTCTTTAACAGACAGGCGTTTATTATAAATGGATTAATTTGAAGAACATATTAAATTCCTTGCCAAGTGGCAAATAGCCAATCAGAGGCAGAACCATGATCTCTGACCTTCTTTTCTCCATGGTTACCTATTAGAGTGACTTTTAGTCTGACAGATTGTCAGTCATACACTCATGTTTTCTATTATCCTCAACTCTAGGGAAAAATCAATGGGAATTACAGATTCTGACTTCTCTGTTTAAAACTTTAAAACTAATTTGTTTCTTCAAAAGTTTTTAATGATTATATTTACTTGGCGAAATCATATCTTTGGAAACACTTGGACAGTAGTAAAAATCAAAGGGGCTCAGCACAAGTAAATTGTTGAAAAATACTATTTAAAAGCATTCTATACTCTTCATGGTAAGTAAAACACTTATTCTGCTACTTCATCCTGAAATTTATCTATGTGACCCTGGTATTTACATGTTTCTCACATTAATCTGTGCTGATATTATTTTATTTGTGTTGCAGAATCTGTACCTTGAAGAATTCAATATTAGCATATTTAAATGTCGTTGCTTACCTACAGTTATCATCATTAGCATGACTCATATTCACTGTATATATAAACACTATACTAGTAATCTACAGCAATAATTTTTTTAGATATGTAACTCTTCCGATGAATGCAGAGTTAATTTCATAAGATAATTATCATGTCATTAATCACATTTTTACTGTTTCTTAAAGAACAATGATTTGGACATAAAATTGATCATAAGGTTGATTCCAGAATGTGTTGTTGCAGTTTTATAATGATAAGTGTATGCTTGCCAATTGTTTAATTTCCCATTAGAGAATTTTTTAAAAATAGCATACATTAAAATAATCATCCCAATGTGTATTAAAACCCAAAAGGAAAACTTTTGAAAAGGTCTAAAGCCTTTGATTTCTAATCAGTAAGCCTTTATATAAATCTAATGAAACTCCCAAGGATGACACTACATGGCAGGCAAAGTGCTTTTTCCCTGGGGTGCTATAGAGGACATTCGTTATCTACTAATGGTGTCAGACTCATAGGGAAGGCTATTGATACTCATCAGAAATAAGGAAACTTTAAAACTGATACAATTTATATTTAGAATAAAATGTTCCCAGTCATTTCTGCAAGACCATATTCTAAATATAATTCAAAATCAAGAACATATACAGCTAACAGTGAAAAAAATTTTTTTAAGGTCATCTTATTTGGTGAAAGAATCAGATAATCCTGATTGTACTATAATATAGTTTTCAGCTTGCTTTCTTAACACATTCTAAAGGTTTTAATTGCAACTATATGTTGCCAAAATATTTCAAGGTCATGAACAGGAACTTTAAATGTTATGTTCTTGGAACATTTGCCCTGGTGAATGCTGACCAGAGACCTGTGCTAAATCTTAATTCCATGATACTGTCAAAAGAATGTCTACTTGAAGACTACTTGTTTCTTAGACAGCTACTGTGTTTGTCTTTCTTGTTTTAGAACCAGATGAAAAGGAGAAGCAAAGAAAGCTGAGAAATAAAATCAAAAGAAGTCTGCATGTTGATTCTGTGTAAAAGACACAGAGGTTTTTTTTTTTTTTTTTTGCTTCTCTGAGTCCAATGTGAAGCCAGCCTCTAGAGCAAGAAGTGTCCTTCTAGCACAGTCAAGGGTGTGAACTTGGTCTGCAAGGCTTAGTCAACATTCAGGACAAACATCATCTCAGGAGGAGCTAACTTTGCTAGGTAAGGGGCAACTAAGTAAGATGTTGTACATCCCCTGGGGATTTCAGAGGTTTAATCTGAGTTTCTTTCATCAGTTGGAAAGCAAGCTCAATATAAATTCCTGGTGAATAAAAATATAGAAAATTAGACCCTTGCATATCTGAGTCTGTGGATTCGAATTTATTTTGACTATAGGAACATTATTCCTATACTAGAATTCCTAAAAATATACTTTAGAAAACAGTAATGATTGATTACTTGGCAGTAATTTATCTCATGCTTACTCTGTTGAGCAAGTTTCTCTTCATGATACAAATTACTTAACAGAATTGATCTACTTAAGCCTTACAGGAACTGTGATATTGTGCAGTCTGTGATATTGATAATTATCTTAATTAATGGGGAAAAACAAACAACTCAAGTCTGTACAAAAACTCAAAAAAGTTTAGAATCTTCTCAGTCTTGACTTTCCTTTATTTCCGACCATAGCGCATGTTGTTTTCAACCAGCGGACCTTGGAGTTGGCTCTAATATGTAAAAATAATTATTTTCATTTAACAATGTATTTTTCAATATAAGATGTCTTTTATAAGAATCCTCATTTCTTCTAAAAATTGTTGCAATAAATCATAAAATAACACTGTGACACCTAGAGTTGTTTTTTCTTTAAGATTTATTTAAAGCTACAACCAAAACTATTTTATGGCTGTGGATTCACATGTACTTTTAGAAAAAATACAATATTACTTAAACATAGCACTATGTAAGTTATGATTTTAGAAAAGCTTACTGAAACATATCCAGTGTTAGTATCATCTGTGCTGTAAGGCAGGCATTCATTAAATATTTATTGAATAAATTAAAATGAGGCCTAAAACCATGCAGGGTATTTCATTCATTAAAGCCTGGTATATCCTGATTGTTATCTTCTTATAGACATTCCCTATGAATTTTCTCCTTTTAAGTATTCTTCTGTTATTACATATTACTTATTTCAGTTAAAATTAAATTTGATACATATATGCCAACTTTTATTATATGTTCTATTTATTTCTGAAAGCAAAGATAATAGACTATTATTAAATTTAAGAATACTTACTTTTTTGGCTATTTGATAGTGATTATTGGTTTTTTGGTTAAAATATTTAGCATTTCTGTTGTGTTTTTCTTTTCTCTTTCCTCTTTAGTCAGGAGATACATATTCAGTTACACAAACAATTACAGGATAAATATTGAAGAGATATTATATAGAGAATCATGTCAAATACTCATGTCAATGAATCGAAAGAACTATGCAAAGGTATATGATGCTTGAAAATTATATAATAAAAATAAGTTACAAACATGGAAATAAACCCTATTTGTAGCAACTTTACTTATACATACATATATATATATATATATATATATTATGTGAATAATTATCAATATTTTAAAATTTAATTTAGTAGCATAGTCTTGGGTTTTACTCTGGTGACTTCATGCTTACATTTGAAGCTATTTGAACATTTTTAACAGTTATGCTCAGTTATGTAGTAAACATGTTTATGTAGTCTTTTAGAAATAAAATGTGTTATCTGATTACTGGATATTCATATAGAAGTCAAAATATCAATAAATTTTTATATGTTCTAAAGTTCCACATCTGTAATTGAGGGTTTTCATTCATTGTATTAATATTTTGGCTTGAAAAGAACTATCTTGATTGCTGTTTTCTCACTTTGATCCTTCTAACTATATCTTGGATAATTATGATGAATCTACCACAAGGACGAAGAAAATGTAAGACACAGGATTTGAAGAATTAAATATAAAATTTATAAGAAGAAGTTCTGAAAGGAGATAGCCTATATGACTAAACCTAATGCTCTCAGAAGCCATGGTTTCTTAAACAAAAACCCTATTGCCAAATCCTTAAGAGCAGGTCATTGGAGAGGGTCAGGAGCTCCACAAAACAGTCCAGACTTCTGACATACCTCTTCATTTCTCACTGAAACTAGATGATTAGTCCCTTTGCTCCAGATGCCACATATCCTGGACATTCTTATGTAGGATACAAGCTGGAGCTGAGCTAAAAACATCTTCTTTTCTGGTTAGCTTTCATACTCTCAAAAGATAATATGCAAGCATCAGTGGTCTTACCCAGGCTGTTAGGGAAGGAAAGGCATCAATGATCTTACCTGATTTTGAATCCTATGTTCTATCAGACCAATCTGCTAGGGAAGGTATTCCCATTTGTGCAATAGTGGTACTACTGTTATAAAGGTAATCATTAGATCTCTGATTGGATGTGAGACATATTCCATGCAAATTAATCTAGATCTAACTTTAATTGTGCTTCGAAGATAAATAATGTTATCCTTCTTTGGGCTTAAAGTGTCTAGAACTGAACTTCAAAGCTGGATATACAATATCACTAATGGTCAGTAATAAAGCACGTCAAATAGAAATTAAACTATTTGAATAATTATTTATGAGAGGGAGATTTTTTCATTGCCTTGTATCTTATAAATATTGGTACAATAAGATCATCTGCTTTACTTTTGTCAGTATCTATGCTTTTAGCTACATTTGTAAACAGGTATCTTAATTATTTTTCAGGAGTTAACTTACTTTTTTTAATTTAAATATTTTTCATTTTACATAATAGCCCCAGTTCTTACCCTTCTCCCTCCCCTCCCCTTTCCCTGTCCTAGTCCCATCTACTCTTCAGAGGGAGTAAGGATTCCCTTGGAGGGTCAACAAATTGTATATGTCATAGATTCTCTTTAGAACTTCACTTTAATAATTCTGATTTTTGTTGATATTTTTCATCATATTTTCTAAGCAGTTAATCAAATATGTTTTGGAAATTTCCCTTTTTTATTCCAAAGATGTTTCTGCATTTAATTTCTCAAGATTTTTGAGTCTTTTCTGATATAAAATTAACAAAGATCCAAAATTATAGAGCTATTATATGTTTCTCTTTAATTATGTATTTCCATGATGATTAATATAAGGTTACAAAATGTTAAAGATGTTAATTTGTTGCATTTCAACATTTTATCATATAGTAAGCTGTAGGTACATCCCTAAGGTGATTCTATTATTCAGCCTGTATTTGTGAATCATAAAATATACATTAATACTTAACAGCTCAAGTATCTGAAGGCACATAGAGAGAGGATGCCTAATTTATGCCAAGTACCTGAACCCCTTTCAGAAATGGCAGATGAAGAGCTGGCTAACTCTGTTGCCACTGAGCAGAAAGAGCCTTACCATGTCTCCTTCATGAGGGGTTATCACAATGGGAATAGTGGAGTTCTTAGAAGCAAATATGGAAGAGGAACAATGAAGGAAATGGAGTGTCACAGTGGTTCTCAACCCATGGGTCTTGAGTCCCCTGGAAGTTGCATACCAGATATCCTGAATGTTAGATATTTACATTATGATTTGTAATAGTAGCAAAACTTCAATGAGGAAGTACCAAATGTAACAGTTGGGAGTCACTGTAGCAGGAGGAACTGTATTAACATGTCTCCTTGGCATAGGAAGATTGAGAACCCCTAGAGTTAAGGAATGGCTGGAATGTGGAACCTGCTTAGCAAAACCAACAGAAGCTGTGATTCAATGGATAATAAAGAACATGGTCCTGTGAAGCAAGGGCTAACTGGAGACTTCCCTATGATAGAGTGGATTCTTCATACAGCCTAGGAATTGAACAGACAGTTACACATTCACCTTTATAAAAAATTATAGTTCATGCAGATATCCACAATATCACTAATATATAAAGGATCATTAAATTACACACTGGCTAGTGTGGCTACTGGTGGGGTCCAAACCCTTTTGGTTCCTTTGGGCAATCATTCATGTAATTTCTTCCCAATGTCTATTCCTACACAAATTCTGCAGCCAACAGTAGCTGCTATGAAAGTGGAAGGTTTTAACAGCCATTCTACCACTATTAAATATACATGTTTAATACTTTTATCTTTTGAAACCTTCAAGGCCAAGCTAAGCAAAAATAATTGATTGATTCAATAGAGGTAGGAACAGGAAGATACCAATAAAAAACAAACAAGCAAAACGAAATGTGATCTAAATTAATGCAGAAAGGAAATAATGGGAGAAAAGTTTAAGTGGATGGAGGATAAGAGAATAGTACAGAAAAAGGTTGAGGAAAGGGATACATGATGCTTATGTTCAAAATAGAAATAGAATCCTATATTAAGTTATGGAAAACTTTTCAAGTGACTTTGGAAGGAGGCACCAGCAATCTTAAGGTCTTTTCCTTTAGGAGACATAAAATGTTCATTATTCTTTGTAGTATTTGAAGTTATCAGTGTTTAAGGGTGTGTGCGTATGTGTGTGCTACTTGTATGCCTGGTGCCCTTTGAGGTGAGAAGAGGGAGTACGATTAATGTGATTCCCTAGAACTGAATTATTGATAGTATGTGGGTGCTGAAAACTGAACCTGGATCATTCACAACAGAAACAAGTGCTCTTAACCATTCCATTCCATTAGTATATCACTCTTGGCTAATACTCTTTTTGGGTATTCTAGTATTTTAGTTTCATTTACCTTGAATTGTAAAACCAAATATGTTCTGGAACTATCATTTTTTTTGCCTGCTCTGGCAATTTTATTACACAGAGGCAAAATCTACTTGGACTTTCTATAGAGAAACTGTTGGATGTTGGTATTTTCCATAGAACAGGCACTCAAACTTTAATAGTGAATCAAAAAGAGATGATCAACTGAAAGAATACTATTCATTAAACTCTCTTTACCTAAAACAGTAAATGATTGTTATACAGTTGCTTACTCTTGAAACACTGCCACAAAAATATCTGACGAAACACTCTGCAGGGAGAATTACTTCTCTTAATTCATAGTATTAAAGGGTCCAGTCCTGGGCACTGTTCCCATGCACTTGATCAGATAGTTATGGGAATGGGACCCTGTGGCAGGGCTTTCTTCTCAACAGAAAGCAGAAAGACACTCTGGAAGAAACCAGGGAAAGATAGTCTCAAGGACTTCTTCCTAGAGACTGACTTCCTCCAGCTAGATCCCACCTACCAAAGTTTCTAGAATGGCCTAATGAAGTACCAGCAGGTGGGAAACAACCTTTCAAAACATGGGCCATTGGGAGCATCTAATTCCTCAAAAAAAAAAAAAGTAGAGAGTATATTATTAAAGTCTATATAGTATTCTTTGTTGTGATTTTTCTTGTTTTTAAGCTTATTATTATTTGTTTTAATCATAATATGACCTGACCTGGCCTGAGAGCAATTAACACCCATTCCTCCCCTACTCCCTCTTTCTCTACTTCTTCCTTTCTCTTTAAAAACTCCTTGTTTGCATCTCGCTTTTCTTTCCTGCCCATTTATTTTCAGACTTAGTCCATCTTGGACCCACGAATTACCGGAGCCCCACGGGCATCCATGTTTGATGGTATTGCATGAGACCACAGATGTCTAAAAGCTCAACATAGGGTAAAAACACCTCTGAGCAGAAGTTTAAGGGAATGCCTATCTAATATGAAGGATGTTTGAAAAATAAATCACATTTTGTATATACATTAAGATACGGATTTTTATTTCAAAAGACTTTGAAAAAGTAGTTATAAGCTGCCCACAATGTTTTTTGGGAACCAAAATCAGATCATGTACAAGAACACTAATTTCTCTTAGCTGCTGACCTATCTTTTCAGGCCTGTGAGTTATTGCCTTGAAAACAAACATGTACAATACACATATGTATTCATGCTGATAGGAATAAACGTATGTCATTCTTACATGTTATTTTCCTGGGTATAAAATCAGTCATTGTACAAATATCAGAAATACTTTTAATTAAGATATTTAAGCTTCTAACACAAACATATCTGGATATTTATAAGCTTTCCTTAGTGTTCAGTAAATATGTGTCAACCATTTGTGAAAATAGATATTAATGTTGATTCTCCCATTAAAGGTCAAAGCAGATTAATGTATCAGTAATGACTCCAATTACAAACTCTTCAAAATAATCTGTAATAGCAAAGAAAAATTTTATATTTATACCTGTGTTTGCTTATTCTTGCTAATGTCTTGTATACTTAAGTAGGTATAAATGTATGATTATTTCTTTGATTTTATTCTGTCTTTATTTGAGAATACTTACATTATCCACATTTAAGTCCAAATACTTTTTTCTTAATTGCAAATACAGAAAAATAAGACTCTTCCCAGAATAACATCTTTATGTTGTCTAATCCTAAAATCAAAAGATTTGCTAACTTAGGAGCCAATATTAAGAAGTAAAACAGACTTTCATACATGTGATGAATCATGCACTCATGTGTCTTTTCTTTCTTTGTTTTTTTTTTTTTTTTTGTCTCTTTTTCAAGACAGGGCTTCTCTGTATTGCTTTGGAGGTTGTCCTGGAACTCGTTCTGTAGACCAGGCTGCTTCCACCCGAGTTCTGACTGTCTCTGCCTCCCAAGTGCTGGGATTATAGGCATGCACCACCAATGCCCAGCTTCATGTGTCTCTTAATACGAATAAATTTTTTAAGAATCCCATTGAGAAGGAATTTTTAACCACATTGATATTATGAAAGATAGTAACATGAACACAATATCAGGATTACAGGAAGAAAATAATTTTCTCACTAAGCCATTAAACATACATGGATTGTTTGACAGGACACAGATACAAATAAGGTCACTTGCTATTAACTTTTATTTTTCCTGAGGCCTGCTTGTTTGATTTGCAATTCCCCAACCCTATAAGGCTATGATTTTCTGACTCTCTGCCTCTTGTTTCATGGGAAGATTGAGGTAGCAAAAGTTTCTAATAAAAAGTCCACCTTTGCCCTAAACATACAATAACCTTTCAGCATAGTTTCTAAAGCTCAGCAAAACTTCAGCTCTATGTTGAAAAGTATGTTTAGAGGTGAGGCTTCACAATTTTTAATTCTTTTTGGATCTGGAGACAATGATGTAAAAAATGAATAGAAAACCTACTGTGGAAGATCATTTCAGTCTCTAGAGGTGTGGGGACAGTTATATGAACAGTGTCTGAATTCATGTTTAGACTGAACAATATAGTTCTCTTTTTTCTGTATATAATAGTAGAAGTAAATAGCCCCAAACATAGTGCCTACATTTTTTTCAATTTTTCAACACATAGACTGTTGAAAAGGTATAAAAATGGGTGATACAATTTTCAATTTCTGTTCCCTTGATGATCTTAAATAGACTCCAAATATCTACATTTACTCTTATGTAGAAAAATATCCACATTTATCTCTACTTAGGAAAAAGCTGGTGCTGGAAAAAAATGACCAAAAGAACTTTTCAATATAATATAGAAATCATAAGTAATTTAAACAAATATGTGTGTGTGTGTGTCATATAGGCAAACATGATATATGGTAATGGCAGCAAATGACAGGAAAAATGGTACATAATGTGAAAGCTTTACTCAGAATAAAGTTCCTACATATTTATTTCACATACATTTAGATATATCTACATAATATATAGATGTATTGGGATTAAATATGAATTAGTAAGATAGCAAATTAATTCTTGATCAAATGTTTTACATAATTTTCATCATTTTTGTCTATAATTTGACAGTTAATATTTTTTAAAATAAGCCAGTTACTGTAGTTAGTGTTTATGTACACAGAATAAAAAGATACATAGCCTGGGATGGAGAGATGGCTCAATGGTTAAAAGCACTGGCTGCTCTTCCAGAGGACCCAGGTAAAGTTCCCAGCACACACATGGCAGCTTACAACTGTTTATAACTCCAGTTACAGGGGCTCTGATACCTTCATACCAATGAACATAAAATAAAATTTAAAAAAGACACAAAGCCATCTTTCAAATTATGTGTGAGGATACTTCAATAACAGTTCAGATACAGAGATTCTCATTTCACATGTAGAGTGGTGGGTATCTTGCATGGAACCTATGACATACACTTTTAGTGATGGCTGTTTTTGGTTGTCAGCCTAACCACATCTGTAAGTGGACTACGGAAATGGAGGGCATATACTGTGAGGGATTATTTTCTTGGTTTGAAGTGGGAGGATTCACTTCTAGTCCAGACCTTTGATGTAGGAAAACGCATGCTTTTGATGCTACACAACACTGTTAGGCCCTTCATTTGTCAGCACTACCACACAAGAGACCAAGCTTCCAGCACAGCAGATTTGTGTGTGTGCGTGTGTGTGTGTGTGTGTGTGTGTGTGTGTGTGTGTGTGTGTGTGTGTACACGTGCGTGTGCACACACGTGCACACATGCATGCCTGAGTATCTATGTACTACATGCCTGTATGGTCCCACAGATATCATTAGAGATTGTGGGATCTGCTAAATCTGAAGTTATAGGCAGTTTTGAACAGACATGTGAGTGCTGGGAATCTAACCTTGGTCCTCTTCAAGCACAACAAGTACTCCTGACCACTGAGTAATCTCTTCAGTAGCATATGAACACTTATAGAATAAACTATACCCACATTATAGCACTAATTCATGAAACACATAGATATTCCATTCTATGTTCCTTTCCTGTAATTTTGATCATTCATTTTAATCCTGCATCCTCACCTCTGTAACAAAACTACAAACTGTGACTGTTCCTCTTTCTGTTCCCATTCCTAGGGCACTAAACAGACCCTGGTTGAACACTCTGCTTTCCTAGATCCTGTGTACACTAAACCCCAGCAACCTTATAGATCATCTCCTGAATACTAAGAAGTTCACCTGTCAGGATCTCAGAAGCATGCCCTACCAGGCAAATCACACTCATAACATTCTCATAAGAATAAGAAAAGACAACAGAAACCAAGGAACAAAACACTTACCCAGCAAACACAAGACCATATATCAGCACCTAGAATTACAGTCCTCCCAATCCCAGATTTATAGATTCAACACGAAACACAAGCAAAACAGCAAGGAGAATATGTCTCCACTAAAAGTCTAGCAATCCTACCTACATTGTTAGACCCTCAGAAATGCAATAAACCTGAAGCACAAGTCAAGGACTATATGATAGCCTTTATGAATATGTTAGAGGTCCTTGAATGGGAAATGAATAAATCACTTAAAGAAATCTATGGAAAAATAGACAAACAGTGGAATGGAATGAGCAAAACAGTTCTAAACATGCAAATAGAAATAACAAGAAAACCCAAACTATGGAAACCTAAAAATAAAAATTTAGAAACTTGAACAGGAAACTCAGAAACAAGACTCACAAATAGAAAACAAGAGCTGGAAGAGACAGTCTAGGTCATTGAAGACAAGATAGAATTCATGGATACCTTGACCAAAGAAAATGTTAAATTAAAAATCAAAAAACAAATCTAGACATGAAACCTCCAGGAAATCTGGGGCACTATGAAATGATAAACTCTACAAATAATAGAAATCAAGGAAGGAGAAGAAATCCAGATCAAAGGCACAGAAAATATTTAAAACTTTCCCCAACCTAAAGAAGGACATGCTTCTTAAGGCACAAGACAAATGAAGATCACCAAGTATAGTGGACTGGAAAAGAAGTTACCCTCAGTACATAATCATCAAAATATTAAGTGTGAGGAACAAGATATTAAAAGATACAAGATAAAGAGAGGAAATAATATATAAATGTAGATCTCTTAGAAAAATCACCTGATTTCTAAAAGACAGGAAGGACTGGACAGACATTCAAAAGACTCTTAAGAGATCACAGACATCAGCCCAGAATTCTGTATGGAATAAAACTTTCAATCACAGCTATCAGTTTGTGGTCCATGGGTTCCCCCTTGTTCAGATCAGCTGTGGGTTTCTCCAGCCTGGTCTTGACTTGCTCATCACTCCTCCCTCCCTGCAACTGTATTCCAGGAATTCAGTTCAGTTTTTATCTGTGAGTGTCTGCTTCTGCTTTCATCAGCTACTAGATGAAGGCTCTAGGATGGCATATGAAGTAGTCATCATTCTCATTATCAGAGAAGAACATGTAAGGTAGCCTCTTCACTATTGCTTAGATAGTGAGTTGGGGGTCAAACTTGTAGATCTCTGGACATTTCCCTAGTGCCAAATTTCTCTTTAAACCTATAATATCTCCCTCTATTATGGTATCTCCTTTTTGCTCTCCTCTATTTTTCCCCTGACTCAATCTTCCTGCTTCCTCATGTCTTCCTCTCCCTTCCTCTTCTCCCCTTCTCTTTGTACTAACTCACTCTTCCCTCTCTCCATGCTCACAAATTAGCTCAGGAGTTGTTGTTCCCTTTCCCCTTCATCCAGTGAACTATATATGTCTCTCTTAGGGTTCTCCTTCTTTCCTAGCTTCTCTGATGGTGTGGATTGTAGGCTGATAATCCTTTGCTCTATGTCTAAAATAAATATATGAGTGAATACATACCATGTTTGCATGTTTGTCTTTTTGTGACTGAGTTACCTCACTCAGGATGGTTTCTTCTAGTTCCATCCATTTGCCTGTGAATTTCAAGATTCTTTTTTTTTTTTTTTTTTTTCTGAGTAGTACTCCATTGTATAAATGTACCACATTTTCTTCATTCATTCTTCAGTTGAGGGGCATCTAGGTTGCTTCCAGGTTCTGGCTATTACAAATGATGCTTCTATGAACATAGTTTAACAGATGTCCTTGTTGTAAAGGACTGATCCAGACCTCTTGAATGTGGGTGTTAGTTAGGAGGCCTGGGCAATATATGGGTCCTTTGATTGTGGATCAGCATTTATCCATACTTTTCAAATGGATTTTGGGAGCCCATTCCACATAGAGGGATACTCTTTCAGCCTAGACACATGGGGGAGGGCTTAGGCCCTGTTCCAAATGATATGACAGACTTTGAAGATTCCCTCATGAAAGGTCTCACCCTCCCTGGGGAGCAGAAAGGGGATAAATAGGATAGGGGATTGGTGCCTGGCAGGGGAGAAGGAGAGGGAGAGGGAACTGGGATTGACATGTAAAACAAGATTGTTTCTAATTTAAATAAACAATATGCAGATGCCTCCTAAGTACAGTTTGGAATCACTTTCAGGCTGTTATAAGGTAACTGTGAAACATAGCTGAAACAAACAAACAAACAAATCCCTTTCAATCACAATAGAAAAAAGTACATTCAAAGCTAAAACCAAATTAAGGCAGTATCTGTCTACAAATCCAACCCTATAGAAGACACTACAAGGAAAACTTCAATTGAAGTGCTTAGCCACACCTAAGAAAACATGGGGAACAATAATCTGAGAACAGAAAATCAAAAAAGGGAAGGAAATGGAGCATAATAAGAAAATAGTGGAAATCATCAAACCTTGCTCATTGATGTCTCTCAACACCAACATGACCCTCCCCCAACACACATGCAAAAGACACAGAACAGCAGAATGTTTGCAAAATTAGGATCCATTTTTCTGCTCCATTTAAGAAATGTACCTTAATAGCAAACATAGATAGGACTTTAGGGTAAAAGGATGTAAAGAGTTATTCCTGTGTGAGAAACAAGCTATTGTAGCCATTTTAATATCAGACTGAATAGACTTCAAACCATAACTAATCAAAAAAGATAGAAAAAGTTACTACATTCTTATTAAAGGAAAATTTCAAATGAGGATATTGAAATTCTTAATATCTATGCACCAAACACAAGGGCACCCAAGTTCATTAAAAAGTGTACCCTACTACAATTTAAATCATGTATTGACCCTCATACAGTAATAGGGAGTGACTTCAATATTCTACTTTCATGAACAGACAAAATCCAGACAAAAACTAAACAGAGAAATTCTACAGCTAAGTGATGTCATAAACCAAAGGGACCTAAAATATATTTACAAAGCATTTCATTCAAGCACAAAAGAATATGCACTCTTAATCCCACATAGAACATTATGGAAAATTGACCATGTACATTAGAAAGCAAGTCTAAACAAATACAACAATATTGAAGTAACACCCTGAATTATATCTGACCATCTTGAATTAAAGCTGGATATCAACAACAGAAACGACAGACAGCTTACAAGCTCATGGAAACCAAACAATTTTCTACTGAATGAAAAATGGGTCAAGACAGAAATTAGGAAACAAATTAAAAACTTTTAAATAATTGAGTTAAAATGAAAACACAGCATACTCAAACTTGTGGAAGACAACAAAAACGGTGCTCAGAGAAAAGTTTGTAGTATTAAGGGCCTACATAAAAAATAAAAAATTAGGAGAGATATATTAGCAACTTAAAACCACCCCTGCAATCTCTAGAACATAAAGAAGAAATAACACAGAAAAACAGTAGAGGCAAGAAATAATTAAACTCGGGACTGAAATCAATAAGATAGAAACAAACAAAAAATCAATACAAGGAATCAATGAAACAAAGGGTTGGTTCTTTGAAAACATCAATAAGATTGACAAACTCTTAGACAAATGAACTAAAACATGGGTCAAGAAGACCCAAATTAACAAAACTAAAGATGAAAAGGGGCCAACAACAAAAAAAAAGACATTAGAGAAATCCAGAGAATCTTATGGACAAAGTTAAGAAACATACTCCAAAAAATTGTATTGTCTCAAAGAAATAGATACTTTTCTTGATATATACAACCTATCAAGGTTAAAACAAGATCAGATAAGCAATTTAAACAGACCTATGATCTCTAGTGAAATAAAAGCAATAAATACAATTCTATAAACTGAAAGAAGCAAAACAACAACAACAAAAAACTAGCAAAAGCCCAAGCCCAGGGCCAGATTGCTTTAGAATAGATTTCGACCATACATTCATAGAAGAGTTAAGGCCAATATTTTTCAAGCTATGCCTAAAAATAAAAGAAAGGAACACTGCCTTTTTATCTTTATTTTTCATCTTGCAGGACCATAAGACCATATATACTGAATTTCATAGGAGAGAAAGTGGAAAATAATCTTGAACCCATCTTTGTGAATAGAACACCAATAGCCTATACACTAAGAACAACAATCAATAAATATGGGGCTTCATGAAACTGAAAAGCTTCTTACAGCAAAGGACAACAACATCCAGGAAATGTGGCAAGCTACAGAATGGGAACAGATTTTACCAAGTATGCATCAGATAGAGGGCTAAACCAAAATACAACCACAGCAAAACTGCACATCAAAAAACAATTAACCCAATTAAAAATGAGGTACAGATCTAAACATAGAATTCTCAAAAGATGAAATTCAAATGACTGAGAAACATTTAAAGAAATGATCAATTTCCTTAGTCATCAGGGAAATGCGAATCAAAGCTATTTTGAGATTTCATCTTCTACCAATCAGAATGGATAGGGTCAATAAAACAAAATATAGTTAATGCTGACAAGGATGTGGAATAAGAGGAACACTCATTCATTGATGGTGATAATAGAGACATCTGAGAACACAGGAGCTGCCTTCCCTTTTATGTCATTATTATTATTATTATTATTATTATTATTATTATTATTATTATTATTATTATTAGTTTTTCAAGACAGGGTTTCTCTGTGTAGCTTTGGAGCTTATCCTGGCACTCAATCTGTAGACTAGGCTGGCCTTGAACTCACAGAGATCGGCCTGCCTCTGCCTCCTGAATACTGGGATTAAATGCATTTGCCACCAACGCCTGGCTTATGTTATTATTTAAACCTTGTGCATGTTTCACAGTAATCTGAACCATCACATGTTCATGAGAACTCATCTACTCTCACATACTCAAGAATACTGTGATGCTTGACACTTGCATCTTTCTCTCCATTCAGTAGTTACCTAGATTTTTCCCATCAAACAAGTATCCTTGCCCCCCACCTCCACCACGGGGAAAAACAACAACAACAACAACAACAACAACAAAAACCAGTATCCTCATCACCTCTTTACTGTTCTGCAATCCTTTCCTTCAGATGGTCTATTTTTCTGCTCTTCTATGCAGATAAATTCATCAAAGCACAATTTATTCTACCGTTTTTTGCTTCCTCTCCTTTCATTTTAATTTGGCTTTAGTCAAGAATATTTTATATCTCATCTGTAAAATTCTAATCCATTGAATCATTTTTCTCCAAGTCACAAATAACCACCAAATGGCATAGCCAGATACAATCTACTCTAATCCGTGATACTAAACCACTAAACTATTATCAAAATTTGGATAAAATGATCGTCTATTTTTTCCTTTAATAATATATTTGGCCCCAGCATTGATCTATAGGCTCTTTTTATTCCTCACTGTTTCTACAAGAATCTCTTGCTGGTTAGTTACTATTTTCCTCAAATTTTCGCCAATAGATTGCTGTATGGCTCAAGTTGTGAATTTTATTTCTATCTATTCTTAGACTGGATTATTTTGTTTCATAAAGTTAATATATATATATATATATATATATATATATATTTATAAGAAATCAGTATATATAAGCTAGATTGCTTTAATATCTGACTTACTGTAGCCTAACTTTCCAAAAGATTCATTTGAGTATAAAATAATATAATAATCTGCAAGTTTAAAACCAAAGTCCTAGCTGGGCGTTGATGGCACACGCTTTAATCCCAGCATTTGGGAGGCAGAGGCAGATGGATCTCTGTGAGTTCGAGACCAGCCTGGTCTACAAGAGCTAGTTCCAGGACAGGCTCCAAAGCCACAGAGAAACACTGTCTCGAAAAACCAAAAAAAAAAAAAAAAAAAAAAAGTCCCGAGTTTCTATGTCTTGTCTTCATTATACTACATGAGAAATACAGTATATTTGACTTCTTAGACCCAAAGACTGTTAAGTATCTGACTTCCTCCCTTTTCCTCATGGTCCAACTTGCCACGAATCAGGCTCCTTGTCCTGTTGCTACTAAAGTGGGCTATGCCACCTAATTTCTCCCAATCAAATGAAATGGAATCTATCTACTTTCTACAACTTCTTTGTCCTCATATTTTGTTTGACACTGAGTATTTTCAATAGAACATCCAGACAGAAACCGCAATCATCAAACCATCACTCAAACAAGTTAAAAGCTTTCCTTCATATCAACAATAAAAGCCCAGTTTGGTATTCCTGCTGTCTGCTTGCTCCTGTGACTCCCTTTGGCTCACTCTACTTTATCCACACTTACATCATTTGTTGATCACATACACATTCTCTTCAATATTCTTGCTATTTATTGTATTGGCTTTAATTGTTACATGGTAAATACTTGCAAACTGAAGAAATAAATTAAAGCAAATGGTATTTATGTCAGTAAATTTTTACAAATTTGGGGCATACCAAAGACACAAACAAAATCTCCATCTTTACAATGACATCTGTCTAGATATATTGAATATCAAACTTTGATAACATATTTTAACAGAAAGTTGTTTTATAAACTTAGGCAGATGCGAGGTTTTATTAATTAATTATTTCTATACTATCTCCTATTTATTTCCATAATTTTAGTATTTAAAATAGAAATATGTAATTGAATTTTTAAGATACATTATTAATTTTACCTGACTTACATTTAAACTTTTTCATAATTCATTGAGAATTTCATGCATGAGAACTATAATTACATCAGTTACCTCTCTCTTCTCTCAACCTCTATGCATACCTGTTCCCCTCCATATTAAATTCATGACAATTTCTTTAATTGTTATTTGTACACACACACACACACACACACACACACACACACACACACACACACACACATATATATTCTAACATTTATACAACATAAGTCTTTTTAGTTTTGGTTTTATATATATGATTTTATGGCTGACTACTTAGGATGGGATAGCCTACCATAGGCTCATTCTTAGAGAAGATTGGTTCTCTGTGTCTCAGTAGTCAGTCATTGCCTGTAAGTAGCTCTTTATCTATGGGTAGGCTTTGTGAGATCTCCTGCATTCATGCTGGCATATCAATTGGTCTTGTTATTGTTCAGATACTGATTAAACAACAAAGGTTTCACTATAGAGACAACATTATATCATAGAAGACACCTTGGTCCCATGTCTTTTATAATATTTTTACACCCCCTTTGCCATATTCCTTAAGTCTTGGGTATGGAGGTTGTTTTGTAGATATATTGGTTTGAGCTGAGACCCTCAGCATTCGTTATTCTCTGGCACTTTGCTCACTTGTGGCTTTCTATAATAGTCTCTATCTGTGGCAAAATGAAGCTTCTTTGGTGAGGGGTGAGAGCTATATTTATCTGTAGGTATAAAGGTAAATATTTAGGATGTACACAGAAATTTTATCAAGAGAGTGGAGATAGTGGGTTTTCCTCTAGGGTCCATGACCACAGCAGACATGAATTTCTGGCTAGGCTCATAGTATTTGGCATGAATTACCTCCTACAGAGTAGAATTTAAGTTTCATTTAATGATTATTGATTACTACTAAGATATAAGTGCCATTATTATTTTGTCATGCTGGTCATTATTATTTGGAATATTTGTAGTTGTTAAATGCTTTTCTTCCTTGACAGCTTACATAGCACTTTCAAATGCTTTGAGATCTAGTTCTTGAGGAGACTTCCAGTTCAGTATCACTTCAATTCTTCCAACTTCTGTATCTGAAGTACACAACTACGAAGCCTCAGTGATTGATTTCTACTTTTAAGTTCTAGGAGACAACCAAAGGCAATGGCAATAGCCTGTATTGTTAGATGTGAATTTTAATTGTGCTATCTTCTTGACCTAACTGTCATAAGCAACAAAAAAACCTATCTGTAACACGAATTATAAAAACCCAGAGACAGATATTGGGGTTCAAGCTTAAGATCAGAGAAGCAAAGCAGCCAAGCCACCAGAGAGCTCTTACCTCTACCAAGACTGGGGCAATCCTGTCCTTAGCATGGTTGGAGACTAATTGCCTATTTTGTCTTATATACCTCTCTAGAGCAAGAAATAATCTGTACACCATCACTGCTCAACTTTTATTATGGCTGCTGGTATTAAATGTGTGTATCACCACTGTCTGGCCTCTATGGCTGTGGCTACCTTTGCAATCTGGTCTCCAGACAAGGTTTATTAGATAGTAAAAAATATTTCAACACACCTATATGTATAAAATTTTAATAAGAAATATGCCTTTAAAAGTAATATTTTAAATTGCATATATTATTTGAAATTTTGAATTAAATATAAAGATTTTCAATTACTAGTGCAATGTTAGGACATAAACTAAACAATATTTTCTTCTTTAACTTTTACTGAAAGTCAATAATCCATCATATGTATATTTCATCGTGCATTTATTTTCATTGTTATTTCATTGTGCATTCATCTCTGATTCCATATCACCAGCTGAGAAGAATAAATTGTACCTCAGTATGAAAGAGTTACATTCCTTCTCACTTTGTTTCAACTCTGTTTTCCCTGCTGACTGTTGAAGTCCTTCATGACTGATGATATGAAGCCAAACATGGCATCATTGAGAGAATTTACAAAGAAGCCAGCTGATAACAATGTACAAATAAACAACTACAAAGACTCAGCATTCGAGAAGATTTGCAAAGCTTGCTTGGGAGAGCTTCTTAAGGTGAGCAATGCCAATTGTCTGCTTAAGCTTTCTGTCATCAGACAGCAAATATTCATTTGCAGGGCTTTATTGAATTTAATACACTGTCAAATATTGTATTTGTCACTGATGTCTTGATTTCATGTGATTTGATGATTTTCCCAAATTGGGTCTCCTAGAACCAGAAGGGTAAACTGCTATTATCTTAGAAGAATAGCAAATTTAATTATTTATGCATTGCAAAGCACACACACACACACACACACACACACACACACACACACACACACACACACACACGCACAATCCCCCAATAGTTAGAGGTTGAATAACCCTTGATGTGTTATTAACAATAAGGAATTTTAGATTGCTAGGATGGCCAATCAAAATAGATACACATTTTCAAAGTTAATTTTTGTGTACCCAAACAAATTCCAAGTTCAATTCTCTGAATTTCTTAAATATGAAGCATTAATTTCTTCTTTCACTTCTAGCATCATTATCCTTGTTAGGAAGATTAAATTTTTTCTAATCAATGAACACCTGACAAAGAAAAACATTAATAATTTACAGGAACAGATTTTTCTCCTTTATGTATGTTCTCTCAATTTTAAGTTCATTCAATTCTGCTGGATTTTACACTTTAAAAATAAACTTTACCTTTTTGACTCAAATAAGAACATTCATTTGAAAAGTGTCATCTGAGTATGCTCACTCTTAAAGTGTCAGATGTCCTTCCAGTCATGCCTTTTTGCAAATTGAAATCATCTTCAGTGACTTTATAGTTTTATAGTTTCAATCTATTTAAATCCACCAAAGTTGCAGTTTTCAAAATCACTGGCAGAATTCATGGTCTCTTTTGTATGGTGAAATAGCCAATGTGTTTTCTTTCCACAATGAAGGGATGGTTACCAATTTCTCTGAAACTTAATTGTAGATGATGATCCCTAATGGCATCCAAAACACAATAGAAACCCAAACATCTGAGCTTTTCCTCTACTGCACATAAGTTAAAATCAGAACCATTGAGACTAAAGTCTGGAAGGTATTCAATTTTGAGTTTCTAATCAAAGTTAAAAACTATAAAATGCCTAAGAGTAGAATTGTTGGATCTTGTGGTAGACTGATTCCCATTTTCCCGAGGAACCATCATACTGATATCCAAGGTGGTTGTACGAGTTGGCACTCCCACCAGCAGGGAAAATGTATTCCCCTTTCTCCACATACTCTCCAGCATACTGTCCTTGGTGTTTTTGATTTTAGCCATTCTGATAGAAGCAAGATGGTACATTTCCCAGATGGCTAAGAATGTTGAGCACTTTCTTAAGTGTCTTTCATCCATTTTAAATTCCTCTATTAGGAATTATCTATTTAGTTCTGTACCCCACTTTTTAGTTGGATTATTTGTTGTTTTGGTGACTAGATTCTTGAGTTCTTTATATATTTTGGAAATCAGCCATCTGTCTGATGGCAGGTTGGTAAATAACTTTTTCCATTCTGTGGGCTGCCATTTTGTCTTGTTAACTGTGTCCCTTGACTTACAGAAGCTTCTCAGTTTTAGGAGGTTCCATTTATTAATTATCAATCTCAGTGCCTGTGTTACTGGTGTTATATTCAGGAAGTGGTCTCCTGTACTAATTCATTCAAATATACCTCCTACTTTCTCTTCTAAGAGGTTCAGTGTGACTGGATTTATGTTGAGGTCTTTGATCCTTTGGGACTTAAGTTTGTGCATGGCGATAGATATGGATCTATCTGCAGTCTTTTATATGCCAGCATCCAGTTATGCCACCACTATTTGTTAAAGATGCTTTTTTTCATTGTATAATTTTAGCTTCTTTGTCAAAAATCAGGTGTTCATAGGTGTGTAGGTTAATATCTGGGTTTTCAGTTTGATTCCATTTGTCTACCTGTCTATTTTTGTGCCAATACCAAGTTGTTCTCAGGACTATAGCTCTATAATAGAGCTTGAAGTCAGGGATGTTATGCCTTCGCAAGTTCCTTTTTTGTACAGGGTTGTTTTGGCTCTCCTGGGTCTTTTGTTTTTCCATATAAAGTTGAGTAGAGAAAATGTGGTACATTTACCCAATGGATTACTACTCAGTGGAAAAAAAAAACAATGGAATATTGAAATTCACTGGTAAATGGATTGAACTAGAAGAAACCATCCTAAGTGAGGTAACCCAGTCACAAAAAGACAAACATGGCATATATTCACTCAAATATGGATTTTAGACCTAAAGTAAATGATTACTAGCTTAAAATCCACACTTCCAGAGAAGTTAGGAAAGGGGGAGGAAATAGAGAGAGAGATACATGGTCCCCCAGAGAAGTGGAAAGGGACAACATCTCCTGAGCTAAATGGGAACATGGAGGGAGGGGAGAGTGAATTAGGAGAAAGAGAATGGGAGAAGAGGAGGGGAGAGGAGGACATGAGGGTGCAGGAAGATTGAGTCAGGGGAAGAATAGTGGAGAGTAAGAAAAGTGATACCATAATAGAGAGAGCCATTATGGGTTTAAAGAGAAATCTGGCACTAAGGAAATGCCCAAGGATGACCCCAGCTAACCATCTAAGCAATAGTGGAGAGGCTACCTTAAATGCCCTTCCCCAATGAGATTGATGACTACATTATATGCCATCTTAGAGCCTTCATCCAGTAGCTGATGGAAGCAGAAGCAGACACCCACAACTAAACACTGAACTGAACTCCTGGAATCCAGTTGCAGAGAGGGAGGGGTGCTGAGCAAAGATGTCAAGGCCAAGCTGGAAAACCCCACAGAAATAGCTGACCTGAACAAAGGGGAGTTCATGGACCCCGACTGATTGCTGGGAAATCAGGATAGGATGGATCCAGAAGCCCTGAATGTGGGTGTCAGTTAGGATGCCTGGGCAATCTATGGGGCCTCTGGTAGTGGATCTGTACTTGTCCATATGGGACATGCACCATCTTGCTTCTATCAGAATGGCTAAAATCAAAAACACCAAGGACAGTATGCTGGAGAGTATGTGGAGAAAGGGGAATACATTTTCCCTGCTGGCGGGAGTGCCAACTCGTACAACCACCTTGGATATCAGTATGGTGGTTCCTTGGGAATATGGATCAGTACTTGTCCCTAGTATATGAATGGACTTTGGGAGCCCATTCCACATAGAGGGATACTCTCTCAGCCTAGACACACAGGGAAGGCCTAGCCCCTGCTCCAAATGACATGACAGAGTTCAAAGATCCCTAATGGAAGGCCTCCCTCTCCATGGGGAGCAGAAAGGGGATGAGATAGGGGGTTGGTGGGGAGTAGGAGGACAGGGAAAGAAGAGGGAACTGGGATTGAAATGTAATACAAGTTTGCTTCTAATTTAAATAAAAAAGAGAAAAAGAGAAGTAGGCAGAAATACAAAAAAAAGCATAAAATGTTGGGTTCTAACTGAATCAGTCTATGTCTCCGTCGTCTTTCTCTATCCTTTCCTCCCTTTCTCATTTCCCCCTCCCCTCTTTCCCACTCTCTCCCTATAAAGATCTTCAGATATTGAATCTTTTAAGCTTTTTTTTTCTTTTTTGCTACCCACAGATATCCTCATGTGCCCTGTTGTTTAATACCTCAAGTTAGCTTTTCCCTTTCCCACCCAGCTGGGAAAGGGTATATTGAGGACACCAAAGCAGCACACCAGCATTCGTATGAATCCCTGGATAAATGTTTGAGAATTTTATCCTTAGCGGACCTGGAGGCTTGTGCTGAACCGTTTCAAATTGAAAGGCATTTTATTTCTGCGCCCAGCATTTTGTCTCATTTTCCTTCCTCTATGAATGGCACTTCAGACTCCTCCAATCAACAGTATCCTCCTATATGCATATTTAATCTACTTGGGTTAAGTGTGATTGATGTGCATTTCCTATGCTCTGTCTTAATATTGCTGTGTGTTTTTTCTATCAGCAGGATAAATGATAAGATCAAGAGTAGGGAGATAAGAAAAATGTTTGTTAAATTTTATTAAAAGTTCTAACATATGTGCTACAGAATTTTAGGAAACAAATTACTTCTTATTTCATGGGCTTGCTTCAAGGACATACAAGTTTACTTATGAAGTTTGCAGCAGCTGACCACATGCACTCCTGATCCTCTGTGTCCTCATCTATTCAGAGGTAGAAGGGCCCTTTGTAAATTGATTATTTTTCTTTTGTACATTATTTTATTCCCAGCTTCCACTAAAATCTGATTATTAGTCTCTTCTGTAACATGTTGGTGATCATGTGAAGTAGTTATTGTTCATAATTCCAAGTACTCTATTATTGGCATATTAGATTGAATGAATATTAAACATTAGAAAGGTCAATATATAGGAATCAGTGGAATTGAAATCATTAGCTGCGTGGATGGATGAACTACTCTTTGCCAGACTCTAAATATGCAAAGAAGAGACACTACTTGTTGCTACTCTGTAATTGGCCAAGAACAAAAGTGCTAGGCTTGGGTAGCACTTACATGCAGGTTATGGTGAGTGTCCTTTGTTACATCCTTGAAGGACATGCCTGAATTCCTTCTACTCTCTAGAGAGTTGGAAATATGCCAACAGATGCTACAGGGTTCTATTACTACCATCAGAGCACCCTTCTGACACACTCCCTTTCAAAATAGTACATACTCAGAGCACTGAAGGTACTTGGGGTTGAAATGACATCCCCTACTTCTTGATATATTCTGTATAGTAGGTAGAGCAAAGGACAAATGCAGAGAGTCAGGACAAATGCCCTCTCTAGGGAGCAGTTCTGCAATATCATAGGAAGTCTGTGTATAAATGCAGTCAGAAAACTTACAATTTTATTTAGTATTCTCACTGTCCGGCACTATGTAGCAGCTCAAATTAGTTAACTCTAAGGGTTGGATTTTTTTATTGGAATGTTTTCATGTATGTTCACGTTGTGCCTTAAATTCACACACACACACACACACACACACACACACACACACACACACACACACACACTCATGCGTGTGTGCGCGCTCATTGAGAAATAAAGCTTCAGGGTCTCATGTTTTAATTGAAAAGAAATAAACACAAGACACAGAAATCAAGATAAAATGGCATACTTGCATCCAAGTTAACTGCATGTAGACACTAAGTAAAACAGAGAAGGGGGGACCACTGTCACTGTTGTAATTAGTGGTTACTCAATTAACATTCCCCAGAAGTTGTTGAGTGAATTAAGTAGAACAAGTGATCACTAAAGACTTTAAATTGCAGATGTTTGAAATAAAAAAGGTATCCTTTAAAAGGGACCCCATGCATAAATGCTGCCATTCTTTGAAATGGAAATCTGTTATGGTTTCCATATTAGAGCTGTAGTTACTTCCTTTGACTTGAAAACATAGGAGTAAACTCAGCAATGACCTAGTCATTTGTTATCTACAGCATCCACTTAGAAAGCAGGTGTTATTCACATTTTCATAGTTCTTCAGTTTTGTACCGTGTGTTGCAATCATTTACTTCACATAATGATCAGTCTATCCAGAATCTTTCTTTAAAAAAATTCATTAATCAGAAAAGGTCACTGACAAGCCAATTTTGGACAATTCTCAGATACTATTTTACACAAACTCCAGATTATAAGGAAGGCACAGCAAGGATTTGAAGCTTCCTCATAAATGTGCAAAGTCAGAACTGATAGAATTGAATTTGATTTACATTAACGTTTCCATAAAGCCTCACAAGTTGTAAATTTATACACATTGCAAATACTACCTATCATGAGACGCAGAAGAAATGAGTACATATCAACTTCAAGCAGACACTTAGGGATTTAATAAAATAAGTGTTGTATTTAATTGAAAATATAAGGAAATTCTCATTAGAAAGAGGACAATGATATGATCTGAAATAGGGCCAGCCCTCTTACTTCGTCCTGAGGGCACTATGGATTCCCCAGAAGTGACCAGATTGTCAGTTCCAAGGCTAGAGTGTGAAGGACACCACAGGAACTAGTGATCACTGGGGATAAATATATTGCAAAGGCATGGATTTAATTTCTACCAATGAAATGGCCCTTGCCTTGCTGACAAGCATATGGTGAAGTGACCTTGAGGAAATTTCCCCAAAGAGCATGGTTTTTGCTACCTTTCATTGTTACTTTTTAAAAAAAAAAAAAAAACTTCAGGAGAACATATGAAATATAACTTTTTCATAGAACAACAGAATTTAAGCACGGGATTCCCTGTTAAACAATTCACAAAGTAATCAGAAAATTGTCCAGGTAAAAACAATTTTGTACAGGATTAAAAGCAGGTTCTGAAGAACTGGTTCAAATAAACCATGTGAATTTCCAAAGGGTGACATACACCTTAAAGACTTACTAGTGTGTGACAACATTGGTAAGTTCATTCTGTATGTTTGTTATGAAGAAGATTGGTAAGAAGGGCAAAGGGACAATGGAAAATACAAAACATACCCTCATGTAGAACATGAGTTTGAAGATGTTTTCATTGCTAGTGATGTTTTCACAGCTCTTGTCTTAGAGTTAATATTGCTGTAATCAGAAATGTGATCAAATGCAACATGGGAAAGAAAGGGTTTATATGGATTAAACATCTCAAACATCATTCCTTTGATGAAAATTGAGATTGGAACTCCATCTTGGAGGAAACTTGGAACCAGAAGCTGATGGAGAGGCTATGGAGAGGTGCTACTTGCTTGGGTCAACCCAGGAGCACCAGGGGTGACCAGGCCCACAATTGACTGAATTCTCCAACAGCAATCATGAATTAAGAAAATCCCTTACAGGCTTGCCAAAAGCCCAGTTCTATGGGCATTTTTTGATGTGAGCTTCCATCCTCTCAAATGATAATAGACTGTGTCAGTTGACAAACAAACAAACAAACAAAAAACCCAAAACTAGCCAGGATATCACTTTTTCATTATATGACTTATTTTTAAGTGTTAATATTTTCATTTCCACTTATTAGATATAGCAGGATACCATTCATTCACATGCCCTGGGTAAAGAATTATTATTTTGATTTTATTCATATAGTAGACATGCAGCATGGGTTTAATTGATGATTCAGTAACAAATATGTGCTAAGAATACAATGTTGTTGTCTTTATATAGTTCTTTTTAAAATATATTGTTGCACTGAGAGTCAGTTTATTCTTATAAATTTCTGCACATCTGTCATATTTGCAGACATATTCCCTCTTTTCCAAGCTTCATATTTTTGGGGGGTCGTTATTGAAAACTCATATAATATATTCTAATCACTGTTTCCCCTCCACATCTCCCCTCAGATCCTCCCCACCTCCCCATCCATCCATCTCCTTCTTGATCTCTCTTTAGAAAACAAACAGACAAAAAAAGGAAAGAAAAATAAAAGCAGAAAAAACACACACATGCATACATGAAGAAACATAAAATTGGAAATTATACTACAAGAAGATTATCTAGATTTAAAAAAAAAAGCCCCAAACAAAGCGATATGAAGGAAAAAAAATAACACTGAGTTTGGTTTTTGTTGGCCATCTACTGCTGGACATGGGGACTACCCTTAGGTGTGGTTTATGTACACAGTGAGACTCCATTGAAGAAAACTAATTTTCCACTGCAAGTTGATGTCAATTGGAGGTAGCTTCAGGGATAGGAATGTGGGGTTATCTCCTCAGTGCTGGGACCCTGTCTGACTTGAACTGTGAGGGTCTTGTGCATACTGTCACAGTCTCTGTGAGTTCATATGTATGTCAGTACTGTTGTATCTGGAACACTCTGTTTCCTTAATGTAACCCATATTCTCTGGCTCTTAAAAACCTTCCTAGCTTCATATCTTGCAGTAATAGTCTTAACATTTCTTTTTCCTTATTCTTGTTTCTAGAGGCTGAGCTGGACCCAATAATAAAACACCATATTTTAAAATTCTAATGCATTTTAAAGTAGAGTCCTTGGGAGGTAATTAAAACTCAATTAGGGTAGAATTCTGAGGCCGGAAGAGTGGCCTGGGGTGACTATATTTACATAAACTGGAAGAGTTACAACCTTTTTACATTCTCTTACCTTCTATTGCTCCAAGACAGAAGGCAAAGGGATAGATAAGCAGTCACATATGTCAGAAAGTTCCTGTAGCAGAAACCATGTCAGACTACACGTCTTCCAGAATGATCAGAACACATGCTTCTGGGGTTGAAGCCACCATGTCTGTGGGATGATGGTATGGCAGCTAATACAGGTAAGACATGTTTATCACATATAACTTTGTTCTTTTTCACCATCTTACTCCAGATATTTCCAAAACACATATCAGTTTATAAAAATAAGAATCCGCAACTGAAAATAAACAGGAATGTTTATTTCTGTTTATTTTCAAAAGTATTCGCTAATGAATTGAATATATATGACAATTTTCTTACGTTTATTTTTGAAGTAAGTTTCTAGTTTGTGTACAGAGGAATGGATTCTGTATATATTCCTTCATACATTTCACTGAACCTTCCTTATAATTCGACCCACCACTTCTCTCTCCATCCCTTATCCACTTTCATTGATTCCCTTGTCCCCCATCCTCTTTCTTTTATGTCATATATAATTATTTATAACATATATATTCTATATATGAGAAGAAACAGTAGTTTTCTTTCTGAGTGTGGTATATTTCCCTTAGAAGTTCACTCCACAGTTATGTTCATTTTCCTGCTAATGATATTGATTTCATTCTTTTTGGATGAACAAAACTCCATATATTTCTGTTCCCAACAAACTTCTTAATGGCTTCCTGTCTGTTGGGTCCTACAATTTTGTTGGAGTAAGAGAAGTTGAGAGTAGGTGTATTTTTTTCTCTTTCTTCTTTTTTTATAATTGTAATTAGACCAATTTTAAATTAGAAACAAGCTACGTTTACATGTCAATCCCAGTTCCCTCTCCCTCCCCTCCTCCCCTGCCCCCTACCCCCATCCCAAACTCTTTCTGCTTCCCAGGGAGGGTGGGGCCTTCCATGGGGGTCTCCAAAGTCTGTCATATCATTTGGAGCAGGGCCTAGACCCTCCCTCGTGTGTCTAGTCTGAAAGAGTATCCCTCTATGTGGAATGGGCTCCCAAAGTACATTTGTGTACTAGGGAGAAATACTGATCCATTACCAGAGGCCCCATAGATTGCTCAGACCTCCATACTGACTTCCTCGTTTGGGGGTCTGGAAAAGTCTTATGCTGGTTGCTCAGCTATCAGTCTAGCATCCATGAGCAACCCCTTGGTGTATTATAGAAATTAAAAATAAACCTAAATTGACCATAGAACAGACTGAGTCAGCCATGGAGTATGCAGATGACATTATACATTCTCACCAGTTGGCAGGATCCTCAAGTACATATCCTATCCTAGCTTCCTCTTATCACCAGGCTTCATTGCTGACTTGCTTCACAATGAGGCACAGCCAACACACAGTCACCGAAAAGTGTAGAAAGTTACTGAGACATAAGACTTTGCTCTTATTGGCTGTTACTAGCAGGTAACTGGAAATACAGACTATACATATTCGAGAAAATGAGATCAGATCAATGAGCGCCTTAAAAATTAAATACTAAGGCCTCTTCTCATTGAATTAGGAAACTATTCAGAGGTTTTAAAGACATTCAAGCTTTGTTTTACTTTTCTTTCATTTATTGTTTTTTATTGTTGTTTGGCAAATTATATTAAAAGGACAAAGAAAAAAATAGTTAAAAACAATATGTTTTTGTTTGTTTGTTTTGTTGTTTTTCAGGCAATGACAGCTGTATGTTCATATCCCCCTGGAGATATGAGCAAACATCTAATCACCCGAAATAGAGAATGAACAACAGACCAAAGTAAGCACACCACCTACATCCAATGTGGTAAGCACATTACTTTTATCAGGGTTAATTATAGTAGTATAGGTGAGGGGTAACTGACAGAAGCAGAAATGATTCAAAAGATAACTACATCACCAAAGGCCACCCCAGCATGGATGACAGCTCATGACAACTGAAAATTGAAGCATACTGCATCATTACTGGGAAACTTTGAAAAATTGAAATGTGTCACTTTTCAGGCAGCTAAGGTGATCTGAGACCCCTCTGTGTAACTCTGCTGATATCTGCTTCTTTCAGTAGGTTTGGCCTGTCTCAGATTCCTCATATCTGAGAGGTTCTCTTAGAAGCCCTTTCCATTTATATGTGCTTGGGGAGGGAGGAAGCAGCCTGTTGAATTTAATGATTTTCAGGGACTTCCTGAAGCCCTTGAGTTGTTTACATCCTGAGCATAATGAATGCTCCTATAGGATGGAAATTTTTCTTCCCCTTAGAATATGTATTGCCTGCATCCCCAAAAGGAGATGAGTGGAAAGAGGGATGAAGGAAATCTACAGATCCATTTTCAAGTTCAAGCAAGCTGACAAACAATCCATGGCAGATTAGATTGGAAACTGTGATTGGAAAGTCTATTGCTTCTGACACCATCCAGAGCTAAATAGACCTTACTCTGAGGGCTCAAATATGCTCAAACCACCCAGTGTTTCAGACCACTTTCTGTTGCCTACAAGTCAAGATGTAGGACACTTGACAACTTTTCCAGCACTTTGTCTACCTGCCCATGCCACAACATGATAATAATGGAGCATATCTCTGTAAACATAGGCTACCCCAACTAAATGTTTTGCCTTAATTAGAGTTGCCATTGTCATGGTGTCTCTTCACAGCAATAGAATCCCTAGGTAAGACACACACAACATACAAACCGCACATACACAATCTCCCACACACATGAGAGAGAGAGAGAGAGAGAGAGAGAGAGAGAGAGAGAGAGAGAGAGAGAGAGCAGGTGTACTCAAGAGAATATTTTTTATTTGTTTGTTTTAAAAAATGGGAATGTTTTCAGATTACTTACTTTCTCTATTGGTGAAGATAACAGCATTCATTTAACTTGAAAATTGAGATACTAAAGAATGCTTTCATTTCAAAATCTTTTTTTTTATTAGGAAGCATGTTTTTTTCTAGTGTCTGTTTTGCAGTAAGCATTTCTCAAGCAAATGGATGCAACTGTACTTTTTAGAATTATCATATATAAATTTTAATTTCTCTTTCTCTTTTCTGAAATATTTTGCTTTTTATCAAATACCCAATGTCCTGGAATTTTATAATATTGTGTCATGAGGATTATTTTTCTTCTGTTTTGAGTTGTATTCTAATTTAAATACTCTTGGTCATGGACTGTAAGCATCATTCCTGATATTATATAATGGACACGTTTCTTCCATTCTTTTTCCTTTTTATCTCTATGCTTTTTTAATGATATGCTTGAACCAAATAATAAAGTAGGTATTTCATTTTAAAATATCCTCAAAGTCAATTTAAAAAATAAGCTGAACTAGGAAATAAATTTTAAAAAATTGTTTGGTGAGCAGCTATGCAGGGATAGGTGGATTATTTATCATGAACTTACAAGGTGAATACATACATTTGAATTTGAAATTTTTATTATAAGTGTCTATTGAAAGTCATTATCTAAAAATGACTGAACTGTCTTAAGAAAGAAAAAGTAGCAAAACATGAAGATTTGTGGAATAAAAAGGAATGAACAATGTGTAGTTGGTGGAGTCTGATCACAGGTGTCTGGGAGTAGCTGAGACAGGGATAAGAAAGGTACAGAAGTTAAGGAGGATGAAAGTGGATGATGCTACTGTCCACTAGTTTCTGGTCATGATAAAATGCAGACTATAGGAGGAAAAGTGAGTGATGATGCCTAAGAATCAAATAATTGGAAATTTTGCCCATTACATCACCCAGGCAGGAAAGACTGCAATTTTCTATGAAATGAGCGAGTCAATCATGGAGTCTGCTGTCATCAGGATTCAGTACTTTTGGAAAGTGGTGGAAGTAATATGGTTATGATTCTATCCAGATTTACCAGGCTTGTCGCTTCAGATGGATCAGTGTCTCTGAGTTCATGCTTCATATTGTGCACGTAGTCAACTATGATGACTTTCATTGGTCAGTCTATTGTAGGTTTTCTGGTATGACTTTCTACTTCATTACAATTCACATGTGGAAATATTAACTTTCAGTGTCTCAGAAAATGTGACTGCAGTTGGGAGATAGAGCCTTGAATGACGCAATTATGTTAAAAAGATGTTGGCTTTTGTACTTTAATCCACTCTGAGAAGATTAGGACACACAGAGCACCCACAGTTAATGGAAACACAAGAAGGAGTCTATGACATCCACATAAGGAGGTTTCAGAATAAACAATACTGCCATCATGCTGCCTGTGGATTTCCAGAGCACAGAACTGTGGAGAAATTCAATTCTGTCCTCAAAGCTACTAAGTTTCTGGCATTTGCCTATAGCATTCTAGCTAACTCACTAAGCACCTGTTGGAAGATTTCACCAGAAGAGAGCTGCTCTGCCACCATCAATCATACCTGCAAGAGCTTGTGGACTTATTCAGGGCAGAGATGTGGACAACAGAAGAACCATAACCCAGGATTGGAGTATGAAGGTAGTAACGACATAGCTCTTTTGATAGAAAATATATTCTGAGGCATAATAAACACTCTAAGGTGTAACATAAAATTCTTAGAGGTTAGAGCTCTTATATTTATTGCGATTTTTCACCCTATTTCCTAGAAGCCTGTCTTAAGTAAACTGCTGGCACATATATGCAGTTCTTAGGGCTGGCTAGTGCGAACCATGCTTAATGGTGTAGGTGACTCAAATGTTTTATTTTCTTAGAAACAGACATTTTCAAATAAAAATAAGCCAGTGTGGTAGACATTGGTCACTGAGCAGTGTCTTGTTCCCTGAGGTGTGTGTTTGGAAGTAGTAAGATCATAAGAAATTCTATTTTAATGGTCCAAGGAAGCACATTTTAAATTAAAAAAAAAAGATATTGCTGAATCTTGAAATCTTGTTTTTGCAGATATCTGCTATTTCTTAGGGGTTTTTTGGCAAAATTTTATTTCCTATCACCCAATAACACCAGTTGGATAGGCAATACATTTTGTTCTTGTCTGAGTTTCTGGGTAAGCATTGAATTTCAATAAGCTTTTGTTAATAGGGTGAGCATATTGCAATGACTAATCAAATTATTCAGTATCTTGTCTTTTATCAAATAAAATATCATGTACCTTTAATATAAAAAATTTATAGAAAGACACCTAAACATCTACTACTTCATTTTCTCTAGTACATTAATCTTCCTGTTTAGCGTTGTTGCTTTTGCATGTGTTCAGACCCTGTCAAGTTATCACAAATTCATAATAACACAATAAAAAAAACAATGCTGACTGCAATGCTTGTGATCACAAATTGATATTCCCTCCCAAAGAAGGAAATATTTCAGACTCCATGAGAAGCAGTATTTTCAGTGGTATCTTTCATTGACTATAATCTTTTTATTCTTAGCATTCAAAGATGTATATGGAGACATCTTTCCCACTGTTTATTAAAGTTCCTGCTGTGTTTGAAGACGAGTTCCCAGCAGCTCAGTCACTGCTGTGAGAAGTTCAGAGCTCCTAAACTCTCAACTGTGCTCATTTAAGAGGAAAAATACTTATGTGTCTTATTTCTGCCATCTCCCAACTGTCCTACTGAAGCTAAAATATAGAGATACAATGTGAAAGAAACATCCAAATGAAAATTGAGTTTGTTGATAACCTTCCAGTGTTAAGGCAGGTGGATCACAGTTCCCTCATGACAGGTGGTCAGTTCTGCTTAAATAACCACTGAACTGGAGAGCTCCAGAAATTGTGACCCAGTCCTCAGACCCAGGGCAGAAGGAGGATTTCTTTCTCTCTCACTCTTTGTGTTTGTGTGTGTGTGTATGTGTCTGTCAGTCGTCTCTCACCATTTTTATATGCTTTATTAACATATACACATGAATTGCTTTATTAGATTCTGAATCTGATATATCCATTTAGAAATCTCTTCTTAATTTCTGTGCAATTGAGGGGAACAGAATGAAATAATAGGATAGCATAAATATTACAATGATGATCAGGCAAATTCTCTGGCTTCCTTGTTTTTAGAGAAATTTCTTGCCAATACATGAAAGACTACTACTAATGGGTCCTGAATATGAATTTGAGGAAACCACCTTCACATCAAATTGTGTTTGTGATCTTCCTCTAGATTAGGACCAATTTTAATTTTGGTTTCCTTTGAGAGTTGATAACAAATATATATTAAGTCTTCTCATTAGAGGAAAAACACAGATTTATTCGCAAATTTCCCAAGCATTTGGAAAAGTGAGAATTTCTTCTTTGTACTAATTACATATAACAGTAATTAATGGTCTGGGGCTTGTGTGATTAAGTAGATTCCATACATAAATTCTTTTGTAAGTTAATACACTTGAGTATTTCCACTTACTAAACATATCTACTCCCTTAATTCATATCGACCTCATTTCTTTTAAATACTAACTTGAAGTGTTTGAAGTTCTACAGAGCTTATCTGTTTTATCCTCATTCCAATTCACAAAACAAGCCACTTCAAGGTAATTAACTGTGATAACCTATTTTGCATGAAGTTATTATAAGTGAATAAGTAAAAGTAAGTTTCTGAAACTATCCTGAATGGTTAAGCCTGTAAACTGGAGCACATGTGTTCATCATCCAGTCTTGAATACCATCTATTGTCAGTAAATAAATCAGAGTGAGATAAGCTTTTGAGAAAAGTTACTTTTTCCAGTTAGTTGAGTGACTAAATTTCTTGAATAAATTGCAAGGCAAATAGTCCTAAGATAACCACACTGATCATGATTTTATTGCTTTTAGTACAATAAATTTTCAGCTAAAGATCACCTATCATTTTATTTGTTTTAAAACTTCCTCAAAATGTAATGGAAATGGTAAATATTTAGAAATTACACAAATAAAGCCACTAAAACCTTCAGCATTTTGCTACATACACTTAGTATTTCTATTTTACAAGCATGATTCTTAATATCTTAAATGCATATTGATAATGCCCTCCAGGGATATATTAATTTAGTTTTGAAATTCTAATTGATTGACATCCCTGATATTAAAAAAGGGAAAACAACATTTTATCTTTGAGCACATCATAAACACAGGCTAGTATTTTAAAGTAGTCATAAAATGTTGTTAAGCAGGGTAACTCATATTGGCCAGCCATAAACTAATGTGTCATTTACATTGCCTTTCCTTATCAGCACATTCTTGAACCAGGGATACTGAATTTCCTGTGAAATTGTTAGAAAGTTAATAAACTGTCTGACAACACATGCCAAACTAAAATGAAATTTTTATCTATGTATTTGTTTACTTATTTATTGGCTGTTGGGCTTAGAACATTGCTAGGGATAAAGCTGCAAACAATTGAACATTTTACTGTGGGGGCACAAAAGGTTGATTAAAGGATGGCAAATGGTTGAAAAGGAGCAAGGAGAAATTGAGGATTTGTAATGAATCATTCTAAATTTTATTTATTTCCTCTTTCAAATATTATATCTAGCTCTTTGAGAAAAATGAAATTTATCACATGACATAAGTTCAGTTGTCCAAACTAATAACTATACAAGAGTTGAAATTTTGAATGAATATTTTTCTTGCCTTTACTGTTAGATATGGTATTTGACCCTTCTTCACTCTAAATCTTCATGTAATGATAAAGTGCTTTCTTCTGAAAAAGCACTAATCCCTAAAAGTAACACAAATATAAATCTTACTCTTTCAGGCCAAAAGTAATGAACTGAAATTTTTAAAAAACTTAGCATCTCTGCATGAATTTTCACATGGTGTGACTGATTCTACCAATTTGAATTTCAATTCACATTGAGTCAATGATTGGAGATACACTGTTTGAAAAATGAAAATTTAATATCTTTTAAAGGATGCTTTAGCACAAAATGTTGCTAGTTGGAGAGGTAATCCGGAAGAACATGAAATCTGATGCTGGCAAACAGCAGCATTTGGGCTACCCTTTCTTGTTTTTTTGTTTAATATTGTTCCAACTGGAGGCATAAATGAGCTGGATGCATCAAGTGAGGATGGCAACTCTGCAGGCATCCACAACTTGCTAACAGGCTTTGTAGGTGTTTGTTTTTGTGATTGTATTTCACAGGATGCTCATCCAGCAGCAGTGTCCTAACCACTGGCAAACTGAAGTGAATGTACTTGGAGTATGAATCTCCGTTCTATTCATATTGACATGCTTTATTTGGAAGATAAAATCTTGCAGATGAAAGCAGAGAAGAAAGATGTGGACATTTTGTTTGTGTTTTTTTATTTTTATTTTTTAATTCATTTTACATACCAACCACTGTTTTCCATTCCGTTCCTCCTCCCTCTCCCTCCTCTATCCCCCAACTCACCCCTCGGAAAGGATAAGGCCTCCTGTGGGGGCATCAACAAAGCCTGGCAATCCCCATCAAAATCCTACACAGACCTGGAAAAACAATACTCAACCTAATATGGAAAAAAAAAAAAAAACAACAACAACAACAACCCAGGATTGCTGAAACAATTCTGTATAATAAAGCAACTTCCAGAGGCATCATCATTCTTGATTTAAACTCTGCCAAAGAACCATAGTCATAAAAACAGCTTGGTATTGGTATAAAAATGGACATTTTAAAGAAGTCTTCATCAGATATGCTTGAATAGAACTGGTCAGTACATAATAGAGAACTAAATATTAAGATCTTTTTGAGTGATGGGAACACACTGTATCTATATTTAATTTTATTTTATTTTTGGTTTTTCGAGACAGGATTTCTCTGTGTAGCTTTGGAACCTATCCTGGCACTTGCTCTGGAGACCAGGCTGGCCCTGGAACTCACAGAGATCTGCCTGCCTCTGCCTCCCAAGTGCTGGGATTAAAGGCATGTGCTTGGGAACACACTGTATCTTATGCAAGCAATTTATTATGGGAGAAAATGATATCTATCCATGTGTTCAAAAATATTCAAGTAGAAAGGCATTTGAGTCATTCAGACCAAACGAAAATAAAGAATTGAAAACAAAATCGGCTTTAAAATCTAAGCATGTACATTCACACGTAACTAATTTCTCCAGTCCAAACAAAGCCCAGCTGTCTTCCCTGAATCTCTGTTGGGTGTGTACAATGACCTTAGGCCCTTTTACTTGATGTTGGTTAATTTGTTATTTATTGGAAGATGCAGCTATAAGTAACACTCTACAAACAGGAAGCATCAATAGAAATTGGACATACAGAAACTTAAGTTTCCTTTCTATGGTGGGTAACATCAAACTTTGAAAGTAACTTTATAGATAATAGGGAAATCTGTTGGATTGGTCATGTAAACAGGGAGATCTTAAAAATGTCAATACTGTTTGTGTTTTATTTTCTATAAATATACTCACAGAGTATCAGTCTCCCAGGCCTTAGCACAACTGACACCATGTTAGAGGCACCATTCTGACATTAAAAGCCAGCTAACAGGCTCAAACACCTTCAGAAAAGTGAACAAAGACCCATTTCATGGTTCCAGAATTGTCACCAAGTAAAACATCCCTAAATGTACTTACTTTGCTTTTTGGCTTTTGTAGTTCTGAATCATTCTGATAGAAGTGTGCCAATCAGGATGTGTTTTTTGTTCATAAAAAACTAAAAAGAAAGACTCGGGGCTGCATGATTTGGGCAAGTTCGCTAAGCAGCCCCTTGCCAGAGAGACTTTCTTTTCGCCTTTAAGGGTGTGCATGTGGTGATAATCTCTGATGGGCTTACCTTGCAACCATGGGTCCTAGATTTTTCATTACTGTTTTATTGTGATGTAAATCTTTCTCTCCCCTGAAATTTGTTAGGGTTCAACTTCAACCCACTGCCCTGTGGTGATCTTAGATTTTCCTCTCACTTTCACCCTTCACCACATGCTCTGCCATCTGCTGTACCACTGAAACCCATATGACTCATAGTCTCTTCAATTTTTCTATCTTATTCAATCTGCTTTACTTCCTCCTAAGTTTTTTCTATTGCACTCTGCCCTTACAAACCATATCACATCTCAGGAATTTTCTTTGACTCTGTTCCCTACAAGTGCTCCTCCATCCTTTTCCTTTGTTGTGTGTATGTGTCTAGTGCATTGATGGCATTCTGATGTATTTGTTTCATTTTGTTCTTAAAACAAATCATCACACAATTAAAGACTGAAAATAATACCAACTGTTATGTTATATTCTGCAGGACAGTCACTCAGGCACAGAGTCGTTCAGCTCATTATCTGTTTTAAATACCCCAAGTATTTAAAACTTCAAGGAATGAAGGGGTGAATTCTTGTCTAGAAGTTCTGAGGGGGAATTCATCTTATAGTTCATGCATATTGTTCACAGAAACCAGACCCATGTGGGGGTCTTAGGACTGAGGATCATATGTTCCTGGTGGTAGCTAATCAATGAATGCACTTCTCAGCTTTGTGAAACTGCCACATTACTTGGCAGATTCTCTTGTTTCTCCATCTTTAAAGCCACAGAATCAGATTACATCCTGTCTAAGATTTGAAACCTTTTGGTATTTCTTCTTGCATCATCTCATCTCTTCAGTCAGAGAACTACCTCTGTACTAAAGCTACTAAGATTAGATATGGCTCATTGGGATGATACAGAGAAATAGTCCTCTTTGAAAGACTACAACCTTAATCACATCCTCAAAAATCCCTTCACTGCCTCCCCAAGACGAGATAGAATTTGTTGAATAACTAGATGGCAGGGTCTTGAGTGGGGAGCATAAGAGTTCTGCCTTGGTATGGCCATTATTGCTCATCTTTCTGTCTTTTGCTGTTTTACTTCGGTTAGTGTGGCATTTTTTTCTTACTGGTTTGGTATAGAACTTTGGAGTTCGTATTCTTATTCTGCATTTAATCACTGTACAGTTTCATGCCAAGCATTTTGTTTTGTTTTAAGCTTCAATGTTTGGGTCAAAAAACTAGTGGAGATTTCATTGGTTATTTGATCTGATGCCCTGTTTCCTGTGTCATAGTTTCAGCCACCCCATCTTTAGCATTTACTTTCCCACATGCTGTGGTAGTTGTTGCAGTTAATAGACTTTACTGAATGAATTGTTCTAGCTATGGTCCTAAGGCAAGTAGCTGAGGTGAGTTCCATGGTAGACATACTCCACATCCTTGGAGCTTTCAAAGAGGTCTAAACTAGACCATTGTTCTTTTTTTCCTTAACAAGAATTTAGGTAGATCTTTCCTGTATTTGTCTTCATGCTCACAATTCCTACACTGGCCACAGCTGACTTTTTTTTTCTACTGAGCTCTTTCTGGCATGATATTCAGCACTTCAAATAGATAGTTTAAATGATTTGGATCTTCACACACAAGGCTAAAGAATAAAGTAATCTATGGTAACTCAAGATTTAAGCTTGCATGGCAACTCAACATAATCACTAAATAAATGGAATAAACCAAATTATGAAATCTGGAGTAGAAGTCCCTGTATGGAACTGACATATCCAAGCAACTAAAAGTCAAAGACCAAATGTAATTTGAGAAACTTGTGGCATTGAAGAAATCATAAGTTTGAGTGATATGATTTCCAATCCTAAAACACCCTTTTTTTCGGTCTCCCAAATCCATATTCCATGTGTGAATAAACAGATGTCAACAGTAAAGTGGGAAGCTCCCAGCAAAACTTTAAAAACTCATTTCATTTATGGCATAAAGAACAAAGAACAAAGAACAAAAAGCAAAAAATAAAGAACAAAAAGCCACTCCTAGGGTAATAATTGATGACGGAAATGATCTGTCTTCAGTGATGAGGCCCAGGACCTGCTATCATTTCCAGAACTGTGTTGGAATTCTAGTTCACCATGTTCAGTTGACACGAATTGTCACAGGAAGTTAGGAATCACTTTACTATTCATCTCTTGAATGCCTATCTTGTTTCTGTTCTTCCAGGTATCTTTCAATTAAGTAATTTATTCTACATTATTCACATGAGCACATGAAGATTCTTTTAAATATATCTTAGTCAAAATAAAGTCTTAAATTTTATGAGCAACAATGAAAATGATCAGTTATATATCTTGGTTGTTTCTACTTCAAAACATTGCAATTTTATACTCAATTACATAATTTATTCAAGCTAAATTATCCATTTCCTAATTCAACCAACTTAGTGTTGTGCATAAATTTTAATAAGTATGTGGAATTACTTTATAATTTCAAATTCTGCCAAATCTCATTACTTTGGGGAACATGATGAAAAACCTTATTTTTCTCATTATGATATATCTTCTTTGAAAATTCTTTAAATATATAATTGAACTTAAGAGTAGTAATGGTCTAAAACCCAAAGCCTACTGTAATAATAGGAATTGTTGGGCATATCTGACAGGAACTACTCTATTTCATATTATGTTTATGTACATCAGTGCTTCATTCTCTCCTTGTATATATGCATATCTATATCTATATATTCAACATCCTTCCTCCTTCAATGTTTGCATTTGAATAGCTGTGGGTCCTTGCTGTGAAATATGCCATCAGGATGAGAAGTTTCATTTCAACATGATTCCTATGCCTCTAGAATAGCCACTGGAAACCTCCATTAAATTTTATGGCATTCAACAATTTCTTAAGGATTGACGACATTTTCTCACTTGAGTAAGGTCGGTGGGCTCTACAGAAAAGGAGTGATTAGAAATATAGTTTATTCTTGGTATGTACTCACTCATATGTGGATTTTAGATACAGAGTAAAGGATTACCAGCCTGCAATCCACAATGCCAGAGAAGCTAGTAAACAAGGAGGACCCTAAGAGAGACATACATGTTCCCCTGGAGAAGGGGAAAGGGACAAGATCTCCTGAGCAAATTGGGAACACGGGAAGGGGGGGGCGGAGGGAGCTAGGAGAAGGTGAAGAGGAGAAGATGAGGGATGCAGAGGAAATGAAGTAGCAGAAAGTTTGAATTAGAGGAAGAATAGAAGATAACAAGAATGGAGATACCATAATAGAGGGAGACATTTTAGGTTTTCAGAGAAATCAGGCACTAGGGAAATGTCTGGAGATCTACAAAGATGACAATAGCTAACAATCTAAGCAACAGAGGAGAGGCTACCCTGATAATGAGATTGATGACTGACTTATATGCCACCTGATAGCCTCCATCCAGCAGCTGGTGGAAGTAGAAGCAGACACCCACAACTAATCACTGAACTGAACTGGAATCCAGATGCAGAGAAGGACAAGTGATGAGCAAACGGGTCCAGACCAGGCTGGTGAAACCCACAGAATCAGCTGACCTGAGCATCGGGGAACTGTTGCTCCCCAGACTGATAGCTAGTATACCAGCATGGGACTGATCCAGACCCCAGGAACATGGGTTTTAGTGAGGAAACCCCGGAAATCTACAGGACATCCTGTAGTAGCTCAGTACTTATCCTTATCATAGGTGTGGACTTTGGGAGCCCATTCCACAAAGAGGAATACTCTCTGAGTCAAGACACATGGTGGTGGGCCTAGGCCCTATCCCAAAGGCTATGATAGACTTTGACGACATCCTATGGAAGGCCTCACCATCCAGGGGGAGCAGAAAGGATATATGATAGGTTTAGTTCGGGGAGGGGGTGTAGTAGGAGTTTGGGAGGGAGAGGGAACTGGGATTGTCATATAAAACCATCTAATTTCTAATTCAAATAAAAAATCTGCAAAAAAGGAAATATAGTTTATTGATTTTACACTCAATTTGTACTATAATAATTATGAAAGGAAATCTGTAAAATTTTCATTAACATAAAATTTATGGTTGTCAAAATCAGAGATTCATTCCATAAATATTTATGGCACCCCTCCCATGGTTCATATATACCATGTCACATAATGAATTTGAAAATATAAAAATTATATTACTCATTGGATCATTCAACAAACACCAAGACATGGTATTGAACAGAGCTTTGGTACTGCCCTGGTAGAACAAATGAAACCAACTCTAACATTATAAGCTACATATTAACAAAGGAACACGATGCTACAGAAACACAAAAAGGACATAAAGGCCTACCAATAGCAGAATGGAAGAGTAATGGAGTGGATTTCAATCTATACAAAGAGTTTTAGAGGAGAAAAACACAAGCTGTGCTTTGACAGTCAGAACTTAATGCTATGAAACATGGGCATTCCACCCTGAGAAACCAGAAGAGCATGGTATGAGAAAACCTTTGGGATAATAAATGAACTAGAATTATATGCAGAGCAAGGTATATTTCAATGTATTAGAATATATTTTTAGGAAAGCAATTATATGATTGACTACAGATAATTTAACCATAGCTCATTTGCCATGTAGCTCCAGATAACTGAGTTGTAAGATATGTATCATTTACTGAGCTGACTGAGTAAATTAAACTCAGGATGAAAGACTACATAGGTCCAACTATAATTCAGCCTGATTTAGCTACATTGTTGCTTTTGAAGTCCATGACTAGAGTTAATATCCAAAGGGAGGGTAGACATTTTCTTTTTCCCATCCTTGACTTTGTTCAACTCAGGTTTATTCTTAATAAGAGGAAATAATTGCAGGTTGGCAGACCACATCCTTGGAAAGTTTTCTATGGATGAAATTTTTCTGTGTGCCAAAATCCTTTCAGAAAAATGACGTGCTGTGTGAAGACAGATGTTAGAATTTATATCACCACTGCTTGGAGAAGCCCCTACTCAGTAGGGTGGTAGGGAACACCAAGGAACCTTAATCAGTCATTTTTAATATATATAACTATCTTAACTTTTCTGGTAGTTTAGTCTCTTGTTATCTGATTTTTCCTTTCTGTAATTACCACCTTGATTATAGATTTGCCAAAAGGATTGCCTTTATATTGTTCTCATGAGACAAACCCATGGAAGCATTGTTCATGGTGGTCTAGAGCAGGAAAATGATCTTCACGTGTACAGGAATATATTTTGTAAATTCTGCACTGGTGTGATCAACAGTTTTGAGCGTTTGTTGTGAGGAAGAAATTTTATTGGGTGTAAGGTTTTCAGAGCCTGGGGAACTACTTACTACTTTTTTGCGTGTGAGGAAACACAGCTCTGGCATAAATCTTATTGGCAATTCATATTTGTTATGGTTTTCAGGTGGCTGGGTATTTCTTAAATGTCCTGAATCTTGGGTAGCTGTTCTCATACTGTGTCTTTAAAAAAAAAAACTGAGCTACTACTACATGACACTGAAAGGGAAAAAGTGCTAATACTTATGCAGGGCATTTACACTTCTTTTTTTTTTTTTTTTTTGGTTTTTGGAGACAGGGTTTCTCTGTGGCTTTCGAGGTTTGGAGGCTGTCCTGGAACTAGCTCTTGTAGACCAGGCTGGTCTTGAACTCACAGAGATCGGCCTGCCTCTGCCTCCCAAGTGCTGGGATTAAAGGAGTGCACAACCATGGCCTGGCCATTTACACTTCTTAATTGGAAGACTAGTGCAGAGGGAGGGTAGAGGATTCAATCAGAGATTGCATGAAATTTTCCTTTTACCCATCATGCCTGATCATGAGAGCTGGGAAATTCATTAAACCTTTCAAATTCATTTTTTATAATCTGTAAAGTGGGCTATTCTAACAAGACCTCACTTATAGATATATTTTTGTACTGTTTTGGAGAATTTTAGCATGTGTAAGACTTGAGCACACAGCAGTGATTACTAGACCATGTCGATGCGTGATAAATATTAATGCTTAATATTTGAAACAAAATATTAGGTTCTTATCCTGAAAATAAGAAATTTGTATGTTACTTAAATACCTATTTATTTTCTTCTGTAAACTCAAATTTTTCTCAGTCCTTATCATTTTTCAGAGGTATGTCCTATAGGGAGTGCTGATGAATTCCATTCATTGATCTTTTGGGAATAAAGTATTTCCCATAAAGTGTTTCCTCTTTTGCTCAAAATAGAGTTGATAATTCATTTTCAGTTTCATTTTGATAAATGGAAGAGGCGATCATGATAATTTTAGTACAATGATATACCATTTCTAATCCATTTAATAGATGAGGTAGTATATTGGAACAATCTTTTAAAGAAAGGTGAAAAACATTTGCTCAGTTGCCATCATGATATTAATTTTGTCACAGAGCATGGACTATCTGTAACTTGATTTTATAGATTAAGTTAATATTAATTGACTTTTAGCAATACATGCTTGATCAATGAACTTAGAATGAGATAGCTGGCATTTGCTTGTGTACCCTGTAAATCTCTGTGAGTGTTTAAGCATTGAACATTTAAATACAGTTAAGTGTTTGGCAAGAAGTTGGCAGGCTTCATTTTAACAACCACTTATTTGTTTATGTTTCCAATTGGAATTGTACTGGATCACATTGAATGATATTGATTATGTCAGTTGGGTGAATAACATGAGCTTGTGTAAATATCCCATCTTATATCCAGCAATGACTGCTGTTAGGTCATTCATCACTGTGCATAAAGCATGCATGTCTAAGATCATGTTGTTTTCTTTTCATTGATGGATGGTGTTCTACTTAAAAGAATTAAATCATAAGCGGAAATTTTCAGGCACTTTGGAGAAGTCATTAGCAAAATAATTAAGTATTTCCTCTCAAAAGCATGTGTTGGAAATGCAGTGCCTACTGCAACTGTTTTGGGAAGTAGTGCCTGCTTAGAAGATTATTAGATCATGAGGACTTCATCTGATGAATGGATGATTAGTATCATAAAAGTACTTGAGGCTGTGAGTTCAATTTCTTAGTTTCTCTTTCTTTTCTGCCCTCTCCAGAGACGAGCCTTTTAGTCCTGTTTATTTTCCAGATCTCAGAACCTTGAGCAAATACATTTATTCTCAAACTACTCCCAAGTATTATGTCATTGTGACAAGGAATATAGTATTATGACTCTGAATGGGAATTAAGGAAGTGAGTGTAGAAATAGGTTTGGGATGGAGACATGGCTCAGCAGGTAATAATGTAAACTATGCTTGCAGAAGTTAAGGATTCAGATTCCAGCACTCACATCAGATACCTGACAGCTCTTACTCATGGAATCCAACAGACATCCTCTTATGGACTTTGTACGTACTTACACTCACGTGAACATACCTACAAACAGACACAAGAAAATAAATAAAATTAAAGAATAAATCATTTGTTTCAGGATAACATCCAAAGCAATACAGAGAAACCCTGTCTCAAAAAAAAAAGAATAAATCATTCAATGGAAGATGTACTATAAACTATTTTTTATATATTTTCCAGATTTGAAATCTAATGTAACATTTATTATTATATTAGCACACACACACACACACACACACACACACACACACACACACACACACAAATTATATATATGGTAAAAGAGAGGATTCAGATTATACAACAGTTTGTCAAATGAGCTAATTCTAACCTCATTTCCATCATTTCCTCAATAGAACAATATTGTATTTTCATAAAAGAATATTTAATCCAATGACATAGATGACAAAAGTGAGAGAACACATCATTGATACAGTTTAAAAGAAAATATCCCTGAGCATGAATAGTAATCTTTTATACGGAAGTGAGTATCAAAACAACATAAGATAGTGGGCCATTTTAAGTGAAAAATTTCATGCCAAGTACTTAAGATTAAGTCTTCATTTGGATTTTCATACTTGTACAGAGGGACAACGGGTTTCAAATATTATAATTTTTGTTTTATCAATCAGAATAAATACTACATTGAGAAACAAACAAACAAAGAAAAAGATGACACTGTGAATTGTTAACACCTATATGTTTTGAATTTAAAATGTCCTTTACACGCTCATATTTTGAGCAGTTGTTCCACTGGGTCAACTTTGAGATGCTTCAGAAACTTTTAACTTGCAGGTGGAAGTAGGTTACATGTTGAGCCATTTCAAATTCACAGCATGGGTTCTGATTTTTCTTAATTTACTGATACCCTGCTAAGGGAGCATGGTCCTACCTACCCGAAGCACTGTGTTCTGCTGTACCCTCCTTGTCACGATGGATTGAAACCCTCTGAAACTGTGAGCCAAATTAAACCTCTTTTAAGTCGTCTGTGTCAGGAATTGGATCACTACAATATGAATGTAACTAATGTAACTCCATCATGTTGGTAGACAAACACTGCTGGATTTCTATGTGGTGATATCTTGCTTGTACAAATAAAGCCTGTCTGAAGGTAACCTTCAGACAACTTTTACTTTCCCAGTGTGATGATTAGAGTGAGAATTTTCTCCACAGACTCATATATTTAAATGTTTAGTTCCTAGTTAGTGGACTGTTTAGGAAGGATTAGGAGTTGTGGCCTTGTTGGAGGAGGTATGCCACAGACTTTGAGGTTTCTAAAGGCTGTGACAGGCCAGGTCTCATCCTCTCTTTGCCTCCTGCCTGAAGATGAGTATATAAGCTCTCTGCTACTGCTATGACACCATGACTATCTTCTTGCCACCATGTTTCTTGCCATAATGTTCCTCTGATACTGTATGCAAGTTCCCAATTAATTGTTTTATTTTATAAGCTTCCTCAGTCATAGTGTCTACTCACAGCAATAGAACAATAACTAAACTGCCTGGATTGACATATTTTGTTCTGTGCCTTTTTCTGTGGTTAGGAGAACAAATGTCTGTTCACTCCAGACAGTGTCAAAGCAACATTTCCACATAAATTTAGCTTGGTGAGCCAGTGAGTTAGAAGCATGGTTGAAGGGCCATGCTCACAGTGGCAAGTATTAGCCAAAAGCAACTATATTGCTAAAAAGCCAGTCCCAGAATGAAGCTTTCTGGAGCTCACTGGAGCTCTAAGTATCCTGGGAGCTTTCTGCTTGACTTGTGGGTAGTTGGGTATAGAGTGTTGCATCCTCAGCAATTGTTACTGCTTATACATCCCTTGAGAGGACCTTATCTAGAAGGTCCTGAATCTAGTACACTTCTTGAATACTATAGGTGATTTTATGGTTGTTTTGTTTTGGTTTGCTTATTTTTCTTTCCAGTCTTAAGAGTGCCCCTTATTCCAGGAAGTATTATTGCACAACTCATTTCCACGGATAAGTTAATATTTGAACACCAACTACATGCAAAAGAAATACATTCAACTTCAGATATTACTAGCCTGGCACATGACTGATGTTGATTCAGTGTTAGGATAATCTGTACTCAGGATTAGTTTTCAAATAGACTTTTAAGAATATCCCTCTTTGCTGGGTGATGGTGGTACACACCAATAATCCTACCATTTGGGAGGCAGAGACAGGCACATCTTTGTAAGTTCAAGACCAACTTGTTCTACAAAGAGAGTTCCATGATAGGCTCCAAAGCTACAGAGAAACCCTGTCTCAAAAAAAAGTACCTCCCTTTTTGAGTCCTGGCAGTGGTGGCTCAAGCCTTTAATCCCACCACTTGGAGACAGAGGAAGGAAGATCTGAGAGTTTGAGTCCAGCCTTCTTTGCAGAGCGAGTTCCAGGATAACCTGGGCTATACATAGAAACTGTGTCTTGCCCACCCACCAAAAAAGGGGAAAAAGAATTTCCTTGTTTTACAATTACTTTTCCAATAAAGGAAATTTGGTGAATAAATGACTAAAAGTTATTTTGAAGTCTTTAAGATACTGATAATCATTTGCTCAGACAAATTATTTTCATTCATATATTTAATGAGAGAGCTGCAAAGACTACAATTCACAGTCAATGAGGGCATATATAAAGTACAGATACACCTAGGTAACTCATGACTATCCAAGATGTTCAGTATATTCTGGGTTGGCCAGAGCAGGGGTTAGACAGCAAGAATTCTATGTAGAAATCTGTCCTCCAGGAATACTTGGCAATATCTCTCTTGGCTGTGATTTCCTAGAGAAGATCTTACACAAGATTGAACCCATTAATGTTCCCTCATGGGAGGACTCATGAGGTCCTGCCCTGCTCCAAGGACATACAGACAATCTACTGTTTCTAGAGGAGAGACGATTTTTCCTTCAGAATTGTAACAACTTTTACTCTGAAAAGTAATCTCTCACCCACACTTTCATGGATGACCCCAGAAAACTTACTTCCTCACCACCTAGAGTTGAGTTTAACTGCTCCTTCAGTCAGTCTTTGTTTTTGACTTGTTTCTGGAGTGAATTGATGTTCATCTCCTCAGGAAAAGTTCAGATTACAGAATCCTGGGAAGCCTTAGGTCAGATTATGAGCTTGGAGAGAGAGTCAGGGTAAAATCCAGTAAGAAGCAGACAGGTGGGCTTTTGTCATTGTTACTTCACTTCTTGACTTACCAGATCTTGATGGGTATTTCTAATTTCACCTAAGGTTCTTTCTTTTTTTGTTGTTTTTTAGAGACAGGGTTTTTCTGTGGCTTTGGAGCCTATCCTGGCACTCACTCTGGAGACCAGACTGGCCTCGAACTCACAAAGATCCACCTGCCTCTGCCTCCCGAGTGCTGGGATTAAAGACGTATGCCACCAATGCCCGGCAACAACAAAGTGATCTTATCTTCTGCATATCTATTAATATCATGTAGAATCATCCTATGAGATATTATAGTTTTAAAATGGAACCAATGTTTTTAGACCCTTAAAATTTTCTAGAAATCTGCCCCCATGTTCCCAAAGCTAGGGAGTTTTTGTACTTCTTTAGAATTCTAAAACAGTAAGTTTGTAAAAATAACAACATGAAAATAAATATAAATTTATTTGCACATTATCTAGTACCAATATTGAAGTACTTCTCACAGTATCTTTCACTCTTTCCATAACCTCACTCAAACAGAATTACACTGTGAATTAATGAATTCAAGTTTTCATTATGTTGACTTTGTAGCAAGCATTAATTTCAATACTAATTATGTTATGTTTTAAGAAAAACCAAACCAGATATATGTCTAATCATCTAAATATACATTTTAATGCAGTATGCTGCTCATAAATGTAAAAGGTAATACATTGAAGTGAATATAAACCTTTGTATATATGTGTGTTTGTAACTCTTTTCTAGCTATGAATATTTCAGAAAACTTCAGGGACCTGACATTCATTTCATTAAAAGGGTATTTACACTTATCCATAGAATTGTTTAAAGATGAGAAGAGGAAAATGATTCAGAATTTCACAGCAAAACATGGACAATTGCCTGGACTTTAAATGAATCCTCTGAAGACTGGGTGTACCTGTCAGAACTAAATATATCAGAGAAATCTCAAGGGAAGCTGTCCTCTGGAGACAAGTGCATGCTGCTCACTTCAAAGGATTCAGCCGTGGCCTCTTGGTAATAAACCAGCATGAGCATCCAAACCTTTTCAATTTCTCCTTGCACATGCTCAGTCCCTTTGTTGGATTTTCATTTCAGAACCTGAAAATCTGAGTCATAAACAAAGCAACACTATTCTACTTAAGCAAAGCATCCTCAACTGACATTAATAACCATGTGTATTAATTACTCATGGAATTTAAGAAAGCTGCCCAATGTGGGCAGGATCACAGACTATAGTTGTGTTTGTTTCTAAGAAATAAATTCAATTTCAGAAATGCTGTGTTTACTTAAGTAGTGCAAAGTGGGTGAGCAGAATTACTCTGTACCTGTGACTTTCTGCGTTCGGCAACTCTCTTCCAATGAAGAATGGCTTCTTGGCCTCTCATTATCACAGCACCACCCTGCCAGGTTCTGTACAAAGATCTTCTGTTCATTATGTCATTCTTCCTTTCACTAGAAGAGCTAATGCCATGCTTACATCGATATACAGACATGTCAAATGTATTTGAGGAACACAGTAAAAATTGCTCCTTCAATTCTTCTAGTCTCTGTTTCTTTGGGCACTATTTGTATTCTAAATCCAATCTAGGAGGCCATCAAGAGATGGGTAAAGAAAACTTGGTCTGCATACACAATAAAGTATACTTGTCCATAAAGAATAAAATTCTGTTATTTGAAACAAAATTCATGAAACTCGGGAAATTGTGTTAAGTAAAATAAGTCAACACTGAATGTAAACAGTGTGTCTTCTCTCACATATGTGAACAGAACATCAACAATTTGAGAGCAAATGGGCTAATGTACTTGTTGCCAAATCTGAGGACCTGAGTTGGATTCCTTGAATCTACATCCTGGAAAGAGGGATCAGATATTGCAGCTTTTAATTTGACCTCTACATATTTAATATGGTGTATCACACACACAGAGAATTACAAAATGTAAAAACTATCAAATATCAATATGAAGTACAATAGTGACCACTAATGGATGTAGATAGTGTTTTCTGGGGGTGGAATTAGGCCAGATCTCATCTGTGCATGCTAATATATGTGTGGGAATGTATTATACTACATTAACATGTGTAAGATGACAACACTTTAAAAATCTAAACGACTGTTGGATAGAAATTCAAGGGTTCATGGTCAAGGTATTTATTCCATTCCTCCAATACATGGTGACTCTCTGGATAATGCCAGTTGAGGTGAAAAGTTTATTTTTATGAAATCTACGATGCATATTTGGGGTTTATATATAGTAATGCACTTCCAAATGTATATATCACTATGAACCTCCTAATTTTAGCTCTTTCACTTTTTGTACATTTTGTGTTAACCTCTGTATATAGTATGAGATGAGGGTCTTTAGGACTTTACTTACACATTTACTTACAAATTAATTTCATGAAATTAACTCTTGGGTCTCCAGAAGCAACCAATCTTTATGTATAAAACAATTTTTTTTCTATTGAGATTTTCATAATAATAAATTCATAATGTATGCTATCCATTATCCATTATGAGATTATATTAGGTAAACATCTATTCCTCTGGGAAAATGTTTTTAAAACCCAGAGATAATTTCAAAGTATGAAATTGAAGGTGGATTCTAAATAAGTTATATTTTTAGTAAACAAGTAAGAAAAGGTCTTTTAAATTGCTTGTTCTCTTCTGGAGTCCTTCTTAAAAATTACTGAAGAAATTTTGTTTCCAAAAAACCCCTCTTTTGATATATATATATATATATATATATATATATATATATATATATATGTTTGTTTCAGCCTACATCTAACATCCAAAAGCCAAAATGCACTCAGTTCAACCTTTTCTAGGATCCTAATGGCATCTCTAGACATCACCAATCAATTTTAGAGAAAGAGAACTTGAACTTTATAGTTTACGTTGTGCTGTTCTCTATTGCTCTATCAACGATTCTCAGTGTCGTTCCAGGTCAGAGCAGAGCGTTTTTCTGGAAATTATATTTTAAAATTTGATGCTGTAGTAGGGCATCTAGATTGTTTATTTGCTTATTTTTATTCCTTGAAATGGTGGAAGTCATCTTGTAGGCAATTCTCTGATTAGGCTGCTGCCCAATGTCTGTGGATTGAGAATCTCATTAAGTGTTGCTGAATATACTGAGGAACCTGACATACGCACCCCAAAATGAATGTTTCAATTTCCACAAAAGTATGAAAGCCACACCCTTCCTATTCAGTATTGCATACAAGATAAGCAAGACTTATAGAAGAAAATAAAATTTTATTTGGGAGAAAGAGTATATACTGAACAGAGCTGAACAAATTTGCATTTTCTCTGTCTTCGGGTTATGAAAACAGGCTCAAATTCTAACAGTAATTTTGGTAAAGCAGCAATAACTCGTTGCTGTATGCTTTCAGTGGGTTTGTTACAATTTCCATAAAAATTTAGACTATCATTTGAAGCATGAGTGTTCTCATGAGAGTACTGAAAAACAATAGGTAGGTTGTCTTATTGTACTGTGGTGTGGCATCTGATGATAAGTGTGATCAGACAGAATTAGTCTTTTCTGTCTTTCACTGGAAAGGGCTACTATATTTTTCCAAAACTAAAATCACTCCTTTTATTTGCCTTGAAACAATGGTGTGTAGTTTCTGATTCAGTAAGGTAAATCTCTGCTTTACATGCTGACTGGGTGCTTCTGTTTCAAATCATGTTCTAAGCATTAGTGTCTTTGGGGAAGTGGAAGGCATGCTCATTGATTCACAGAGACTTGTCTGCTCATTGATGGCTATTAGATTCATTGTCCACACAGGCTTTCTCCTATTTATTCTGTGGCCACTTTTTCCCCGACACCCTCTGTAGTTATTTCATTATATTTATATTTATCGTTTTATTCTATGAGTGTTTTCTTTTAAAAGAAGTTTATTATTTCTAAACATTTGTGCAATGATGGTATTAGTGTTGATGTTGTCATTACAGTCACTTTCTTTTTCTGAACACATATAAAACGTAGTCCATTACAGCCTTAAGCTGTGAACTATACCTAATTCCAAGCACAATGCTTAATCCAGTCTATGGATTGAGTTTCAGTTCCACCTGGTGCCACAGATGATTAGCCCCAAATAAGCACACAGAGACATATTAATTATTAAAATATTGGCTGATGGCTCAGGCTTCCTACTGGCTAGCTGTCTCTTAATTACTAGCCCATAACTATTAATCTAAGTATTTCCACATGGTCTAATCTTACCGGAGAATCTTGCTCCCTCAGCAGCTACATGGCATCTGCTCTGCCAACTTTTCTCTTTCTTCTACCCAGCGTTCTCCTTGTCTGGTGGCCCCACCTATACTTCCTTCCTGGCTACTGACCAATATGTGTTTTATTCATCAACCAATAGGAGAAACATATACACAGAAGAACATCCCCATCACTAGTCATGTCAAAAAGATGATAATAAGTACATACTATACAAACTGGAATTAAACTCATGTGATACCACCAAAGTCATGGTTCCTGGTATTAGTGTCTAAGGGCTAAACACAGAACCTAAGGCAGACAGAGACTCTGATGCGTCCATTAGATACTAACATAGGGTTTTGTATTTACCTTTTTCTTTTCAGCAGATGTATGCATCTATTCTAATTTGCTAATAATCTGTAACTATCATGAACCTCAAAGGCACCATAGGCTTCCTATGATGCTGGGCCTCAGTGGTAACATATCATTAGCACTGATATTGCTGTGATGGGGATTCAACTCTCATCTATCTGAGGACGTAAATCTTCACACTTACATTTCCACTCTTTTTTGTTTTTTAGTTTTCACATGGACAACTTTTCTTCCTTTCTTGTTCTAAGTCCATAGATGACAGCTATTTGCTTTGTTGTCTTCTATAACATGGATGAAAGATGCCCACCTTTTTTACCATCTTCACTTGTCATACTACTGAAAACTTAGTTCTTTGGGATTTGTCTCAATGCCACACCAAAGCCCCACTTTATTTGAAGGTCATCATTAAGAATAATTCTATGGTAACATCTGAGTGCCACAGCAGTGGTCAAAGGAGTCTTTCTCTGGTGGTCCTGGCAATCTCATTTGCCTGACCCTTTTAATGTGTGCCACATTTTCAGATCAGAAAGACACTTTAATGTATAGAGCTGATAAGGATTTCATGAGAAACTCCTGCAAATTAGGCCAATATTCTGTTCCTCAAACCTTTACTGTCCAATGTAGTTATCAATCAGTTGATTATTCTTACGTAAATCAGTAACTTCCATCCCTGTCAAATGTGGAAGTTATTCCAACGATTCTCTCTACCTAACAAAATTCCACTGCCTTTCTACTACAAAGAAATACTATCCCTTACCTTGAAGCTGTTTCATTTTGTTGGTATCAATATGAACTTGTGGGTTCCTATTATCATGAGTGAATTGTTTTCTGTTCTGTCATTATTTATTTTGGTGCTCAAATTCTTTGATTTTGTGTGTAAAATACATTTTTCTTAGCTCTGACTTTCAGGTACATTAATAGTTTACAGCTTACTTTGTATTTTTCTTATTCTAATTTTGGAACTTATTCCATTTTCATGATAATGGACATAGGGCAGTGTAGGCCAACAAAATAAGTCAGCACCTCTCCCCTGCTTAACTAGATAGAATTTCCTTTTAATACATGCAAGCATATTGATGTTAATTCATGGGGTAGAAAGTTGCCAATAGCAAAGCTGTAATTTAGGTGGTTCTTCCACAACCCCTCCAGGTACCTTAACTGTGAGCCATGCAATGCACTCCAGAGTAGTATTTGTGTCATCTTTGAAGCTTTCCCCTGTAAATCTGACACCTCTTGTTAAGGCAGAGGCTGATTAAGGTGTATTCCTCTTAGTTAACCCAGGCTGCTAGCAGTAAGCACTGTTACTATATAAAACTGCAGCACTGTTCTCACGGCATTGATTGTGTGCAGCTTCCTTTTCAGAGCTTTAGATCCCTTAGAGGAAAAAGAGGTTCTGACCAGTGGCTCTCATGAACAATGACCCCCTGTAGTGTGCCTAATGTACTTTGCAGCAAAAATCCAGTTGCCAGGAAATACCAACCATGGCCAATTTCAGTAATTTCTTTCACTAGCTATGGTCTCATTGATTAAAAGATATGGAATATAGGAATATATTCTTTTGTATAATAATATTCTTTTAGTATTCATGACTAGAAATCACAAATTGCTTTGACATACATGGGACAGGGTGGGGAGAATAGTGTATATATAATATATCCACTCATAAACAACTTCATTTATTTTTTACCTGTCTATTAATTTATGATCAAAACCTGACTGACTTCACACTGATACTTCTATTTCTAATACAGTTCTGAACTTCTTTTCCAGCTTGGCGCACCTGCTAGGTTTGTGAATTTTTCTCTGATATAATAAAAGGTTTTATATTACCAAAATCAATGCATTTATTAATTTCTTCAACCAATTCCGTGACCACCTTCACAGTAGGTATTCTATCCCCTCTCTGTAGATACCTTTTCACTGCTATATTCTTATATGGTAGTCTGATTCACCTCCACACAGAACCCTTATCATCATTCTCAACTTTCATTCTGGTGGATAACTCGAACTAGTCCTCACCTCTTCTCCATCTTTTTGGCACTGTCTGTTCATGTCTCAGCTCACTGTCCACAGGCTGGTCCTCTTTCCTCAGCCTTGGACTAATATAATGTTCTGAAAAATTGCAGGACACATTCTGCCTAAAACCATTTATTTATAAGGTATGTATTATCCTATAATTCCATTTTTTTACAGAGGAAAGTGGGGGTAATGCCACATGAATGGTCAAGGGGTATTTATTCAGTTACTCAAATAAGATACCAAATTTATTGAACAAGCAACTGAGAGCTTTCACTATTCATTTTACTGTTTGTGTTCATTAAATCATTGATAAATTAACTCACCATTTTATTTTCTTTGAAGGAAATATTCTTTTCCTTCAAATAGGGGGATGATGAGAGAGTGATAATACTAGTCCTGCAAAGAGTTTTGTTTTAGTCTCTTAAGATTTAGTCTACCAAAACAAAGACATTTTTGTATTATAAAGGAACCACTTGAAATCAAAAGTAATTCAACTATTTCTTGAAAGTGTCTTCCAACCTTTTTAATATTTGGCACACTCACAAGAAATAAAAACATGGGCTGCAAAAGAATATTCAACTCAGAGCTGCTAGTTTCAGAGAAAAAAATACACATTTAAAGGAAGAAGAGAGAAAAGGTAAAGATTTTTAGCACAGAATTTCAATTGCTTCTGAAAAGAATCTATGTTTTTAATAGCAAAACTCCAAAGATGTTGACTACAATTTATTGGGTGACATTATTCATTATTTTTAGTTTATGAAAATATACTTTTTGTTATTAGCTACATGTTTACTAGTTTTATTAGTTGTGTCAAATAAACTCCTTTTCTCTTCAGTTGTTTTTTACTGTATGCTTTGTAAGATCTCTAAGCCACTGTGACAAGTACTTAGATACCTCTGTAGCCATGGTTTGTTCAATCATTAGTCTAAACTATTTCCATACTTGTCAACCTAAAATTACATGGAAATATATAGCATAAACTTCTGTATCTATATGTACTACCATGTTTAAGGAGTGCTTTGGAAATGCTAAACACTGAGGTTTAAGAATAGGATGAGAACATACTCTATAAATAGTACATATGGGATATAAAGCATCCTATGCTTGTAAAACAAATTTGAACAATACTAATGGCCTTAAATTTATCTTGTTATATCATATTCTCAAGTATGAATTAATCTATATTACTGTAATGTATAGTGTGTGAATTATATGATTTGTATGTTATAGTTCATTTATAAATTTGCCAATAATTATAAATATAATTCTTAAACTAGTATGCTACTGAAACTCATAGTCATAAAGTCAGGTACTTACAATGCCAAAAGACTGCTTTTCTTAATATGCCCAAGAAATATTTTGTGGAGCTTAAATACTCCTAATTTTCACTATTGACTTCATACTGTCCCAGTCAATGCACTTTTAAAGATAGTTAACAGTTAATAACACCAAGTTTCTTAACCAAGTTATAAGATGTAAAAAAATGTAAAGATATACAGGTACTTATTTTAAAACTAGTCATATTTTTTCTTAATGTGAAATAAATATTAATTAAATAGCATTGTATACCAGTGTGTGTTCAGTTGCATTAGGGAGTGTGGAGTCTCTGATTTCCCATTTTCATTACAGCAATTACCTGTTTTGCTTCATTAACTTCCTCCAGTACTTTCTGTGGAAATTTTCTTCTTGGCCTGGAGCTTTTGAGTAAGTTGAATTGACAACTCATTAAAATATCTAGCCTAGGTTTTCTCAGTATAAAGAAGATTTGTACAACACAATTTTTCTTAGTGTCTTCATAAACAAATTAGTACACATGACAATCAATTTAAGACATATATTTTGTATAATTAAAACCACATTGAAGATGGGTTAAAGGTGAAGATGAATAGAAAATTCATGCAATCATTTTAATTTAAACTCTTAATTCATTATTCTTTTTAGATGGAGAGCAGATCAGTGCTATTTCCTATGCAAAGACATGGGAAGAGATGAAATACATACTAGGATATGCATAATATATTACCCATGGTTTTAAGTCTGTCATATCTACTGACTCAAAATGTATCTTATTTCCTGCTGCCAAGATCTGTTTTCTTTGCCTTTGGAGTTCTTTTAGGAACCCAACCTCCTCTATGTGGCAGTCTGAGATTCCTGGCTAAAGGAGACAGCTCTAATTAATGACTGGTGTGAGGTGACTTCTCAAATCACCACTGTCACCCATTGTTTGCCCTAATCTGAAGCATGTCTCTTTAGCAGGAAACTTTTCCTAGCTGTAAGGATGACCTGCTTGAGAACACACTGTAATTTCTGTCTCATGCCTACTTCTCGCTCTTTTGTCAGCCCCATTATTTGTGTAATCAAGGATTCTCTCAAATACTTTGAGGACGATCACTGAGTTAAGCTGGTTTGAGTTGCCAATTTTTAGACTTATAAATTCGTGAAAGCCAATATACACTTAGTTAAAACCGAAGTCTGATTTTTGTGGGGTCTTAGTGAAACACAGATACCAGTCTTCCACAAAATCAGAAACTACACAATGAAGAACCACAATACAAAGTATTAGTAAACATTGTCATTTAGTAGGCAAGGCTTATTAACTGTACTTTTATTCACAAAAATTTCGACTTCTGATGAATTTATTTATATGCAACAGTCTTGGTATTTACCCTTGTTCTTCAAACTGTGTTTTTTATAATTTTGTGTTTGGGATAAATCACACTAAGATAAATTCATTCATTTAGTTAACAAATATTCATGGCTAGCCTACCATAAGAATAAAACTGACAAAATTCCATTCCTCCTTTGATTTCATTCTGGAAAAGCAAGGGTGAGGTTAAACCAGGTGTTGGAAAGTAATGTATATAATACCAAGGCAGGAGAATTTGAAAGATAGTGTGGCTATGGTATGTGTTAAAGTAAATTAGAGGGAAGACAGGAAAGTGCTCACAGAAATTGCATTTCACAGAGTCATGAAGGAGGAGAGGACTATGCCACAGAGGGGATTAGTTCTTTAATCTAACAGATTTAAAGAAGTGTCTTCGCATGATAAATTCTTTCAAGTATTATTTTCTTTATAAATATTACTAGTTAATGGGAAGCAAAATTATATCCCATATAATTAAATGTAAGAGGTCTTAATGATGAAATTAAAATACATTGCACTTTCAAAGTGGTATTTCAGTGCATCGCTGTATCCAATGGGCTTATTGGAATGCCCACCACATTGAATTCAGCTGTATCAAAATGTCCTCTTCTGAATAAAATAATGCTTTTAACCTCAAAGAGATTAGGTTTTAGACATGTAAACAGAGTAATCCAAAAATGTAATTATGTTTCAGGAAAACAAAAAAGTCGGAGTAGTAAGGGATTAATTTATGAGAGTTCAGATCAAAGACATTTGTAACAATATAGGTACATGAACAGCATATCAAAGACACATCCAAGACAAAGAAGCAAGCATATACCAGAGGAATGCAACAATACAGCATTGAGAAATCTTGTGCTGAATGTCTTACATTCACGAAATACTAGAGAATACAGGGGATTTTTAGGTGAAAGAAGATGAAGAGAGCCAAGTCTGGGTGATGAAAGGATTTGTGTGTCTGGCTGAGGGGCTGGAAAGTATCTCAGAGGGGCAAAAATATGATCAGTAGGCTGTGTTAGGATGAGTTTCCTAGGGTTAGAGTTAGTGCTGGGAACTGAAAGGAGAAGTGGAGATAGAAAAAAATTAACATTAAACCATGTCTTGGTAAGAAATGTATATAATACCAAAGCAGGAGAATTTGAAAGGTAGTGTGGCTATGGTATGTGTTAAAGTAAATTAGAGGGAAGACAGTGATAAAGAGAAAAAACAGCCTCTGGGTATGTATGAGAAAACCAACAGGCTCTGATGGTTGAGTGCAGTTATGGTGCTGTGTAAGATGAAATTACTTAAGTAATAGAGTTCATGTTAAGGTGGGAGATCCTAACCTCAAAATAGAATATGAACACAGAAATACTCTTCAGTGCTTCCCAGAATGGCTTTACTCTGGTCTACAAATCTCTCAAGTTATAGTAGCATTTCATTCCTGGAAAAGAAAAGATTGAACTGAGTTGGATAAAACCATAAATGTTGGAACTGTTAAATAAAGCTTCAAAATGTAACATTTTTAGGCTCTTATATTGTAATCTTCTAATAGTAAATTACACATAGTTACCCAGTTGTCAGTGGGTATAAGTAAAATCCAATTACTTAAAAGCAAAAATTAATTTTTAATTTCTAAGAGAATAAGGCTGAAATTGCATACTACAGCAGAATCCTGAGAAAACAATACTTTCTTAAAGTTTCAACTAAATATCATTTGCCATTATATCAAGGTCTTTAGAGGATATAAGTAACTGGATGTTTTACATTATCATCTCTTTGATGCCAATGTGTAGCTATCTCCATAATAGGAAATTAGTGCTGAAAAGTTAATGAGTAGGACAAATTTTATAGTATCATTCGAATTAGGTAAAAATGAATATTTGTAGTTATGTAACAAAATAAAATGAATCATTATAATTATGTCTTAGGAAATTTTGGGGTTAAAAGAATCAAAATTAGTGAGTTACGCTTACTTTATGTTCTCTGATTCTAGTATGAGCAAAAGTATATTGAGATTTGTATTTAAGGTGGAACTGGCTCTACCAGTGATTTTTGTCATAGGGTTTATTTGCTTTCTGTATTTTCCATTTGGTTTTGTATTATGAATCAGGAGAAAATTATTAATATTTACTCAAAAAGGAAGAGACAGGGATATAATAACCCTTTAAGAAGCTCCAGTAAGACTACTTTTATATAGAAACACAGTATGTAATATTTGTGTGATATATTGAGGTTTTTAATTTATATGCATACAAATACAAACATGAATGTGTTTTTGGATGAATTGGTGGGTAGATGGAGTGATGGATACATAGATGGATGGATGGATGGATACAAGAGACAGTGAACTTATAAAGAAAATTGTGTATTTTTGGCTCAAAATTTGGGAGGATTCAGTTCCTAATTTGTTGGCCTTATAGTCTTTGGTGAGATGACATATCATAGCAGGAGCAAAGGATAAACCAAAACCAGTCACCCAGAGGATAGAAAACAAATAGGTGTGAGAATGAATGGAATTGCATCATCACCTTGAATGGCATTATTTCTGTGACATAAAAAATCTACTAAGATCCTCTCAGAAGTTCCACTCCATCTCAGTAGTACAACTCCAAGGAACACAGTTTCATCACAAGACTATTTAGAGGATATTATGATCAAAATATGCTAGTATATGTGCATATGTATGCTCTGATTATTTAAGCTTATTGATTGGTATCATTAGTAGATTGGTTCCAGGGCTTCACAAGTACCAGAAGCTGCTGATGCTCAGGGGTCATACACTACAAAGCATATATAGTTTTTAAAGATTTAATTTTATTTGTGTGTGGATGAGTACGTGTGTGTCTCGTGTGTGTGTGTGTGTGTGTGTGTGTGTGTGTGTGTGTGTGTGTGTGTGATGTGGATTTGTGGATTTTTTGGTAGTCAAAGTGGGTGTTAAATCATAGAAGCTGGAGTTATATGAAATTAAGAGCCACTGGATATGGGTGCTGGGAAATAATCTTGGGTTCTTTTAATGAGCAGCTAGTGCTCTTAATCAGTGAGACATCTCTCCATCTCCCAAACAATATAACTAGTATATTTAAAAAGGCTTTGACTAACTGCCTGCACATGTCAAATCTTCTGCTTGTTACTTAAGATCAAACATAATGTCAATAACTAGTAACTGTATGATATATTGCAGTTTTTCAGAGAACAAGGAGTAATAGTATCTGTACCTGGTTAATATGTTAAAATAATCTTGCAGGCAGATGGAATCAGTCCCTGAGGACCCAGGGACCCTGACTTTGCTGAGATCACTGGGCTATTCCAGGCCCCACAGAGTGCAGAGGTGAGCTGCTTCTGCCCCTGCCTTGGGCCCAAATCCCACCTGACCACTCTGGGAAATCCTGTCCCCATGGTCTACAGGTAGACTGAATCAGTCCATGAGGACCCAGGGACCCTGACTCTGCTGAGAACATTGGGCTACACCACCCCAAGGCAGTACAGAATGCAGAGTGCAGAGAGTGCAGAGGTGAGTTGCTTTGGCCCCAGCCTTGGGCCCAACTTCTGCCTGACCACTCTGGGAACTCCTGCCCAGGGGTCTGCAGGCAGGTGGACTCTGCCCCTGAGGACCAAGCAACCCAGTCTGCTGACATATCTCTGCATTAGTCCTGCTCTCGCCCACCTGGAGAGCAAGTGCCTCGGACCTGCCTGCACCCACCTTGAGACCCATCAGAGTACTGGAGCCAATTGCACCCACCTGAAGAGAACCCTGGACCCATACACACCAGGAAAGGAAGAGACACCACCTGCACCCACTGGAAGAAGAGATGGGAAGACAACAATGTAACAACATATCCAACAACAGGAAAACCAATATGGTAACACCAGAGTCTAGGGACCCTACACCAGCAAGGCATGAACATCCCAACACAGAAGAAGCAGAAGAGAGTAACCTTAAAAACAACTTCATGCAGATGATAGAGACCCTAAGAGAGGAAATTAAAAAATCCTTCAGAGAAATGGAAGAAAAGATGAACCAAAAGATGCGAGAAATAAAGGAAAGCCAAGAAAATACAATTAAACAGCTGAAGGAAACAGTTAAGGACCTGAAAACTGAAAATAGAAACAATAAAGAAAACACAAACTGAGGGAATGCTGGAAGTGGAAAAACTGAGTAAACAATCAGGAACCACAGATGCAAACATAACCAACAGAATAAGAGATGGAAGACAGAATCTCAGATGCTGAAGATAAATTAGAGGAAATAAATTAAACAAGCAAAAAAAATTCTTAAGTCCAACAAAAAATATCAGGGAAATGGGACACTGTAAAAAGACCAAACCTAAGGATAATAGGTATAGAAGAAGGTGAAGAAACCCAACTCAAAGGTGCAGAAAACATATTCAACAAAATCATGGATGATAAATGTGCTGAAAAAGAAATCAGAGAAATATCACCCTTTATAATTGCCACAAACAACATAAAATTCCTTGGGGTAATGCTAACCAAAAAAGTGAAACACCTGTATCATAAAAATTTTGAGTCTTTAAAGAAAGAAATTAAAGAAAATACCAGAAAATGGAAGGATCTTCCATGTTCTTGGATAGGTATGACCAAAAGTGATCTACAGATTCAATGCAATCCCCATCAAAATCCCAGCAAAATTCTTCACAAAACTTGAAAAACAATTCTTAACTATATGTGGAAAAACAAAAGACCCAGGATAGCCAAAACAACCCTGTAGAACAAAAGAACTTCCAGAGGCATCACCATCCCTGATTTTAAGCTCTATTATAGAGCTATAGTCCTGAAAACAGCTTGGTATTGGCACAAAAATAGACAGGCTGTCCAATGGAATCAAGTTGAAAACCCTGATATTAACCAGCACACCCATGAATGCCTGATTTTTGACAAAGAAGCCAAAACTATACAATGGAATAAAGAAAGCATCTTCAACAGATGATGCTGGCATAACTGGATTCTGGCATATAGCAGACTGGAGCTATAGAACCATGTCTATCACCATTCACAAAACTTAAGTTCAAATGGATCAATGACCTCAACATAAATCCAGCCACACTGAACTTATTAGAAGAGAAACTAGGAAATGCCCTTGAACAAATTAGTACAGGAGACTGCTTCCTGAACATAACACCAGTAGCACAGACACTGAAATTGACAATTAATAAATGGGACCTCCTGAAACTGAGAAGCTTATGTAAGGCAAAGGACACAGTCAACAAGAAAAAATGACAGCCCATGGATTGGGAAAAGATATTCACCAACCCCACATCTGACAGAGGGCTGATCTCCAAAATTTACAAAGAACTTAAGAAGCTAGTCTCCAAAACACCAAACAACCCAATTAAAAAGTGGGGTACAGAGCTAAATACACAATTCTCAATAGAGGAATCTAAAATGGCTGAAAGACACATAAGAAAATGTTCAACATCCTTAGCCATCAGGGAAATGCAAATCAAAACAACTCTATGATACCATGTTATACGTGTTAGAATGGCTAAAATCAAAAACACCAGTGACAGTTTATGCTGGAGAGGTTGTGGAGAAAGGGGAACACCCCTCCACAGCTGGTGGGAGTGCCAACTCATACAGCCACTTTGGAAATCAGTATGGCGACTCCTCAAGAAAATGGGAATCAGTCTACCACAAGATCCAGCAATTCCACTCTTAGGCATATACCCAAAAGAAGCACATTCCTACAACAAGGACATCTGTTTAACTATGTTCATAGCAGCATTATTTGTAATAGCCAGAACCTGTAAACAACCTAGATGCCCCTCAACTGAAGAATGGATAGATAAAATGTTGTACATTTACACATTGGAAAAAAAGGCTATAGGATCTTGAAATTTGCTGGAAAATGGATGGAACTAGAAGAGACCATTCTGAGTGAGGTAACCAGTCACAAAAAGACAGGCATTGTATGTCCTCACTCATATGTGGATTTAGACATAGAGTAAAGGATTGCCAGCCTGCAGCATAGGCTGCTAGAGAGGCTGGTAAACAAGGAGGACCCTAAGAGAGACATAAATGGTCCCCTGGAGAAGGGAAAAGGGACAAGATCTCCCGAGCAAATTGGGAGCTTGTTGGGAGGGGAGAGGGAATTAGGAGAATGAGAAGGGGAGAAGAGGTGGGGTGAGGAAGACTTGATGGGACAGGGAGGTTTAGTTGGGGGAAAAACAGAAGAGAGCAAGATAAGAGATAATATAATAGAAGGAGGCATTACAAGTTCAAAGAGAATTCAGGCACTAGGGAAATGTCTGCAGAGCTACAAAGATGACACCAACTAACAATCTAAGCAACAGAGGAGAGGCTACCTTAAATGCCTCCTCCTGATAATGAGATTGATGACTAATTCATATGCCATCATATGGCCTTCATCCAGCAGCTGGTGAAAGTAGAAGCAGACACCCACAGCTAAACCTTGAGCTGAAATCCAGATGCAGAGAAGGAGGACTGATGAGCAAAGGGGTCCATTCCAGGCTGGTGAAACCCACAGAAACAGCTGACATGAACAAGGAAAAGCTCTTGGTCCCTGTAGGGGAAGCTGTAGCCACGCCTTCTTAGGGGCTGGCCTCAGGGGTACCTGAGCAGGCTGGTGAGGGCGTGGTCAGAGTGAGTAGGGGGCTGCGTTTTCGGTTTCGGTTTCTCTTTGCTGCTTGCTGTACAGACTACCACCGGCTGGCTGGTTCGCTCTGTAAGTAAGCAGCAAAAAGAGAAACCGAAACCGAAACGCAGCCCCCCTACTCACTCTGACCACACCCTCACAAGCCCTCAGGTACTCCTGTAGCCAGCCCCTAAGAAGGCGTGGCTACAGCTTCCCCTACAGGTCCCCAGACTGATATCTGGGAAATCAGCATGGGACTGATCCAGACCTCATGAATGTAGGTGTAAGTGAGGAGATTTTGGAAATCTCTGGGGGCTCTTGTAGTGGATCAGTACTTGTTGCTACCATAGGAATGGACTTTAGGAGTCCATCCCACATGGAGGTATACTCCCTGAGCTTAGACACAAGTTGGTTGGCCTAGGCCCTATGCCAAAAATATGACAGACTTTGAAGATCCCCTATGGAAGACCTCACCCTCCCTGGGGAGCAGAAATTGTAAGGGATGAGAAGGGAGTTAGTTGGTGGGGCAGAGGAGGAGGGAAGGGAGAGGTACCTGGGATTGACATGTAAAATGATTTTCTTTCTAATAAAAAAGGGAAAAATAGAAAAAATAAAGTAGAAAAAACAAAAGTGAAAGTAAAATAAAAACATATCCAGAAAAAAAAATCTTGAATACTTTTAATCCAGCATAATTGAATCGTAACATGGAATGAAAAGATTATGGAGTGAAAATGTAGTGTGCAAGTTTGCTATTCCAATTTATTAATAGGAACTATTAAAAGGAAAAAGGAATTAATAAAAAGGAATGAGTAATAAAAAGGAAAATGTTTGTATTAATAAAAGAAAAATCCCACGAGTCCTTGATAATACTGCCAAGCATTAGGCAGTTTGCTTCTTAGTTTGTATACAAAAACTATAAAATAAGATGCCAATTATGTGCAAATAAAATTCCATAGATCAAAACCCCAAGCTGCTGTCATGTAGGCATAATCATAATTTAAGAAAAGACATGTTTACATTTTTTTAAATTTTAGAGTTGCGTTCATTACTAACTGTTCAATTCCAACTGTTAGTAGAGCCCAATATTGACATCACAGCAGCTTTCACAAGGTTAGTAATTACTCAAATAGCAAGAGTGGACATTTTAAAAATAAGAAAAGTAATTTCTGTTGAAGAATTAAACTTTCCTTAAAATAGCTTATTTTCAAGACTATTAACTTGATCAAATGAATGACGGATCTTGGGATTTAGGCTACAGTATAATGGTATTGGTAGAAAATGCAGGTCCTTGTCGGAAGTGTGATTTCAAAGAGAGTGGAAATGTGTTTACTCATATTTTCTAAATATTTTAAGTCATTAATCTCAAAATTCGGTCATATATATCCCCTTTAAAATCTTCTGATTTTTGTTTTGTAATATCAACTCTGAAACTCCCCTAACAGTTTTTTGCATAATCTCAAGTTCATACCATTGTTCTCTTCATTATTTAAACCACTCTGGTTTTAGGATATTCTAAAAATCCACATACTTTTATTCACCTTAGAATTATCCTGTATGCTGTTTCCTCTTGTGGACACTCTTGTCTATGATGCACAGCTAATTGAATTTGAATAAATAAACAAACAAACAAATAAATAAATAAATAAATAAATAAATTGAGCATTGTTTTCTTTGTAAATCCCCTTTTCAGCCCATAGTTGAAGCTTAAGTCTCCTGAGATACTCGATTTTAGAAGAAGGTATTACTAAAGAGTATTGTGTATGTTAGAAATTGAAATGATGGTTATTTAAACTGATTTTTAATGACTTTTCCCCTCAGATACCTGAACATTTGATGGAGAGGCTACTTTTTTTGGGGGGGGTTGAGAAAGGCTTTCTCTGTATTGTTTTGGAGCCTGTCCAGGATCTCGCTCTGTAGATCAGGCTGGCCTCAAACGGACAGAGATCTGCCTGCCTCTGCCTCCCAAGTGCTGGGATTAAAGGTATACACCACCAATGCCTGGCGAGGCTACTTTTTATAGCCTTACATTCTTGGTGTCTGATGTTTGGTAATAACCTAGATAGTTGCAGACTCATATGATCTTGCTGTTCATATAGGGTGTTTGAAGATTTCAAATTATAAGTATGTGGCTTCAGATGATTATTTTCTGAGCCAGGTGAAGGTTAGAGCATTAGGAGGATTCAGATACTCTTCAGGTACTGAGAGTTCTGGGAGAGAGTGGAGGTTGGGAGAGGGAATGGAAGTAGAGGAGGGAGGGAAAACTTCAATTGAGATGTATTATATGAGAGAAAAAATAAATTAAAAAGAGAAAAAAATACATCTGATACTTTACATTCCCCTCTACAGTAATACTGCAATACTATTTCACAGCTTCCTACATTAAGAAGTAAAAATCACTTTTCCCACCCTGGGTTTTAACTTGTCTGTGATTTGCCATGGCATGAAGATGGAGAGAAAGTGAGGGAGTGATGGGCATGCCATAGCACTGGGCCGAGATTTCTCATTCTTTTGCTCACACTCATGGACTCCTGCCTTAAACAGTCTACTAATGTAGCCAAGTTCAGCAAAGGATAGACCACCTGGATTAGAGTCATTAAATTACCCTGGTGAAGTTAGGCCGTACTGTCAATTCACATGAAGTCCACAAGCTGATTGTATAAGTGTACCCAAACATAGCTGGCATCAGTTTCACCTCCAGATAGAACAGAATCAATTCCTCTTCCACAGAATTCCCTGAGCTCTAAAGGGAGGTATTTGATGAAGACCTCCAAGTTGTGTTCTCTATACATAATGTCTGACTGTGGGTCTCTGTGTCTGTTCCAGTCTGATGCTAGGAAAGTCTCTTTGGTTGGCTAATCCTACAAGTTCTGTACTGCCAGTGCCCTAGCACATTTTGCAGGTAGGATATATTGTAGGTCAAAGTATTTGCAGCTGAGATGGGGTCCCCTTGTACCATATCCTTGCCAGTATATGGTATAACTTCTTATAATATTCACCTAGAAGTTTATATCAATATTCTAATGCATCAGAAATAGTGACCATTTTTCATAGTTACGTCAAAATAATTCTTTTAGTTTTCATTGTATTTCATAATGACTCATCTTCAAATATGACAGCATTTTAGTCACCATTTCTACAGATGACATATATGCCACACATATCACCTCCATGTTTGACATGAAGCTGAGAAATGTGATATCCTTGAGACATCTAATCTTTTGTACAAAATGGTCATGACAAGCTTCAATACGGTGTCAAATAAAATTCAGTACAACAATGTTTCTTGGGTCTAAGTAATGTATGAAATACTGTACTTACTACAAAGAATTATTTCTGTTCGACTATATGTTATGAGACCCCTTTTCACTATTTGTGAGACATCATCTTATGTATTCCAGAATGGCCATGAATTTCTAATTCTCTTACCCTCCTGCCCTCAGTACTGAGTACTTTTCCCACCCTTCACAGTAGAGCATCAGCTTCTCTTCAATGACGCAGATCTCCATAGCAATTACATTCTCCACTCAGCTCTTCTTACATTGCCAGGGATTTAAGCTTCCCAGAGCTTTTCTTCTCCAAATGCACACTTTTTCATTTCTTCCTGATCTGCTTGTTATTATCTTTCAATGTAGACATGCATAAAGGTCAATAGATACAAACATGCCAGAGAGTCAAATTCATGCTTTCTTGGAATTTCTTCTACCAAAGAAAGTATTCCATTATTTTTTATTTAAGCCTCAAGCAAGTTCTCAAGACAGTATAAGAATGCCTTCAGATTTTTTGCCAAGGTATTACACAAATGTCTTCCGGCCCAAATGATAATAGAGTCCTTTTCCCCCTCTGATTTCTTGATACTTCATTAGCCAGGCTGTCCTAGCTCTTCAAACTATTGTCTTCCAGGCTTTCCTTGAATGATCCCTTAAGCTATGCTTGAAGCATTCACCTACATTTGTAGCCCCAAGTTTCAGTCTTCCACATTTCCCTCCTAATTGACATTGTCAGGTTTTCCAAAACAGAAATACTTTTCCTAGATTAATTTGTTGATTAGTAAGTTTTATGCTGCTGTGATAAAATCCTATGACCAAAAGCAACTCAAGGAAGACTAGAAAATTCAGGCATATGTTTCCAAAGGGAGAGTCTAAAATGGCAGGGAAGGCATGGCTTAATGACAAGTCAGAGAGAGACAGAGAGAGGGAGAGAGAGAGAGAGAGAGAGAGAGAGAGAGAGAGAGAGAGAGAGAGAGAGAGAGAGAGATCAGGAAGTAGGATATGGTGATATGTTGCTTATGATATAAAAGTCTAATAAAATTTGCCTGGATATCAGAATGCAAAGCTAGCCACAGACACAGAGGCCAGGCAGTGGTGCCACACACCTTTAATCCCAGAACTGGAGAGGTATATAAGAAGGCTAGCATTCAGTATTGAGCAAGTAGTCTCCAGCCACATTGAGGACAGGATTGCCCCAGTCTTGTTAAAGGTAAAGCTCTATGATGGCTTGGCTGCTTTATTTATCTGATCTTCAGCTTGAAGTCCAGTATCTGTCTCTGGATTTATATTATTCATACTACAGTATATAAATACTTTACTCTTCACCTCAATAATACACTCCCCTCAGCAAGACTGCACTTCCTAAAACCACCATGACCTACCCCATGTAGGGCGCTATTAGGGGAGCAAGTGCTCAATTACAGGATCCTATCAACTAAACCTCCCATTCAAGGCACCACAGAAGTATAAGAACTCTCTAGTATATATGAAAGCCAAATTAAATGAACCTAACTGATAATTAGCCTTCTTAAACTTTATTGTAGAAACTATTACCTACCAAGGACAAAATAATTCATAGTGCAATTTTCTGTATCTAGTTTCTTAGTCTCAGTATATCTGTCATTTTAACTTGATAGCTCTTCCTTTCTCCTAGATTTCCCTTCAGAAAAAGAGAGGCCTTTTGCCTACAGTGTACTTTTTTTTTTTTTTTTGCAATCTGTTGACTAGAGTGTCTAAATTTCAAAGGAGAAAATAAAGAGAAGTTAGAAATTAAAAAAAATGTTGACAATGTCATAACTATTGTCTCACATGATTTAAATTCTATTAGTAATTTATCATCTTTACATTTGTGAAGTTGCCCAAAATCCTTTAAAATATTTAAACTGAATCTAGTACTAATTGTCAAATTAAGGTAAAATAAAATCTTAGATTGAATGAGATGGGAAGTGAGTGTACTCAGTGGTCAAGAAAATGCTTGGCCTGTGTAAAGTTATGTTTTATCTCTCATGCTGTGAATTTTATTTTAAGTGAGAAAGGAAACTGTCCTGGCTAATTTAGTGCCAATTTGACAAAAGTTGAGTTATTTGGGAAGAGGGACCGTCAACTGGTAAAATACCTCTGTAAGGTTTGCCTGTAGGCAAGTCTGTGATACTTTTTATTAATTAGTGATTGATATGGGAGAGCCCAGCCCACTGTGAGTGGTGCTACCCCTGGGAATTTGGTATTGGGTGTACAAAAAACAAGGCTGAACATTCCAGGAAGAGCAAGCCAATAAGTGGTACTCATCCATGGCTTCATCATCTGTCCTTGTCTCTACATTCCAGTTTGAGGTCCTGCCTTGATTTTGCTCAGTGAGGGAGTTGTGAGTTGTAAGATGAAATAAGCTATTTTTGTCTCCAAGCTGCTTTTGCTCTTGATGTTTCCTAACAGAAATAGGAACCCTAACTAAGACAAACATAATAATTTCCATCATAATACTTAGCATTTAGGTTGTTAGTATAGGGTGAATAGTATAAACAAAAAAATTTCACTACAGTTTCTGTACTTTATTGTCATATTGCTGTAATGCAACCACAATTATTATTAATCCATTAATTTCAAAATCTAATTACATTTGGAAAATATCCCAGAAGCTTCTAGTTATTTTTTGCAAATATTTGTATCATAAAGTAATATTCTGCTTTGCTTTGAAGCTTCATTACTTCCATAAAGCTTACATAAATTGAAAAAGTATGACACGAATTAAGCTGAATTATCTCTGATAAGGTAAAACAAATTATGCATTATAAGGAATGTAGTTATTTATGAAATTTGCAAGATGTTTAGCTGGTGTTCCTTGATTTACAATAGAGTTATGTCCTGGTCCATAAAAATTTGAAACTATTCTAAGCCAAGAAAGCAGTTGGTGCCACTCATATAAAGAACACCATAGCTTTAGCCTCATCTATAATCACAATGCTCAGAAGGCTTACAAAATCATTAAAAACAACAGCTATTTTATAGGAAATGCTGCCCCAATAGGTAATAACATAATGCATGTATAGGTACCCATAATTAACATACATTTAATGCATGATAAAGTATGGTTTTCTCAGAATGACTATCATGTTTGCACCATTACAAATATGCAAAATTATGTCAAATTATGATAGAGAACATCTGTACTTCAATGAAAATTTAAAATCTTGTGGAAGACACACATACATTTCAACTGGAAATGCCATCAAGCAAAGGAAGAGGGTGACATGCTTAATGCATAGAATAATAACACTGTGATTTAGTATCAGCACAAACAAGTTACCATAAAATATGTCACTTGTGTTTTGTTTTTTAATCAAACAAGTTGATATTTGGAGTTTGCAAGTCACAATTTATGTGGCTCATAGATCTGTGGTTTAGAAATTTAGGCAAACCCATGGGGGTCCCTATGTTTACATGGTTGAGATCCCTCACACATTTGTAGATCCTTGGAGTTTGCTTATATGTTGTGTTTTGATGACTATTTCTGGATGTTGAATATGTATATAAAACCTCAGCAGAGATTCCTGTAAGAATCAAGTCTTATCTACATATAGATATGCAACATGCATACACTTGTTCATTATTATTTTATAAAATTTCAGTTTTATTACTTAAATCTTACTGTATTTGTTAATTGATCATATTATTTTAAATTTATAAGATATGTCAGGTTTATCTGAATCCTAATTTTTATTAATTCTTTGAGATTTATCATATTAAATCAGCATCCTTGCTGTTTATTTTTTTTTCTTCTTGTTCTTAGAAACATTGATCTGCTTTCTAAATAGCACTTGAGAAAGTGTTAACATTTTGAAACTACTTTGTGGTTGAAATAAAATTCTCTGAAGTGTGGTCTTCAAATAGTTTTAAAAGTCTAACCTGATGTCTTTGTCATTTAAATATGAAGCAAGCTCCAGTTGGAGGAACCAAACTAATTTGAGTGTTTCTTCATACAAAAAATAAGCATTTAAGTATCTGTTTATTTAAAAACTATGCATTGAAAATAAAGACAAAATTCACAGCAACTGAAAATGACTTAGGAATTATCATTTTTCCTTAGATAAGACACACCTTTGCTCACTCTGAGCATATTATCTAGAAGAGGATGTTTACCCTACCCTGATAAGGATGGCTATTACTGTCAATTTCTCCTCTGAAAGGTCACATATGGGAAAATAACATTTACTGTGAGCTTATTGACTTGGCTTGGGAATTGTGTTATTAGTACTAATGGCTGCAAGGAAAATCAGGCAGTAATTGTTTCCAATTTTTCTCCTATTCCGAGCAGGGCTGGTGTTTGCATGATGGCTTATGCAGGTACTATGTATGTTAGTGGCTTCTCTAAATGTGACTTCTTATTAATGTGTCCTTGTTTGAGCTGACATTGTCATTCATGACTACAGATGACTGTAAACGATGGCCTAATGTCACTTTTCTAATTGCTTGGCATCTTGCACTAAAGTTTAATCCCCCTAGATCTTTAAATGCTCTTAGCTTGGTATTCAACAAACAAAAATGGAAATGTGTGTGAGGATATCTACTGAAGACAGGATTATGGCAGTTGTTTGAAGGTCCTTACTAAGTGGGTCTTTGATAAATTCCAACTGAACCAAAATGTTAATTTATTAAGGACAAACATTAAAATCTGCTTGAGTACAACGGAATCTGATCCAGAATGTGCTGTGTGAACTGATTTATGAAAATGTAATAACCTAATGCTTTAATACATTTGATTAGTTGAACCACACCCAATTCCTTCAAGAGACTTTTTTTAAGTAGTTACCTTTTAGTAGATGAGAAAACCGAGATGTTAGGCACTTTGCCCAGCTCTGTACTATAAATCACTAGCATGTCCAGGATTAGCATGCAGTGAACTTGCACTCTGTTCATAAATCCATATCACTGAATCTATAAGGCTGATGAGGGGCTTTTAGAAGCTGAATTATCATTATATCTGCAAAGACCGAATATCCCTTAAAATTACATTGTCTTTAACTACTACACAGGGGTGAAGAGAACAGAAGGTAAGAACATCTGACCATGTCTTCATCTTCTTGTGCTGGGAGCTCATTGTTTACCCTGTTTTCATCTGATGCATTAGGAAAGCATGCACAGAAGAAAGGGAAGTGAACAGACTCAAGTCAACAAGATTCATAACACTATGCTGTGCCTTCTTTAGCTGTCAAGTTGGTTCTTGCTCTATTTTCAAGACTTTTCAGAAATTATTCCATGGTCTAGGTAAAGAGAAGTTGAAATAGTTCTTGACAAATCATTTGGCCTTTCATCTTTTGGCATTTCATTTTAAACTAAGATGAAGGCTATATTTCTTAACATTAACATGCTGTATAACTTAGTCCATGAAATGTGGTTAAAGACAAAGAATTTTCTATATAATTCTGATAAGATATCTGCACAGAAGTGAACATTTCCTAGAGATTTTTATTACAAAATACTTGATGAGGAAGAATTCTTCCCAATTCTGCCCCCGAAGATATTTCTCTATTTTCACCATTTACTAATTTGCCAGTCATTTTGAGACATGTCCTTTCTTGTTCTATTTCTTTTTTTATTACCAGGCAAAAGTAAAAAAAAAAAAATAACTAAATAAGAACAATTCATTTTATGTCTCTGGAGGCACCCCAGATAAACTGCTTGGTTTCATGTGGAATAGATTTGTTTCTTTCAATTTTAGGACAGCTGGGAGTCAAGTCAGGTTGAGTTTTATTGTTTTAGTTGAAAGACCCCTGTCCCTTAGCCCTTTCTTTCTCAAGTTTGTCTCCTCTTCCTCCTGTCGGCGGCTTCCCCGATCCCCACCCCCGGTGGCCTTTCCCCACCCGGCCCGAGAACAAGCACCGGGTGGGGCCAGCCCGAGAACGAGCACCGGGTGGGCCGGCACGAGGGCGAGCACCAGGTGGGTCAGCACGAGAACAAACACCGAGTGAGCCGGCCTGGAGCTCTGCCCCTGAGCCCCCGCCCCGCCCGAAGAGAAACACTCCGTCCCAAGGTCTCCGCCCCCAAGGTCAGCCATCAGGAAAGGGGGGGGGAATTGAGTCTGCTGTACCAGACACCAGACCTTGAGAATATGCTGATCTGGAATGGCTCTGTGTCTCATTTGAACCATCCAATGGAAATGATTCTGTATTTCGCCTCATTTGAAAGACTCTGTGTTTCACCTCATTTGAATAACTCTGTACTTTGCCTCATTTGAATAACCCTGTATAGCGCCTCATATACATTGACCAATGGGAATAGCTCTGTATAATGCCTCATTAGAATTATCCAATCGAATCCCTGCTCCTAGCTTGCGCCTTTTTCCCTATATAAGGACCCCTTTCCCTTGGCTCGAGGCGCTTAGCCACACAAAGGCTAAGTCGCCCCGGGTACCCGCGTCTCCAATAAAGCCTCTTGTTTTTTGCATCCAGTTCGTGGCCTCGCTGATTCCTGGGTGTGTGGGTCTCCCTCTACGAAAGTGCCTCTTCGGGGGTCTTTCATAGTAATTCATGTGTGTTCTGAGGTACATAGAGGACAGTAGGTAAACAGACATGCTAAAAGAAGAATTTTTCTGTAGTTCAGGGAAATCTACTCTATCTACAGCGGAGTAAAGGGAGTTGAGCCAAAATTCTGTAAACTAAATATCCTAAACTTTTTCTTGAAAGAACAACTTTGTCTCAGAAATTGGGTCTTTACCTGTTCTTGGAAATGACAGACTGTTACTGTTTCTGTTGAAATTTGATTGGTATCATTATCACTGGTTATATTCTCAGAACAGAATTATTAAAAAGAAAGAAATAGAAAGTAATCTAAGAGTACTTCCAGTTTTTGTACTACAGTAGGAGTACATGAAAAACTCTGTTTGAAATGTGAAAATAGTCATTCATGCCCCTTACTTTAGACTCATGAAAAATTGATGAAGAAAAGGAAAATGAAAATAAATCACAATACATTGCATTTGTGTTACTTTTTGAAATGTTCTAAGATTGTATGAAACAATCCATAAGTATTTCTGGGGACTACCTGGCTTATATTCTCATTGGCTAGATTTCAAAAGGGAAAGAGTTGGTATGTAAGGGTCCCTTCTGTGCTGTGCATGATCATATCTTGGCATCTCTGCACCAACTAAGATTTCTTTATGGAACATTTCACTAAACGATTTATTGTTTTTTACCTATGTTCACACGTAATTATCACCAAGAGAATAAAAGACAGGATATCCTTCACCAGTCTTACTGAAAAGTGTGATGAATAAAATCAAGACAAAACAAATCTGAGTTCTTGCCCTTTTTAAACTAGGGAAGAGTTTTTGGAGTGATGAAAGCTTTTTCTGAAGTTGTATGATTTAGGACACAGTTTTTCAGACCTCTGGAAAATGTGGAGCCCTTCCCTTCCCTTCCCTTCCCTTCCCTTCCCTTCCCTTCCCTTCCCTTCCCTTCCCTTCCCTTCCCCCTTCCCCTGCCCTCCCTGCCCTGCCCTGCCCTGCCCTCCCTTCCCTTTCCTTCCCTTCCCTTCCATTCTGTTCTTCCCTTGCCTTCTCTCCCCTCCCCTTCTCTCCCCTTCACTCCCCTCCCCTCCATTACCCTCCCCTTCTTTCTTCCTCTTCCCCTCTCTGTGAAATATGTGAGGCAAATAGTGTTTAGACTCTACTATAGAAAGTGTTACACTCTTAGAAGCTGGAATATAACCGAGAGCATGTTATAATTTATAAGTTGAAGAAAGCAGAATAAAATTGAGCCCAGAGTGAAATAGCAATTATCTGTAGCACAAGGCTCTCATTAAAAAAATAACTTCATTACAGTTAGAAATTTGTATTAATTTTGGGAAGTTTCCTTTGTTTTAGAAAAATTACTTTAATAATTGTAAGATGACAAAGCAATGCCACTATTCTCAAATAGGAAATGCACAGGCGATGGGGAGATGAAATGTTTTTCACTCTAGCGAAAGTTTTCTTCACCCTGCTAGCAGTTATATCATGCAGATCGCAATAATACTAGCTAGCGGAGCTGCTTTGCAGGACAAGTTAGAATGAACTAAAGACAACCTTATTTATTTATTTACTTACTTATGTATTTATTTCTATCTATAGTTTATTCAATTTGCCAACAGGATCACTTTTTCTTGTCCTGATATGAAACGAAGCCATGTGTAGATGGTATAAATTTTACTAAGACCATATCAGCTATTAACACATGTTGTCTTAACAGTCCTAAACTATTGCTCCACTCAGTTCCTTTTTTATGAGTTACCTCTCACTGGTTTTTAAATGCCCGATATCGTCTAGCATCAAGTTTGACACCTCATGCTATGAGTTTAAGTTTAAGGGTTTTAAATAAGAAAATAAATGTTATTAAAGGGCAAATATTACCTAACAACCAAAGTATATTGCTTATATCTGTGAAAATATCTATGAAGTCCATTATTTTGTACAGGAACATACACTAGCAAAATTAATCTCAACTGAAGCACTAATTATAGCATATTTTATTTTAGAAACAATAGGTATGTCAATGTTTATGGTAATGTAATAATTTTCTCTAACATGTCTGAGGAAGTCCTAACACTGTGGTCCAGAAGCAAAGCTTGATTTGATGCCTAGAGAGTACACATAATCAGCAGTCTGACAAATGCTCAATGTGTAAGAAGCACTAAGAACAGATCACTTCTAATCTGCATAAAACTGTCCAAATTGCAGAAGAGGATGCAAGCTATTCAATTTGTTTTGTGAGTCTAGTATCCCTGATATCAAAATTCAACAAATGAAGAATACAAACATAGGAGAAATCACACAAACTAAACTTAAATCAAGCAACCAAACAACCAATCACATTATAAATCTAACACAACACATCTCAAATATTTATACTTAATAGATACGCAAATCCAAATAAAACATTGTCAGGACATACCTATCCACATAAAGATGACAGAGTACATCCAAGTGAGCTTCAATTGTTTCCCTTGAGGTAAATTAGAAGATTCAATACTAAATTAATTTGGAAGTAAAAGGTCATCAAAATGTTAGTATTAATTAACATTAATATTACACAACAACCAAAATATAATTGTGAAAATCCTGCATTTATTTCTGCTTTTTATATTTGGTAGAGAGAATAAAATGCTTACAGGGATACTAATAAAGTAATATAAAGCTCCCTGCTCCATGAATCTGCTAACACCCACTCTTCCATTCCAACCAACCCAGGAACTAGTGAGGAGACTACCAGGAGAGGCAAGACAATCCAGAGTTGTGGGCATTGAATTCCTGGCCCCCACACACCACTGGGTCACAAGAGGAGATAGAGAGACCCCACCTGCACCCAATAAAAGAAGATATGGGAAGAAGACAGCATAAGATTTCACTCAACAACAGAAAGACCAATATGACACCATCAGAATATAGGGACTCCACTCCAGCAAGAACTAAAAAGCCCAACACAGAACATGAAGATGAGATGGACCTCAAAAATTTTCTCAGCAAGATGATAGAGACCTTTAAAGAGGAAACAAGAAAATCCCTTAAAGAAATAGAAGAAAAAGCAAACAAAAAATTAAGTGAAATGGAGGAAAAGACAAACCAAAAAATTCAAGAAATAAACAAAGCTCTTAAAGAATCTAAAGAAAGCCAAGAAAAACATCCAAACAAGTGAAGGAAGCTCTTGAAACAGTTCAAAGCATGAAAGCTGAAATAGACACAATAAAGAAAACACAGATTGAGGCCACGCTGGAAAAGAAAAGCCTGGATAAATGATCAGGAACTAAAGATGTGAGTATAACCAATAGAAATCAAGAGATGGAAGAGAGAATCGCAGCTACTGAAGACTCGCTAGAGGATATACAGTCATCAACCAAAGAAAACCTCAAGTCCAAAAAATCCCTAACACAAAATATCCAGGAAATATGGGACACCATAAAAAGACCAAACCTAAGAATAATAGGTGTAGAAGAAGTTGAAGAAACACTGCTCAAAGGTACAGAAAACATAGTCAACAAAATCATAAAAGAAAACTTCCCCAACCTACAGAAGGATATGCCTATGAAAGTACAAGAAGCTTACAGGACACCAAACATACTGGACCACAAAAAGAAGTCCCCCCAACACATAATAATCAAAACACCAAATCGACAGAATAAAGAGAAAATATTAAGAGCAGCAAAGGAAAAAGGCCAAGTAACATATAAAAGCAAACCAATCAGAATCACACCCAACTTCTCAGTGGAAACTCTGAAAGCCAGAAAGTCTTGGATAGATACCCTACAAGCAATAAGGGAGCATGGATGTAAACCCAGACTACTGTACCCAGCAAAACTTTCAATCACTATAGATGGAGAAAACAAGATATTCCATGACAAAAACAGATTTAAACAATACATATCCACAAATCCAGCACTACAGCAGGTTCTGGAAGGAAAACTCCAACCCAACAAACATAACTGCACTCACAAAAACACTGGCAATAGATAATCTAATTTTACCAAACACAAAAAGAAGTAGGAGGGTGAAATCCACACACAATGACACCACCAACAATAAATCCAAAACAAAGAAGACCAATGAACAATGGACATAAATATCCCTAAGTGTCAATGGTCATAACTTACCCATAAAAAGAAATAGGCTAACAGAATGGATATGAAGACAGAATCCATCCTTCTGTTTACAAGAAACACACCTCAATTTAAAGACAGGCAATACCTCAGAGTAAAAGGATGGGAAAAAATTTCCAATCAAATGGGCTCAAGAAACAAGCTGGTGTAGCAATCCTAATATCTAACAAATTAGACTTTAAACTGAAAGCAATCCAAAGAGATGAAGAAGGGCATTTCCTATTCATCACAAAAAAGTCCATCAAGATGAAGTCTCAATCCTGAACATCTATGCCCCTAACACGAAAGCACCCACATTTGTAAAAGAAACATTACTAAAGCTTAACCCACACATAAAACCACACACAATTATAGTAGACTTCAATACCCCCCTTACACCACTAGACAGGACCACCACACAGAATCTTAACAAAGAAACAAGGATCTGACAGAAGTAATGACCCAACTGGGCTTAACAGATATCTATAGAACATTCCATCCAAACACAAAAGAATATACCTTCTTCTCAGCGCCACATGGAACCTTCTCAAATATTGACCACATAGTTGGCAGCAAAGCAAACCTCCACAGTTACAAAAGAATTGAAATAACCCCCTGTATCTAATCAGACCACCATGCATTAAAGCTGGAATTCAACAGCAATAAGAATTTCAGAAAAACCTACATTAGCGTGGAAAATGAATAACACCCAATTGCACCATTCCTGGGTTGAGGAAGAATAAAAAAAGAAATTAAAGACTTCCTAGAATTCAATGAGAATGTAGACACAACGTACCCAAACTTATGGGACACTCTGAAAGCAGTGCTAAGAGGGAAGTTCATAGCACTAAGTGCCCACATGAAAAAACTGGATGAAAGTCACATTAGAGAATTGACAGAACAACTGAAAGCTTTAAGAGAAAAAAGATGTAAACTCACCAAGGAGGAGTAGACACCAGGAAATAATCAACTGAGAGCTGAAATCAACAAAGTAGAAACTAGGAAAACAGTACAAAGAATCAATGAAACAAAGAGTTGGTTCTTTGAGAAGATCAATAAGATAGACAAACCTCTAGCCAAACTAACCAAAAGGCAGAGAGAGAGAGCATGCTAATTAACAAAATCAGAAACAAAAAGGGGGATATAACAACAGACACTGAGGAAATCCAGAGAATCTTCAGGTCAACTTTGAAAACCTGTACTCCACAAAATTTGAAAATCTAAAGGAAATGGACAGCTTTCTGGATAAATATCACTTACCAAAATTAAACCAAGATCAGATAAACAGTTTAAATCGACCTATAACCCCCAATGAAATAGAAGCAGTCATCAAAAGCCTCCCAACCAAAAACAGCCCAGGGCCAGATGGCTTCACTGCAGAATTCTATCAGAAATTCAAACAAGAGCTAATTCCAGGACTCCTCAAACTGCTCTGCACAATAGAAGTAGATGGGATATTGCCAAACTCTTTCTACGAGGCTACAATCACTTTGATACCCAAGCCACACAAAGATATGACTAAGAAAGAGAACTACAGACCAATATCCCTCATGAACATCGATGCTAAAATACTCAATAAAACATTGGCGGACCGAATCCAAGAACATATCAGAAAAATCATCCACCATGATCAAGTAGGCTTCATCGCAGGGATGCAAGGATGGTTCAACAAATGAAAATCCATCAATCCATCCATATAAACAAACTGAAAAAGAAAAACAACATGATCATCTCACTAGACACTGAAAAAGCCTTTGACAAAATCCAACGTCACTACATGATAAAGATCTCGGAGAGAACAGGAATAACAGGTACATATCTAAACATGATAAAGGCAATATACACCAAACCAATAGCCAACATCAAAGTAAATGGAGAGAAACTCAAAGAGTTTCCTCTAAAATCAAGAACAAGACAAGACTGTCCACTCTCTCCATATCTCTTCAATATTGTACTTGAAGTTATGCCTAGAGCAATAAGAAAAGAAAAGGGGATCAAAGGATACAAATTGGAAAGGATGAAGTCAAACTTTCACTATTTGCAGATGACATGATATTCTACATTAGTGACCTGAAAAACTCTACTAGGAAATTCCTATGGCTGATAAACATCTTCAGCAAGGTAGCTGGATACAAAATTAACTAAAAAAAATCAGTAGCCCTACTATATAAAAATGATAAATCCAATGAGAAAAAAACCAGGGAAACATCACCTTTCACAATATCCACAAGCAACATAAAATATCTTGGGGTAACACTAACCAAAAAGTGAAACACCTGTACAATAAGAACTTTGAGACATTAAAGAAAGAAATTAAAGAAGATACCATAAAATAGAAAGATCTCCCATGCTCTTGGATAGGTAGAATTAATATAGTAGAAATGGCAATCCTGCCAAAAGCAATCTACAGATTCAATGCAATCCCCATCAAAATCCCAACACAGTTTTTCAAGACATTGAAAGAACAATATTCAACTTTATATAGAAAAATAAAAAACCCAGGATAGCCAAAACAACTCTTTACAATAAAGGATCTTCTGGAGGCATCACCATCCCTGACTTCAAGCTCTACTATAGAGCCATAGTTCTGAAAACAGCTTGGTATTGGCACAAGAATAGAGAGATAGACCAATGGTATGGAATTGAAGACCCAGATATTAACCCACTCACCTACGAACACCTTATTTTTGACAAAGGTGCTAAATCCATACAATGGAAAAAAGATAGCATCTTCAACAAATGGTGCTGGCACAATTGGATTCGGACATGCAGAAAATTACAGATTGATCCATACCTGTCACCATGCACGATACTTAAGTGCAAATGGATCAAAGATCCAGCCACACTGAATCTTCTAGAAGAGAAAGTGGGAATAACCCTTGAACAAATTGGCACAGGAGAACGATTCCTGAACATCATGCCAGAAGCACAGACACTGAGGTCTGCAATCAATAAATGGGACCTCCTGGCCTGAAAAAGGGAAAGCATATCGACCCCAGACGCTCTTTGGGAGGCCAGTACGAGACTGATCCAGCCCCCTGATCATGGATGCCAATGGGGAGGCCCCTGCACTCCTGGGAGCCTCCGGAGGTGGACTGGCGTTTTGCCCTGGTGTGTGTGTGGGACTTGGAGAGCCCATTCCACTTGAAGGGATGTGCTCTGTCTCTGGACACATGGGGGGGGGGCCTAGGCCCAGCACAGGAAGATTTGGTGGACTTGGTGGAGCCCCGGTTGGGGGCCCTACCCTGCCTGGGGAGTGGTGGGTGGATGGGGTGGGGGGTAGGTTGGAGGTGGGGGAGAAGGAATGGGGGTGAGGGGAGGGAGAGGGGAATTACATGTGAAACAAGCCTGTTCCCTAACTTGAATTAATAATAATAATAATAATAATAATAATAATAATAATAATAATAAGAGAAAAAAATAAAACCTTAAGTTTGGTTGAAAATGATAGATAAAAAAACTGCAACAGATTATTGTGAGAAATAGTAAATAAAAATGTTAAAACATTAGACAATTATCATAAAAATTTCAGGTTTATTATGGAACAGTAATATCCACTTCAAAAATTAAAAAGACTTTTAAGTCTAAAATATATGTAAAATTAGAAAATATATTTAAGTATAATTAAACAGAATGTATATGCAAAGAAATAAAAACTTGCAAGAATGAGAAAAATTCTTAAGTGAATAGAAAAGCATATAATATCTTTGCATGAATATTTCATTAATGTAATCTGTTATTTTTCTGTTAATTCATGCATAATTTTAGTGTGGTTATGAATAAATTATTCCAAAGTTTTCACATGACCTATGTTCTCTTTTTTAAAAACTCATACAAAAGAAAATGCACTTAGGAAGCTCCCAAGTTATTTATTTAAACTGTGATAGAAAAGAAAGTTTAGAAAAGTCAATGGTGTCAATTTATTATAATATAGTATGATTTTTGAGCTGGTTGAAAATAACTCAATAATCGAATCCTTTGTGATATGCTGACATTTGGTCATTCTTAAAATAACACATGTAAACTGATAGCATGTGATTTTAAAACATCAGTAAGTCTATTTAAATAAAAGCAAGTTCCAAAATTAAGTTTGTCTGAAATATAATTATAAATAATATTGATAATTTATGAATTTCTGATCTATAAATTCATCACCAAAGGAACTCAGAAAAGAACGATACTCTTGGATATCTCTCTTTAAATTGAGTGCTAGCGATGGCAAGCCTGAGGAACCAGACAGAGTTCATTTCCGTAACACCCACATAGCTTGGTATGGTGGTATTCCTCAGTATTCTCAACAGTTTGGGGTAGAGAAAGGAATGTTTGATCTCACTGGCAAGCCAGCCTAGCAGAATCAGTAAACTCCAGTCTTAGTGGGAGTGCTTATATAAAAACATGTAAGTGAGGTGGCCATAACTGAAGAAAACACCCAACATGGGACTCTAGCCTACACATGCTCACATATAGGAACACATAAACACATACACACATACCCCACCTGTACACATGAAGTAGATTTTTGAAAAAGTACTTCAATTACTCATAATAATCCAATACAAAAATCTGTGAAACTAAAAAACTATAAAGTTATAAAATACATTAATTGTTAGTAAAACATGCAAGTCTAGTTGATTTTATTAATAATGAAATCATATTAACAAAAATCATTAATTACTTACAAGATTGACAACATAGGAGAAGTGTATATAAATCAATTACAGGTATGATTTATATGATGAAAATGTTAGAGTATAAGCAAATATTTTGGAGGGTTACTCAACAATGTCCATTAGGTTCCCACAAACGTCTATATGTTTACTTTATATATTGAAGAAATTTCCTCAAGGTAAACAACAGTAGAAGGATTTTAAAATAGTTAAAAATTTCAAACAAGGGCAGGAGAAATGGCTCAGAGATTAAGAGCACTGACTGCTCTTCCAGGGGTCCTGAGTTCAATACCCAGCAACCACATGGTGGCTCACAACCATCCATTATGAGATCTGGTGCCCTCTTCTGATGTGCAGACATACATGGAAGCAGAATGTTATATACGTAATAAATAAAAAAAATCTTAAAAAATTTCAAACAAACACAAATTCAACTATGTACATTCAAATAAGCCATATACATAGAGGTTCTATAACAAAAATGCTAAATATTAGAAATGTCTTTCAATTGATAGATCCATTTCTATCACCATGCACAAACTTAAGTCCAACTGGATGAAAGACCTCAACATAAATCCAGCCACACTGAACCTCTTAGAAGAGAAATTGGGAAGTACCCTGGAAAGGATTGTTACAGGAGTCAGCTTCCTGAACATTGCACCTGTAGCACAGACACTGAAATTGACAATTAATAAATGGGACGACCTGAAACTGAGAAGCTTCTGTAAGGCAGAGCACACATTCAGCAAGACAAAATGGCAGCCCACAGAACTCGAAAAGATATTCACTAACTCCATATCTGACAGAGGGCCAATCTTCAAAATTTACAAAGAACTCAAAAAGCTAGTTTCCAAAACACCAAATAATCCATGAAAAAGTGGGGTACAAAACTAAGTAGAGAATTCTCAACAGAGGAATCTAAAATTGCTGAAAGACACATAAGAAAGTGCTCAACATCCTTAATCATCAGAGAAATGCAAATCAAAACAATTCTGAAATACCATCTTACTCCAGTCAGAATGGCTACTATCAAAAACATCAATGACAGTTTATGCTGGAGTGGATGTAGAGAAAAGGGAACACTTCTCCACAGCTGGTGGGAGTGAATACTTGTACAGCCACTTTGGAAATCAGTATGGCAACTCCTCAGGAAAATGGGACCTACCACAAGATCCAGCAATCCCACTCTTAGGCACATATCCAAAAGAAGCACACTCATACAACAAAGAAATCTGTTCAACTATGTTCATAGCAACATTGTTTGTAATAGCCAGAACCTGGAAGCAACCTAGATGCCCCTCAACTGAAGAATGGATACAGAAAATGTGGTACATTTACACAATGGAGTACTACTTAGTGTGAAAAAAAAAATGAAATCTTGAAATTCACAGTCTAATGGATGAAATTAGAAGAAACCATCCTGAGAGAGGTAACCCAGTCACAAAAAGACAAGCATGGTATGTGCTCACTCATATATGGGTTTTACACATAAAACAAAAGTTTACCAGCCTACAATCCACACCACTATAGAAGTTAGGCAACAAGGAGGACTCTAAGGGAGACATACATGGTCCCCCAGCAAAGGGGAAAGGGACAAGATCTCCTGAGCAAAATGGGAGCATGGAGGAAGGGGTGAGGGAGCTAGGAGAATGAGAAGGGGAGAAGAGCATGAGTGAGGAAGACATAAAGGAGCAGGAAACTTGTGTAGGGGGATTAACAGAGGAGAGCAAAATAAGAGATACCATCGGAGACGGAGCCAGTATAGGTTTAAAGAGAAATCAGGCAATAGGGAAATGTCCAGAGATCCACAAGGATGACACCAGCTAACCATCTAAGCAACAGTGGAGAGGCTGCCTCAAATGCCCTTTCCTGATAATGAGATTGATGACTAACTTATATGCCATCCTAGAGCCTTCATCCAGCAGCTGATGGAAGTAGAAGCAGATACCCACAGCTAAATACTGAACTGAACTGGAATCCAGTTGTAGAGAAGGAGGAGTGATGAGCAAAGTGGACAAGACCAGGCTGGTAAACCCCACAGAAACAGCTGACCTGAACAAGTGGGAACTCTTGACCCCCAGACTAATCACTGGGAAACCAGATTGGAACTGATCCAGACCCCATGAATGTGGGTGTCAGTGAGGAGGAGGTCTCGGAAATCTATGAGGCCTTTTCTAGTAGATCAGTACTTATCCCTAGCATAGGAATAGACTTTGGGAGCCCATTCCACATAGAGGGATACTCCCTGAGCCTAGACACATAGGGGAGGGCCTAGGCCCTATCCCAAGGATATGACAGACTCTGAAGACCACATGGAGGACCTCACTCTCCCTTGGGAGCAGAAATCATATGGGATAGGTAGGGCATTAGTGGGGGGCAGGGGAGGAGGGGAGGGAGAGGGAACTGGGATTGACATGTAAAAAAAATCTTATTTCTAATTTAAATAAAAAATGGAGGAAAGAAAGGAAATGAAAAGTTTTAATGCAATAAACATATACAGAATTTTTTTTAAGTAATGTCTTTCAAATATTAGTAAAATGCTACCTGTTTTCATACTTATAAAATACTATGTATCTGAAAATTAAAATAATGGCTGACTTTGTATTAAGAATATAAATATTCTTCTATATCCTGAACAGTGACTTGTGCTCAAATCATTTCAGCACAAGACTTTTCAAAACTTTATGATAGAAAAATTTTGTAGCTATTTCATAGATAAAAATAATCACATGGGGCAGAACAATTGGCTTAATCTGACAACCCAAGTATCATCCTCAAGGTAGAAGGAAAGAACAAATTCAACATGAATGTGAGTTTATTCTCTCTCTCTCTCTCTCTCTCTCTCTCTCTCTCTCTCTCTCTCTCTCTCTGTCTCTCTCTCTCTCTGTCTCTCTCTCTCTCTCTCTCTCTCTCTCTCTCTCTCTCACACACACACACACACACACACATACACACACATTGAATGTAGTAAAAATAAAAATAGTCAGATGGAAATTATTTACAATGAAAGAAGAAACTGCTGGTTCAGGTTTCCTCAAATTGTTGTAAAAAAGTAAGTAATTATAGAACAATTTAAAAAAGAGACAGTTTATTTTATTCTTGGATGATGCTAAACTTGGACATGGTATTCAAAAGAAATTATGCTACTGATTTTTTGTTTGATCAATTTTATTAATGTTTGACATATGGAAAACAGTGTAACTGTATCCATGAAATGTAGTTTACTAAATTGTATTTTGAGAACAGCCATTTTTATTTCTGTGGGTGATATTCTAAAACTCTACACCTCAGATGAAGTTTGGCCACTGATTTTTGAAAACTACATTGCTAGTGAGCATTGGGAAGTACATAGTAAAGTACTGTAGATATGCATTGAGAATAGAATCCAGCATAGTATTACATAGTATTACTCCTCACTAAAGAAGCAGGGCTTTTGATGCTGTAGAAAAATGGCCTCAGTGTAGCCTTTGGCTTCAAAAGAACCTAGTACCCATCAAACTTAAGCAAAAGCTATGTAGTGGAGACCTGCACATTGTCTTAAGATAACCAGGTTAGTATCAGGCAAGTTCAGTTTGCTGCAAATTAGATACCCTGAATATGTGATCTTTCCCAAGACCATACATTGCTTTCCTTACTGTGATTAAACTCAAACTAAAGAGTAATCTACAGGATATCTGAGTACCACTCTTCAAACTTTTCACAGACATTGAGAGAAAGCTGGGCAAGTCTTGGAAACCCACTTTGCCAGGAGGATAATGATACATAAAAGCTAGACATACATCAGTAATCTGCATTGTACTCTGAGAGAGACAAAAGAACATGAGAGAAGACGAAAGATATCCAAAGAAGCAAGTGATCCATAATCCCCATGTTTTAATGTCTGCTGTATAGTGTACCGTGTTAGTAACAGGGAAAGTGGAGTGCCATAGGGGAAACTCCACACATTTGCAAATTTTCTCTAATTGCAAAAGTCTCCTTAAATTAAAAGTTTATGTTTAAAATGGTGTGGTTGTGTTTTAGTCCAGAGCACCACCATTTGAGCATCAGCTCAAGGGAACACAGTGAACCACTTTGAGATACCATAATATATGATTAAAAATTGGCACTACCAGGAGTAGCATAAAATTATTCTGCCATTTTTTTAATACAGGATGAAAAGGGAGTTATTTTATGATGGGTTTGATAATCTGAGATGTGCCATTTTTTTCTTCATTCTGTCTTTAAGTGCTTAGTCCCACTTTTCAACAGAAATTTATCCAATGAAATCTGATGTCTATGAAACAAATTGGTAGGTGTCAAAAGCTACACGTTAGACATTCAGGACGTGAATATCCCACTTAGGGAGCTGTTCTAGATGATAAGAACTTTGGAGATTTTAAATATATTTGCACTTGCACTCACTTCCACTTTTGTGGCTATGAGACAACCTTGTTATTGAAATTGCAGACAAATAAGAGAGAGAGAGCTACAAATATAATTTAGGAAATAACCTGCTACAAAGAATTATGTGAATGTGTCAAGGGCAAATAAAGCTACACTTTGTAGTGTATTACTGGCATTTTCACAGAGAGAAATGTCAAACTTTCTCTGTAATCATTGAGTCAAAAAGAAACTTATCCTTTTAAATCACATGTTTATGAAAAGGCTTTTACTTGCCTACTGTTAATTAAAAAAAGAAAATAAAGCCAAATGAAGATAATATTGAAAATTAACAAGAATCATACTCTCATTCTCTCTATTCTAGTCTGCAGGCTTACTTTCTTCTTCTTTTTCCTTTTTAACTTGGCAAAGATTTAGTTTTGTGTAGTATGGCAATTTGTATCTATATATAATGAGCAAAAAATGTAAGGATATCAAATTTAAAAATGTATTTTGTTATCTATAAAGTGACAAGATGACATTTAGGAGTGAAAAGTGGCCAATTGAGTTATTCCTTTCTCTCCCAGCAAGTTTTGTAACAGTTGCAATGTTAATAGTTTTTTAATAAATGATAGGTGTTCTTTGTCTTCTTCCGGATAGTAAAATTCTTGCCAAGTTGCCCATCTTTGTGTCCTTGTCCTTAACCTAAAACTTTCTCTAGTTACAATTTTATCACACAACTAAGACTTACATTTCTGCTCTATAACTTTAATTCTGGTAGTGGCATGAATTGTATTATAAATATTCTAGTCCTCTATCACTTTGATTTCCATATTCAAGAATCTGGAGACTTTATGTCATTTCTCATCATTTTTCTTTCCATGAAATTATAGTTTATCACTGTTTACTAGCTTCCAATTCTTTCCATCTCATTTCTCCACCATCTTTGAATTGATTTCAGCACCTTTCAAATAAATTCCCTGGACTTGAATCCTCATCAAGAGAGGAGGCACTAAGAAAGGTAGTCAAGATGGTCATAAAAAAGGGAATCGAAAAGATTAAGAAATGTCTTATTTTTAAATGCATGCTATGGTATGATTCAAAGGTTTGTATAAATTTTTTAATTTTTTTAAGAGACAGAGTTTCTCTGTGTAGCTTTGGAGCCTATGCTGGCACTCACTCTGTAGACCAGGCTGGCCTTGAACTCAGAGAGATCCACCTGCCTCTGCCTCCAGAGTGCTGGGATTAAAGGTGTGTGCCACCAATGCCCAGCTTGTATAAAGTTTTAAAGTTATTTGATCAACACTTCATGTCTTTATCCAATGTTTTGAATAATATATTTGTATCAGAGGATTTCTTTACTTTAGGTTATAATCAAAAGCAACCCATGCTTTGCTCAGTAAACAACAGGCTAGAATAATGTCACTATCTTTGAAGGTAGAGAATTTCTTTAGAAAATGAAAACAAAATATGGAACCTGGACATGAAGTAGACATTCTCTCCTTAAACCTAAGAGGAAATGACTCTCCCTTTGAGTAACTGTTAAGCTACTTCCAAACTTACTCCTAAAATGAAAAGACTTTTGGGTCTATTCAGCATAAAAAAGGAAACAATATATAGTACTTACCAAGTTACTTATCAAGTTATCAAACATGATAGACGCATCTCTTATACTTGGCTATTTTATATGACTGCATTCTAGTCTACCAAAATTTTTAATTGGGGTTTATTTTCATTTACTAGGTACAGTTTCCAATGACCAATCATTTCAGGAATACTACATATTTTATGAGTTAAGAGTTTCTTTCTCATCTTCATAGCTTGGAAGCTGTGTGTCTCCTATATAGTTGTTGTTGCAAGGTATAAGCACAGAACACTGGAGTTTCAGTAGTCTACAGTGAGCCACAGTGTATAACAGAATAAACTCTAGAAGTCCATAAAAAGGATTTAGGGATAGATGCAGTGATGATCATAATTATAGTAATGATAGTGAGAATCATAATTATATTAATAGCAGTTTGTCTTCATTATAGGGTTATGTGAGGGCATTCTGTTCAGACTTTCATGTGGGTTACTTATTTAATAATCAGAATAACAACCTAAAATGGGGGTGATTCTGATCAGTCTGTATATGAGGAAACTAAGGTTCAAAGTAGCTAACTACGTTTTCTGTGGTCAGTGAAGTCACTGAGATACAGGTGTATCCACACCTACAACTGGAGTTCTTTGTGGTAATAGAGATTACTGATTGCTTTGAGGTTGTATTTCTTAATGTATAAACAACCTATCAGTATCGAGTTGAGTAAGCAATCTAAACCTGAAGATCAACATTTAACTAGCATAAGTTTGGTTTTTTTGTTTGTTTGTTTGTTTATTTTTTTTGTGGTGGAGATATCTACCTTCATACCAAGAGGAACGGGACATAATTGTCTTTACATTGTTCTTCTGGGCTTGAAGAACCTAACCTTTTCATTTTTATGCTACTGATTCTTTCTTAGTTGAAAACTTAGAATTTGCCTTTTCAGATCCATATTAGCTGTGGAATAACAGAGCATGTGTGACTTCTTAAGGAAAAAAGACATTAATACGATTTTATTATTTGACTGTCTATCAAAACTAACACTGTAGGACATATCAATTCCTTTCAAATTGTATAACTGATTTTGAATCATGTGATTGATTTGCATGAAATAAGATAACCAACTACTTTACTTATAAAAACGACTTCTTACAAGTGACAACATGAAAAAATTACTTTTTCTTGCCTTCCTCTACACTTGCTGTGTAAATCACAGCCTTAAACTAAAGCCACATTACTAAAATAACTGATGCATCACAGTAATTCCTTTCCTACTGGGAGGTATTTATTGTCATTATTTCTATGCTTTCTTGCTATCTATTGTTTGCATAATAGGGGGTTTTGTAAAAGTCTTCAGGATTGTATCATTTAATGGAAATTTTGATGTGTTCATTTATATTATTTTATCTTGCTTGATTCCATAATTCATTAGGGAGATCTGTTTTTAGAGTTGCTAACACAGAAAGGAAATGAGAGAGAAGAATTGCCCCTGAGTAAAAACCTTATTAACAACTATTCAATGAAGTTAGTTCTTCCTGGAAGGCTGCCACCATTTACTTTTTGGCATGTTGGCTTATATTAAATTTTATATTGCTGGATTTTATATACACATCCGAAACATTCTCCTAATTATCAAAGCACTTGATGAAATTCAACCTGATTTGACCTGAATTTCTACTATAGAAAGGAATGGAAAATAAAATTGAAAGTTATTATTCTATCATCAGGAGATAACAAAAAGCAAGAGAAAGAAAGGGTAAGTGAACTGAGTCAACAATATTTTACTAGTTTCAATTGCTGCTGCTGATATTATTCACACAGAGGCAGTGAAACAAAGATATGTCAGTTGCTGTCACCCAAAATATTCAGCCTTTCCAAAAGGACTAAGAAATGATGGTGTTGAATGAAATTTTATTTGTATCAGAATTTGCAGTGTTCTATGCTATTAGGTTGTTGAATCCATATATATTTTTTATAAAATACACAGAGTGAAATCAAAATTACAAGTGTTTGTACTAAATCTTTAGAAACTGTCTGAGAAGCAAATAAGTTCTAGATGAATAATCTGTAAAATAATTTTCAGAAAACATTGGTCAATTTCAAAATGTTTATTAAGTATCTATTAGCAAAATTGCTATGTTGGGTTTCAATTTAGCCCCATGTATTAGTTACTTTTATGTTACTGTGATAAAACATCATGACCAAATAAATTATAGAAAACAATTTTTATTTGGGTTTACTATTACAAAGGGCCAATGCCTGTCATGGTTGGGAAGCTTGACTCAAAGCCAAAGCTTGGTGGCTGGTACCAGATGCTGAGAGCCAACACCCTGTCCTCTATGATTGCAGCAAAGAGCACAGACTACAAGTACAGAACGTGGTTTACTCACCAAGCCCACTCCCAGTAACATTCTACTTCCAGAAAGGCCACATCTCCTAAACCTCACCAAATAGTGCCACCAACTAGAGACCATGAGTTATGAGATTATGGGGGGCATGTCTCATTTAAATCACACCCTGAAATTTCAGTTAAATTGGGAGCATTAAGAGACAATGAAAAAATAATGTATGAATCATAACAAATAAAAAGCATCAATAAAGATGCAAGAATTCATTTTGTGCTTTCCTGGTAAAATATTTTAAATTGAACATAATTTCAATCATTTCATTTGCATCAACTGTAAATATCTGATGAAGTAAAATGCATATTTAATTAATTCTTAGGGACCAAAAGGGTTTTTATTTTTAATGAAAGGTTAACTTCAGAAAGAGATGAAAGTGTGGAAAGGAAATACAAAACAAATTCAAACAATAACCCAGGAAGAGAAAATGTATTACCAAGCATACCTCTCACATATTGCTCAACTGTGGTGTATGACCAAGGGAACTGGCAACTTCTTACCTCCCTTTCATCACCCATACATTTTGGTGTATTGTATTTGCACTTTAGTTCCCTCCTTCCACAGAAATGTCTTTTTTAGGAACTATTAAAGGTTTTTTGTTTGTTTTGACCAATTATTGATGCAGTTTTGTTTCATTTTTGCCAAAGAATGATATTTGCATTCAAATCTTTGAGAGCTATTGAACATTTTTTATTTGTTTTTATTTTATTCACTGATGGTCTAATATATACATTGTCTACAATTTAAAAAGTATGTTTTTTTCATGAATCATATAAGTGCATACATAAGACGAAGCACTCATTAGTGTTTAGAACTACCCTTAGTATCGTTTGCACATCAATACTTTGTGCTCTTACTTTTGAGAAATGTCTTAAAATCTTTGAGACCTGGGAATTTCTCTCTACATTTTCTTGCCTTACCTTTGTTTTTATTATATGATGTTTTTGCTGCACTTGTGACACATAAAATTTTAATCCCTTTCCTTCCCCTCTCTCTTAACATATAACCTATATATAGACATATATATATATATATATATATATATATATATATATATATATATCAGAAATTGAAGTGTTGAATCAAGTTGAACAAAGCAAAGACAACAACATTCTACACAGACAGCCAATAAGTTGAATAGCATTATTACCCATGAACCTCTTGGGCTCTTCTCACTGACATAAGTACACATAATTGGTCTTAGAAAATCTGGTATGGTTTTTAGTGCTTTGAAATTGCATGGATATAATTATACAGTCAATTTACATAAATTAATAAGATATTTATTCACATTTCATATCAGAAAATCATATTTGCCCTAATTGGATACATAATGATTCACTACTTGATCAAAATAATCTACACAGGCCTTCCTTTAAAGAAGAAATGCTAGTTGCTGGCAGAAGGTAGGAAAGCAAATAGCTTTCACCATTGTCATGTTCTGATTTAGCTGAAGATAATTCCCTTACTTCTGTTTTTCCCTGTTGGGATAGGCTATATCTAGTTACTAAGAATGACACCTGTTACATAGAAACCACTAATGTAGCTCTTATTTTATCAGAATCTCCCTCCCTCTCTTCCATCCCCCTTCCTTCTTTCCTTTCTTCCTTCTTTCCCTCCTTCCTTCTTTCCTTCCTTCTTTCCTTCATTCCTTTCTTCGTTCCTTCCTTCATTCATCCCTCTTTCTTTCTATCTTTTTTCTTTGATACCTTCTCCCTTTTCCTCATCATACATTCTATTCTCTTTCCTTCCCTTCACTTAATTTCTTCCTTCCATTTTAATTCAAATTTATTTTTTATATGTAGGTTCTTACAATGCCCATAGTTTTTAAATTCAATGACTCAAATGTTCCATGGCTCTATGGACGACAAAGGGATTGACCTCAAGTATTGACTATTCCAAATATACAGCCGCTAGAAACATTATAATATAAAACTTTGGGATTATGTATATTTAGATGTTGAATTGGACAAAATCCTTCCTTCCTTCCTTCCTTCCTTCCTTCCTTCCTTCCTTCCTTCCTTCCTTCCTTCCTTCTTACCCCACTGCCTTCTTCCCTCCTTGCCCCCTCTCTCTTGTCTATCTTTAGGTATCAGTCTCTGTCACTCTGTCACTTTGTCTCTCTCCTTCTCCTTTTCCATGTACTTCCTGGACACATTAATATAAAATGCCTTTTCATTTTGCTAATGTGTGAGAATTCTAGCTGTTCTGTACATTTATCAAATCCTGGCATATTTAGTCATTTATATTTTAGGTTTTCAGTGATTATGTAGTGGGTCTCTCAATTCAATTTAATTAACATTTCTCTAATGACTAAGGTAAAACAATACAACTTCACAATTTTGTTTGACATATATTCATATATATTATCTGTTTATGTGATGGACTACTGCAAATCAATTAAACCTCTTGTCTTTTATATTAAATTTTATAGTGCTTTTTCTGGGTAAAAATCTATATTCAAATCTCTGCATTGCAAATTGTTTCTTCTGACCTTTAATTTTTCTATTCCCATAATGGTCATTTTGATTAAATGAAGTTCTTACATTTAATATAGTCTCAGCATCAGAGTTTTCTTCATGCTAATGGATTCTATATTTTAATGGAATTTATATTTCATTTTAAAACATTTTTCTTACCATGAGCAATTATTGATGCCACTGTATTTTTTTAATTGAAAGTGTTACTGTTTCTTCCTTCTATGTAGTGTGAATTGTTGTCAAGTTCTTTTGGTTTCTATCATGAAATCTACTGGATCCAAAATTACTTTTTGAAAATTCTACTTTCCTCTACTAATTCAAATTAAATTTATTTTTTTCTGTAGTTTTCATGAACTTAATTGAATTGTTAATCACCACCTGTATTACAAAGGTAATAATCTTTGTTTCTTAAAGTATGATAATGTAGGGTTCTTAAGTTTACTGTAATAAAATAGAGAACTTTGCTTGATTTTTTCTTTATAATCTATCATTAAGTTGTGATACATCAATGCTATTTATCCAACGACTATATTGTGTGATCATATTCATATATTGCTGGATTTAATTCCACATTTGCCTGAGAAGTAGAAAGCAAGAAAGAACATGTTTCCTGGGATATAAATAAACTAAAATAACAATTTTCTTCAACACACATGATCATGAGTGCCTGGATATCAATGATCCATACCAAGTGGGACATTTCAATGACAGCCATTTTATAAAGTGCATGTGAGTCAGGAAGGCACATGGAAAGTGCTTCTGAGTAGATTAAAAAACACAGATGATCCCAGATATTGATAACTTATTACTTATAATATATCTTAAAACAGAAGTCCTAGGTGTTTTAAAATAACAGATGTTTGCATTTGCTTATGGCCTTTTTTTCCACAAACGATCATCAGACATTCAAAGGAAAAATGGAGGGTAAAGTGTAAGTCCTTAGAGAACTAACTTTAGGGCAACAGACCTGGGAGTTCAGTGTGAAAGCCATGATACTGAGCTCCTCTTCCTGGGAACTTCCCTTCACTATACTTTTTTTTTTTTTTGGTATAACTTATTTTTGTGGTATGCATTTACACGAGTCAGGTGTTCTGTGGTAAGATAAGACCATGTAGAAATAAATAGATTAGTAGTTATGGGTTAATAATTAAGACAGAGCTATCCAATAAGAAGCCCTAGTCATTGGCCAATGAATTTATAATTAATATAAGTCTTTGTGTGTTCATTTGGGGCCAACACAGTTGTGGGACCAGGCTTTCAGGAAGAACCATCCTTAACACATGTAATCTCTTGTGTGTGGTATATTGAGTTTAATTAGTTGCTGGCATAAGCATGGGTGAGGCATTGTATAATGATACATGGGTAACTTGTCAGTAGCTACACCACTGGAGAAAGTGATACATTCTCTGCCACAGAAAGGAATGACTCTGAGGTATTGACCAGTCGGCTGAAAAGGTGCCAAACCCAGGACATAGGTTCTGGTTAATTACTGTGGGTAGAGAGGTAGAAGGAGAAAAAAAAATGCTTGCATGCTCAGAAGAGATTAAGAAAGGCCTCTTCAGTTTATAAACTTATTCCATCACCACTAAGGACATCCTGGGAGAAGATATCCTTCCTACAGAAGATATGGCACAGATATAAATATGGGATTCCATATGGAAGAGAGCAAGAAATGCTGTGAAATAAGAGCTCTCAAAGCCCAGTTGAAGTTGTGCTTAACACAGAGGCTGGGCAATGGAAGGGAGAAATGTCTTCTCTTGCTGTGAAATATAGGGAGCATTCCATCAATATAGTTCCATCTCTGAGGGTGAAGAAGGGATTTAAGATAGTCTGAATCATATAATGTAATAAAAAATAGTGTGGAAAAGGAAGACAACATCAAGAAGCTGGTGACAATATCAACAGGAAGATGTACAATCTGAGAATGAGCCAAGTTAAATGTCTAATAATTAAATAAAGAAGCCAAAGTTTCACTATATATTTGCTTAAGGTTTTTTCTTGGTAGATAAAACAAATCAAGAGGAAAAGTCACTGTGGAGATGTAACCCTGGATATGAGTCGAAAGATCCATTACAGCTTTATTCATTTACTTTGTGTGACTGTGTGTGTGTGCATGCACACACCACAGAGTACATGTGGAGCACAGAGGACAACGTGTAGGGACTGTTTCTCTCTTTCCACCATGTGCTAAGATGGTAGTCAGTTTGTCAGGCTTGATTCTGGGGCTTTTACCAGGTCTTCAGGAAAAGTTTTTAGAGGATTTAATGAAGATGTCAAGCAGAACCTAAGCATCTTTTACTTATTCATTTGTGTTTGGATATGTAGGATTTTCTGACTCTTCTTCTAAAGCCCTGCTCCTCCTGCGTGCCTGACTCCCCTGTATTCTTATCTCAGGAAGCAAGGTTCCTGCCACCCCCCAAGCTGCTGCTGAGATTCACAGCCTAGTTGCTCTGTTAAACTCTAATAAAATTGTCTTTGAGCTTTCAACACACACAAACACACACACACACCTCACAGATATACAAAGTTCAGGTTATCCTAAACAGAGTTGAAATAAAACATCACAATATAAAGAATAAAGAGAAATTCTTGAGGGATATCCAAAAGAAAATAACAAAAGGCACACTACAAACAAAAGAACAGGCTCGCATTATATCAACTGTCTCTGTATGAACCATGGAAGCCAAAAGACTTGATTTTCCTGTTTAAAGTTCTCTCTTTTATCACAATGGTGCACAGCTTGAGCACTTTACTCCTTTTTAACTGGAAACCGTGGATTTCATGGTTTTTGTCATGTTTCTTTCTGGGTTGCTCACATTGTATGACTTGTATATTCACACTGTGTTTACTTAATTTTCACCCCGTTCTGCTTTTTCCCCCACTGATATTTGTTGTTTCTTATTTGCTTTCCCCCATTTTAGTCTTTCTCATTTTTACTAGTTCTATTTCTCTGCCTATATTTCTTCTGTTGAATTCATTGTTAATGTAAGTTTGCTTATTCCACTTGAAATAAATATGTTACACATTAGAGATATGAAAAAAGTGTTTTTCATAAACTTAAATGCCAGATTTGGTAAATTTTTCCCATACAAAAGCATACATTCGATTTCCCGATTCTTCCTCAGACATTGAGGCATTTAGAATTCCATACTGGACATTATTAAGTTGTGGAGATTGCAGATTGTGCCACTTTTCTTTTAATATTGCAGCCTCTCTATTTGCCAGGCATTTCATTCGCTTATTTGAATTTGACCTGCATGCTCTAGCTTAAGGTTTTCACTAAAATCTCATTTCACCTATTAGGGAGAGACAGACCTCTGGGTAGATAGCATTTAGACTTCTCTCAATTGGTTCTTTCCCCTCCGGCATTCTTCTGTCATTTTCAGCAGTCATGATTTGCTTTGATCATTGCCCCATCCAGAAAAATTGTCTTCCCAATTGCACACTTAGTTATATAAACCTCACCTACTATTTATATTCATAAACTAAAAGACATGCATACATAATTATTTCTCCATAGTCATCCCTCGAAGAATTTGTTAGAATCTAATGCTTCTGCCTACTATTGATCCTTTTGGGTAGTGATTATGTTGTTTTGATCATAAATAATAGGGAGTTTTTTTGCTGGAGAGTTACCAGAGGTCCTAGTCAATCCATCATTCTCAGGAAAGGGGATATGTACAATTTCAATATTTGAACACACTGTTGAATCTATACCTTTTATTTATAATGTTGAAATTTAACATAGTTTCTACTTTTCATACCCTTTTAATTATTCTGTCTTTACATTTAGGTTTCTAACTCTTTTCTTTTCTTTTCTTTTCTTTTTTTTTTTGAGATAGGGTTTCATTGTGGCTTTGGAGGCTGTCCTGGAACTCTCTCTGTAGACCAGGCTGGTCTCGAACTCACAGAGATCTGACTGTCTCTGCCTCCCAAGTGCTGGGATTAAAAGCTTGTGGCAACAACGCCTGGCTAGGTTTCTAACTCTTAACTAAGAGTAATTTTGATGTAGATACAACTGAAAATTCTAAGTGATTTTCTAAAAACAAATACCCATCACATAATTTTTTTTCACACCCATTCCTCTATGTTCAAGTTTCCTTCTCTTTAAAATAGTTATCACTCTCAAACTGAGTTCTATGTAAGCAATTCCTCATGGTATTCACTTGTAAGTAAATAATTTGCCATACATTTCTTGGCAAAACCAGTAAGTTTAGTGAATGATCCTTAGCAAATTGAACAAGGAAGTGCAAGAGTAGATGAAGGAGAAATAAGTCAAGCCAAGCCAAGCCAAACTTCTTGGTAATGTTCCCATCTTAGCTGTCAATCAAATATTATATAAATATAATGTTAATGTTATTAATATTATTAAGAATATTATGTTAAAATTATTACATATAATATATATAACATAAAATTATGTGTATAATTATATATGATATATTTATCATAGCTTTGCTAACAGAAGCTAGACTTTCTCCTGAATTCATGATTTATTGACTAAGGACTGCCTCTGTTCTTTCTCTGCTTGCTCAAGTAAAAAATGTCCCAGTAACTGGAGAGCAGATTTCCAAAAAGTGGAAGTGCAGTGAAGTGCTTATAAACAAGGTATCAAGCTTCAACAATGCCACTTAGAAAATGAACAAGAGCTATGAGGTCTGCTCTGGATATGTATAGTGTCCATTAGACTAAGCTTAAGCTTCACACTTTCTCTATGCTCACACTCAATCTATGCCCATAATCAAATCCTTAGTTTACCCCTTATGAAAGTTGTATTAACAAATGCTTGGATGAACCTATTTTTTACATTTTTATATCTTTCATCCGTCAGAAGAAAAATATTGATTTTAAAGAAATTTGAAATGAGCACATCATGACAAGTGATGACTAGTGTAATAATTAATAATGATACCATATTTGTATTTTTCAATATGAATTACTGCTCAGTAATCTGATCAGAATATCTTGGTTTCATTTTAAGAGAATTGATTTTATTATAAATAAATTGAGACCTAGAAGTCTAGAGAAATTGAAAGAAGTATTATTTCTAAAGCAAACCAAACAATGGCAGAACAAAATAGTTAGTGACAGATGTTAGTATTTAGGCATTTGTACTGGCCTGCTTTTGGAGTTCTGACAAGATATACCCTCAGCTGCTGCCACTAAGAGCACCATCTGTGCCTATTCATTATGTTCCCTTTTAAAAGGGCCCTGCCCACCTCCATCCCCCCTTTCCCTTTATCTCTCTGTCTCTCTGTCTCTCTGTCACTCTCTGTCTCTCTCTGTGTCACTGTCTCTGTCTCTGTCTCTGTCTCTGTCTCTCTCTCTCTCTCTCTCTCTCCCCTTTTTCCTGCTGCTCCTGTCCCCGGAAGCCAGTCTCCCCTCTCTTTCTTTTCTTTTCTTTTCTTTTCTTTTCCTTTCTTTCTTTCTTTCTTTCTTTCTTTCTTTCTTTCTTTCTTTCTTTCTTTTTTTTTTTTTGTGAGATAGGGCTTCTCTATGTAGCTTCATAGACCAGGCTGGTCTCAGCTCACAGACATCTGCCTGCCTCTGCCTCCTGAATGCTGGGATTAAAGGCGTGTGCCCTGCCACCACCACCTGCTTGTTTCCCCGTTTTAAGATTCCATACTTTTCTCTTAATAAAAACCCCTGCTTGAACTCTGTCACATGGCATCTTTCTCTCATAATCATTTTTTTAAAAAATTACAACAATAGGGTTAAATAAATTTAGTGAATAACACTTTTTCTTGGTTTGTCTTGTTTCAGTTTTACTTACTTCCAAAGTTCCATTGCTTAAAGTATTACCACCTGGAATGCAAATGTTGAATGATTTTGTGCAATAGTGGGAGAAGGAGATTCATAGAAGAGGAAGACAAGACTTACTGCCTTCTAAGACAGGAACAGATTCATTAATGCTGAGTATATTTTTATTAGATTAGATCCTCTGGTTAGTGTACCTGTGAATTACTTTGTATTATCTATAGTGTTCAACTCTGCTTTGATATTCTTGAAATATAAGCAGTGGGATTTAATTGTTCTATTAAATTTCCTTCACCTACATGAATTAGAATTCCGTAACTCAATAGCAAATAAGAGAACTTTCTTGTGAAGGTAGCAATCACCAAATTTTAGCTGAATTTCACTCACCTATGAATGCTTTTCATTTTAAAAGTAGGCCAAGATTGTCTCAAGATTAGATTTCAATAAAGGGTTGTAAACATCACATTGTTCCAAATTTTGATGTAGTTAGCAAAACTTTAGGTGTCTGAAAATGAATTTTATCTCTAAGCAAAGCTATCTGATTATTTGCAAATGCATAAGTAAGATATGACTTGACCTGAATACATTTAAATAGTTTTGAATAAATTTTATTTTATCTGTAAGTACTTCTATGGCACAGGTAATGATTGTGTACTTTTCTTCATGATTCAAAGGAAGAAATATATGGCTAATCTTAATTGTCAACTTGGCTGGACTGATGATCACCATGGCAAGACACCTTTGAGTGTGTCTAAGAGTGTTTTCAGAAGGTTTCCACTGGAGAGCCTTTCTGAATGTGAATTCTTTGGGCTGTGGTTGGAGACTGAATAAAGGAGAACACCAGCTGGGTATCAGCAATCAACACTTTCTGCTTCCTAACATTGGATGTGATATGATGAGCTGCCTCCTGTTCCTGTTGCCATGTTTTCCTCACCATGTTTGCCTAGTTTCATGGAGATATGCACCATAATAACCCTTTCATTCTTCGAGTTGTTCTTGATGTTGTCTTCCATAATAAGCTTTTCAAATACATCAGAAGGAGAATTTTAAATTATAGTAATAACATGGTTTTAACTGATTGTCATAATAATATTTAAAAAATTAATATCCCATATGACCTAGATGGTTATGGTTAAATCCAGTTTATTCAAAATATTATAGACAATGTTTCCTGATATTGGACTCTACTTGGCAGTAATGATCTCAACTGGTGAAGTCAAGCTTCCTGTATACACAGATATCTCAACTATTCCATTGACAATAACCTCATCAATAGGATAAGTAACTGTACCATAATGCATCAATATTTAACTTGCTGATTCAATATAATTGCTTCTATGAACACATCAAAATGGTCTGTTTACATATTCAATTCCATTACAGTCAATCTCTGTACCCTTTCCTCTTCCTGTCAAGAGTTATCCTTAATAAAACCAATCAGTGTATGTAGTCTGTCTTTATATATTGATATGAACTGTGACCACTTTGGGAGGAGACAGAATGGAAGTGTGTTCCAGTGAATCACGCAGTATACTCTTTGGTCCATACACCTTTACTTGTTAGTGTTCATCACAGTGAGTCATTGGTCTGGTTTGAGACCTCTGGCTTCTGTTACTGTGGATACTGACTCTTCACTAGAACTCTTCTTCAGTACGCTGATGTTGCCTTGTGTTGTGGAGATCTCGTAGCTTTGGATCTGCAGGTCTGGTCTCTTCACACACTCCAGCAGTTCATAGAGGAGGCGGGTATTGGGGATGGGCTAACTCATAGTCCTGGTTCTGGACTAGGGTAGTTGCTGGGTTTCTCAGCCAACCAGCTCTCCATCATCTTCACCATCTGGGCAAGCACTCCAACACAGCCACAGCTAGCTCACTCAGTGTAGTGGACAGCAGGATTTGGGCCAGTTCTCTGATCTCATGACCTCCAGTCCAGCTCTACTGTTTGCCCAGTCAAGGTGCAGGGCCTGCTCTCTGGATTGACACCCTTAGTGAGGGGCAGGGTAGCTCTTCCATTCCCATTTCCCTGAGGCCATCTCTTCCACCTGTCACAAGTGGCAAGCAGAGGAAGGCATATTTCCCTTACCCTGCCACTCAATGGTAGATGAGGAAGGGTGGGGTTAGTCTTCCTAACAGGGTCTGCTTTCTTGGGCTTCCCAGGAGAGGTGCAGGGCCTGCTTGCCTGAGTGCTGCTGCCAGCGGGGGTAAGGAGCACAGACTTCTTATGATAACTTTTGACTTTTTAATTGTATGAACATATTACCTACACCCAAATAAAATCTGACAAAGTATAATCTTTAAAAAGAGCAAATCAAGGGCCGGGTGTTGGTGGCACTTGCCTTTAATCCCAGCACTCGGGAGGCAGAGGCAGGCGGATCTCTGTGAGTTTGAGGCCAACCTGGTCTCCAGAGCGAGTGCCAGGATAGCCTCCAGAGAATCCCTGTCTCAAAAAACCAAAAAAAAAAAAAAAAAAAAAAAAAAAAAAAAAAAAAAAAAAGAGCAAATCATACATTGGAATAACATAATGGCACTTTATGTTTGCATTAAGGATGGTTAGTTAGTAAACTAAATGCCTTCAAGTTTTATATTTAGTTTTTAGTCATTTTTTCTGTTTTGTCTTTGCATCTCATTTTAAAATATAAATATCTAGGGAGTCGATTAAACCAGTAATTCTTGAAAACAAAATACAAGTATTTATCCTCCAATTTCCTTTGCAATTCAATGCAATATAGATTATGTGAGTTTGTTTGTGAGGTGCTAAGTTACAGACAACTTTGTGTTGAACTCTATGCTCTTGGTGCCTTTCACAGTAAAGAGGCTGAGCAGGAACAATTCCTATTTCTAATATGCATGGCCATCAGTGCTGGGAACAGACTGCTAAACTATTCCAACACTTTTATTAATACAATCAAGCTAACTACATTGTCATTTTAAATTTCAGCATTCAGCTCATTTTAGCAATAGAAATAGATTAATACCGTGTTAATGACTACACAAATGTGAAATGAACTGGGCCATGATATTGTACCAACAGCTGCATCTATTTAAAGTCTGTACTGGTTAATTTTATATGCCAGCTTGTCTAGGCTACAGCATCCAGATATTTGGATCTCATCTAGATGTTGATATAACTACATTTGTAGAGGAGTTTTAACTTCATATTGTTAGACATTGTGTAAGGCAGATTAATCTCCATAGTGTAGCTAGGCAATGGTGCTGTTGAATCAGTTGAAGGCTTTGAGGAAAACCAGCCTGACATTGTATATGCAAAGGAAATTCTCTATCAGTGCCCACTGCAAGTGTCAGTTACAAAATCAGCTTCCTCTTGCATCTCCCATTTGATGGTCTATCTTGAAGATGCTGGAATTATTCCTTTCTCTCATCATGTGCATGTTAGCAGTTACTTTAAAACAACCTCTCTCTATTTCCTTTACTACACATACACATTTTCAAACATGCAGATATCCTGTTAGTTCTGTTTGCCTGTAAAGAGCTACTAAAATATGATGCTCAAGTTCTTGGATCAGAGCATGAAAATGGAGAAGATGGAGGAAGAGATTGGGGAGAGAGGATTGGAGGAGGTGAAGAAGGAGGAGAGTTGAAGGAGTAGAGGACAGGAGAGAGGAGAGGGAAAAAGTTGTCACAGCCTTGTATTTCATGGTGTATCTTCTTTAAAACAGTTATGTTCTGCTTTTGAGTTGGATTTTGTTTTTTTCTCTCCTATATCAATGATTGAGAATAAATAATCTATTAGCACACACAAGATAGTTTTAATAAAACCAATATGATTTATTCAGCTATTAACAACAAAATATTTCTCTTTTTGGAATATTGCGTACTGGAAATGTGACTGATGTGCTTTGAGTGACTGTGAGATCAATGCAGGACAGTCATTTTAGATTTCTAATATCATCAAGAAAATTATAATGTAGAAATTATAGTACTATCTACAGGATCGGGTTTTCTCTGAACAGACATTAATCTCAGGGAAAGGGAAATGATGGATGGATTAAACAATACCCAGGCCTGTTATTTGGAAACACTTTTTATAGGAAATATACTTCTTTCATTAACATAATTTTTGTTCTCAGAAAACCCTGATTTTTACCGAACTTATTTTTTTAATAAAAAATGCATGACTTTTAACTCTATTTAAGGAACAGTAGCCTGTTTATGGAGAAAGAGCTTGAGGAGGGCTCCAGGGGAAATGTCAGTACCTGTTCAGGAAGAATGCAAATGCCATTTCACATTTAAAGAAACATGATTGTGGCTCCACTGTGAAATTCACAAAGCTTTTTAGGGTAGAGAAAAACGTTGCTTGATTAAGTGGCACCAAACATAGCTGTATATCAAATTATAACTACAGTGCTTACCAGAAAAAAAATGTTCTTTGACGTGTGGGGAAGGCAATCCCTGAACACTGCATGATTTGTGTTTTCATTGGAGAGGGAAGGCGGCACAAGGACTGCAAGTTCAACTCTGTCAATGCTTGAGTTGCGGTTGTCTGCATGAATAAGTACCGCTTCCTAATAATAGCCGGCAAGCCTGTTTCCATTTGTAAATGCATTCCCTTTTGATAGAAGAACTATTCATAACCTTAAGAAGCCTGCACATCCCTTGTCAACTCTGGTCTCCTTGGTGTTTATTTACTCAAAACTGTATTTGTGGTCAGGAATGGGACAGCTTGTAGCCTGGTGTTCACAAATGAGACTCTTTGACTTTAGAGATGCTGGGTGCTTACACGTTGAGCTGGCAAGTTGATGAATACATAAAATAATTTTTAACTTAATCATTACTTATTAATTTAAAATAGATTTTATGTCTAAGTGTGTGTGTGTGTGTGTGTGTGTGTGTGTGTGTGTGTGTGTGTGTGAGTGAGTTTGTACATCTGAGTATCTAAGAATGCCAGAACGGACAGGGGATTAGATTCCTTGGAGCTGGAATTACAGTCAGTTGTTAGACACCCAACTTGGGTGCTCAGAACAGAACTCAGATACTCTGTCAAAGGAGTGTATATTCTTAACAACTAAGCTGTTTTCCCAGCCCCTGGAGAGTGCTTTGTAAAATAATAGAATGTTTAGCATTTATGAACTCATCACTAACTTTATTTTACATTTGTGCTTTGTTGCCAATAAATTAAATGTATACATCTGTCATTCTACTGTTACAGTATAAGATCCCCACTTCATTAGGCAGTGTTCTCTAGAGGGACATAAACAAGAGGAGGTGTATACATTATAAAACTACTTGACTGACTTATAGTAGGGGCTGAGTAATTCAGCAACAGCTACTTGAACCTTGGAAGAGCAGAAGACCTGATTGTGTCTGCTGGTGCAGCCACCTGGATGCCCGTGTTGCCCTGAATACTGGTACAGAAATCCTGGAAGCTCCCTGGGGCATTGTTTGTACTGAGTGTGCGACGAGTACACTTTTCAGAAACAATTGAAGCCAGGCAGTCACGCATTGCTGTTTCCACTGACCTCTTTATATTTGGCTTTCAGTATGGAGGTGCTACTGACTTTGGAGGTGGCTTTTTCCCTCTCAGTTAATCTTGAGTGGAGCTGTGGAGGTGATCCTTCCAGGTGATTCCAAATCCTGTCCGTTGGCAGTCATCACAAGCTCCTGAGATGGAGTGCTGTTGCAGGTGTACTAGGAAAGTTGCATCTACTGGAATATGACAATGTGATGTAAGAAGAGGTGCTCTGGGATAAGCATAATAAAGAGAGTTACTATTTTGGCAGGATTGAGTAGCACATTTTATACCTTTTGCATAACCTATTCAACATAGAAAGATCCCATAACGAGGCATGCATTAATGGCTCATTATCATAATGCTAAAATAAGAATAGACCTTTGGTGTTATCTGAAGAAAATCAATTCACCTTTTTAAACTTGAAATTTTGTTTTATATTTTAATGGAGAACATCCTCTATTTTAGATAACATGTTATATACTTTTGTCTTTATGCCAGTAAGGATTTTGTTTAGTCACCAAAATCTGGGATAAGAGTGCAGGGATACTTGGGGCTTTATTGGTGACAACGATCCATACATTTGTGTAGCACTGCCAAGGATTTTGAGTGATCCAGGGAAGGCAGTCCAGATCTATTTAATTGTTCACATTTCAAACAAAAAAATGAGAAATTGTTTCCCCAAAGGGACCATGAGCATGTATTAGACATCTCAAAGAAGAATACTGTCAGCTGCCAAGCAAATATTCCACATATACACCATTTCGGGGAAACACTCACATATACTGTCTGAGAAGGCCAAAATGTGCAGTATTTATTGTGGCTGTCCAAATGTCTTGCTGATATCTACATAAGAATAAGAATACATATTTCTTTGGGATAACTTGATTTTGTATTTACATTTCTCTTTTTGGCTGAGAGTAGGTTGGTGGATAGCATAGCAAAATTTGCTTGTTAGCTCCCCCATTCATGTTTCCCTCAGTGAGTGGAAATATACACTGATGTTATAACAGGCTCAAACATGGAAGCAGGAAAACTCCTAGTGCCTCAGCCTTCGATTAGACTACTATTTGTAACTAGGGAATGCTATGGATATGATTAATCGTCTTTCTCAGGGTGTAGTCCCCTAACTGGTTATTTAATATGAAGTGATCAGTCCTGAGATCATATATATATATATGGGTAAAAATATATGAACTGAGCAGTGTATATTTATATATTAAGCATATAGATCAATATATGTGTGTGGGAGATTGAAAGAGAGGGACTGAAAACAAGGAGAAAGAGGCCATGAGTTTGAAAGAGAGCAATAGAGGATGCATGGGAGGCAATGGAGGGAGGAAAGTGAAAGAAGGGAAATGATGTGATTATATTAGAAAATTTAAAAATGAATAAAAAATTATTAAAAACAATTTTCACTAAGGAAAACAATCTTTTTGAATTTCATTTAATTATCTTATTAATTTTGAAATAATAGATTTTAAAATATAAAATGGAAGTTTCTAAAATTTTAAGGTGATAAATAGATGAGACATTATAGCAACGTTTTAATTATTAAATTGGATCCTTTATAATTTCTGGCACACACATATAAAATCTCATTATTTGTGACCCCCACTCTCTCTCTTTTTCCTCTTACTTCAATCAGTCCTGCCTTAGTCTCTAAAGTTTCCTTGTAATTTTCACATCTTTGTGTTTTGTTTTGTGACACACTGAATTTGATCTGGGCCATTTATGTGACCTGTGCTTGCAACTATATAATTGAGCCTGGTGGGCTCACTGCTGGATATACAATCAAAGACAATGATTCTTCCCACTCCTGAATCCATCAGTGGTCAATAGTCCAGTGGGGAGTATTAGGGTTCAGTGAGCCCCTCTCATATCCATGGCTGACTACTAGTCCTGTGCAAGCCCCATGCAAGGAACCACAGCAGCTTTAACTTCCTGATTACAATGGCTACATTTCCCCCTGATTTCACAGCTCCTTTCCCAATTTTCTCCTTTTAGATTTTTTCTGCACCTTCTAACATGTTCTCTGAGCCCTAGTGGTATTAAGATACTTGATAAAACCTAAAGAATAATTTGGAGAATTCATTTGATTGCTGAGATTAGGATCATTGTGAAGTGAAGAAATCCCTCCGCTCTTACACATGTCCATAATTTGGAGTTTAGTGGCAATAGTCAGAACAATGAAAAATTGGAAGAGTTAAAACTATAAAATGGAATATAAATATAATTTATGATAATATAAAATGGAACCTTCCAAATGCTATATTTCCAAAACGCTATTATCTCACAATTAATAACTGAAATCTTTCAAATTCAAAGAGATAGTTTTTCTTAGTGAAAGTTGTCCTTTTACAAAATTTTTAATTTATTTTTTGATTTCTAACCATGTAAATGTCCTATTTGGGCTGAACCCTGAAGTCTTGCTTATTCTCAGTTCTTTGAGTGATAATAGTCTCTACATTCATTGTCATTCACTGTAAAGTGAGGCTTTTCTGATTAAGAATGGGAACTTTTGACTCTTCTTATTTTCATTGTTTGTGTATTGGCACTAAATGCCAAATTATAGACAAATGTGAGAAATGAGGGATTTATTCACTTCACAACAATGCTGACATTCAAATGAATTCTCCAAATTATTCTCCAGGTTTTAGCATGTATCTTGATACCATTGATGTAAGATTGCATTTTCCAAGGAATGCCTTCTGGGGAGAGGAGTAGAATGATGCAAGTTTATTAGTGGATGCTGTGATGATGATAATCTACAGAACAAGGGCAAGCTGTGATGCAGGCTGAGCAGAGGCCAAAGAGCAGTGTTATGGGGTTTTGATAGGGTCTGCCCACATTCCATGAGAGCTCAGATGGCAAGGGAGCTCTGAAGGGTTATTCCTACATAGCACTAAGAGATCTTGGTTTTACACACACACTGAAATCTTTCCCTTGGTTTTATCAGTTTGTGTATTAGTGACTCTCTTCAGCTAAAGGAAAATGAGCAGAAGTAGCTAAAAGCAACCAGTCTGTAGTTCTTCAGTGATGGCAGAATCTAAGCCTAAAATGCCCACTCCATTTCTCTTTTGTAGTAATTTGAGTATGTCCTTGGGTCTCTGTAACTTACACTACTAACACACACACACACACACACACACACACACACACACACACACACACACACACACACACACACACTCTTATACCCTGGAAGACAAAAATAATGAAAAATAATGAATACTGGGGCGTGGTGTTGTGACTCTCTGGTAATCCAATCAAAAGTGCCTTTTATCTTTTAGCTCTTTATTTTCTTGTCAGTGATACCAATGTTACATCATGTTCAAGATACATGACACAACTTGATTTATTTTCATTCCAGGCAGTGGACTAAAGACTATATATAAAATCTGAGCTGGGTATCTCTCTAAGAATTTCTTCTAAACATTAGTAAGATATAGAATACATGCCTTCAAGCACAGCCTTAGAAATGCCAACTTTAACCTGCATAATGTGAAATGCAGAAATGACATTGGATTTGCTACTTCAGAAGAAGGGAACATTGGTCATTGCGTAGAGTGGTCCATGCATTCTCCCTGGGAACTACTACTAAGTCTATCCATCCCCTTTCTTGTTGTGTTTATGTGAGTGTATGTGTTCATGTTTATATGTGCTTTTCAGCTCTGGCAACTAGTAATTTTATTTTTCACATATTCCTTAAATCGGATGATAATTTATAATTACCTAAATATTATTTTCAATACATTTTTATAACTGGTAATAATAGTTTGGAATATGATATTCCACTAAGCAGTTCAAAGAAAAAATCATAGGATACATGAATATAGTAATGTTAGTGTGTCTTCTAACTACAGGAAAATATCTGGAGCATACAGACAAGAAAATAAGCAGTGATTTCATGAATGATGCATTTGCAAATTTAGAAAATTATGAAGCTAATTAAACACTAAGGATGTCTGAGTGTGGTGAGCTGAAAAGAGAACAAAAAATGAACTTGGTTAAAAAAATTCCTTTAGGACTAAATGTAAATGATAGCATAGACTTCTTTAAAAAGGAAATTAACAGAGTACTATAAAAAAGTGAAAATTACTCAAGTTGGTTTTGAGACTATTTCATTTACTGAACAAGTCATTATTCTTTGGTATGTATGTGGTTAGTCACATTTGAAGGCAGTATGTGAAACTGGAAAAGTAGTTTGAAACTGGAAAATATGGTCAGGTGACAGAAGAAACAACTGCCAAAGGGAAGAGAAGTAGACATTTATTAATTAAAATAAAGCAAAGTACTGAACACTATTTGCCAATTATTGGAGTGGATGCTAATCGCATTGTCATGGTCCAATAAACCTTTGCCAGTTAAGAAGAGATTCTTCTAGGTGAAGAGCAATGTAGATGAAGTCTACCCAGGAGAGAAATGAGTTCAATAAGATGAGGACCAAGAAATAGAAACTGAGTTTCACTCTTGAGGAAGGAGTGATTGAGTAAATCTTTGCATGGATGAAGGGCTTTTATTTGAAAGATGATAATGTTTTCCTTACACTGAGAGCAGCATGGGGGAAACTTGCTTACTCATAGGCATGGCAGGTTTGAGTTAATAGGCAGTATGGCACTTTCTGACAGTGAGGGAGTCACTCAGTGGTTTGTGAAGGTCCTTCAGACAAGAACAGATTCTTGCTTTGCTGTGATTCATTATGCATTGCCTAACTGCTGACTGAAAGCCTGCACGGAATGATCTATTTTCACAGTTACAATTTCCTTCTATAAGGCTATCAGCTTGAATGGAGGGAGGCGTGGGAGGGGATGGAGGGAGAAAAGGGAGGGGAAAAGTAATGTGATTCTATTTCAGTTAAACACATTTTTTAAAAGTGGTTTATGACATATCCTCATCAAAAATCACTGCCCCAAACTAAAGTTACCTTTCTGTACAAAATACTTGACAAATTTATTTGGAATGACAAATCTATGTGTTATTGTAACATTAAGAATATTAATTTCAAATGTACATCATTAATAGGTTATGAAGAAACAACATATCCATGGAAACAAAAGCACAGAATTCTCTAGTTTGTAGTGTAATAACCAAGTAAATGAGCAATCCTCAGTAAAGTAGCATAAACATAGCAATAATTTTGTATTTATCATAGTGGTTAGTATTTAGAGCCAATTAAAACTTTAAAGCTCATGATATTTGAAAGAAGAATTTCTTTTCTAAAACACCAAAAACTACATAAAAAGGGGAGAAGAGGTGCCTGAGACGCTAAAATCATAGACATCAACAAAAAAATGTCCTATAAGGGTTGATAGATAGTAAAGTCACTTGAAGCTGAAAAATATCAGTATCTTTTTCAAGTTGATTAAAATGAATGTTTTCTGGTAAGTAGTGTAGAGACATTCTGATGAGCTCACTTGCCCCAGGTTGTTTGGGGAGAAACTATCAGGCAGGAATGTGTCTCTGTGTTTAAACGTGTGTATACAGGTCTCACACACACATGGACGCCAGAGGCTAATATGGAGTGTCTTCCTTGGTGGCCCTTCATCTTAATTTTGACAAAGGGAATCTCATTGCACTTGGAAGTTTGGCTATATTGGCATGCTTACAAGCTCTGAGGATTCACAACGTCTCTGATTTCTCAGCCTGGAGTTTACAGGCATACCCCTCTTCTCCTGACTTTGATGTGCTCCCTAGTTATCCAGCACAAATCCTCAGGTTTTCATGACAAGTGCCTTAGCAGATGAATCATCCCCCAAGCCCACAGAAAAGTTTTTTTACAGGCAGACCCATCCTGTGTAGGCTGCTGACTATGATTAAAATTTCCCCAAATAGCATATCCCTGATCAGCTTTCTTCAGCCATACATTTCAATAGTAAAAATGACAGGATGAAGATTAACTTTATTCATCTAAATTAAAGTATAAAATTGCTCCTTTTCACAAAAGATTTTACCCCATAGAAAGTAAGTATATCTAAGGTTATTGAGGGCAGAACATTCTATACGTGTGTGGAAAAACAAGCAAAGAATTGGCTTTAGGACTGAAAGCTTAATTTAAATAAACAATGAAGTGACACGAACTTGTAAAAGTTGTTGGTGAAGTTAAGCCTATTAATTGAGCTTTAAAAATATCTCTACCTATCATAATTGTATGGCATATATTTTCAAGCTGTTTGCAATGATCATTTTGTTTACAATCGTAGGGATAAGATTCTTTATTCTTTTGGATAGGAAATTTCTCAGAAGCCTCCCTTTCTGATTTAGAGAGCTTTCATGAGATTTGGGCACCCGGCAAGATTGAAGATGTTTCAGAGACTGGATTTTAGCAGTCCTGGGTAATTACTTCTGTAAAGCGATGACTATTTCCATCCGTTTTTGAAAAGGTATAAATCTTGATGCTTTCAGTTATTTTGTTTGGTGAAACACTGGAGGAAGAAAAGCAAACAATCTAGTTTTAGGCTACTAGTGCAGCAAGCTTAGCTATGCATTAGCTTTGCCTGTTGTTTTGGAACATAGAACGTATAACAAAGTTGACTAAACCTTCACAATAATTCTGTGCACTTCAGGATTTAAAGACATTTTGGTTTGTAAGGTGGTCAGGAAGAAGCTCTGGGGACCAGGAAAGTTCCATTAAGGAATGTCTTAAGGTCCAACCTCCTCTGGTTTCAGTAAACAGTAAACCCAGGAGCTCTGGCCTACAATTGTATTGCTAATGAAAGCAAGTCTGCTATTGAATACCATGGCCTCTGTGTAGAATGCTTGCATCTCCATGGGCCTAATCATTTGTATAGGCCTACACCTGGGAGGAGGGCTAGATGTATGAATGATAAGTGATGACAGAGAGTTATGAGCCATCTAGCAGTGAGGAGTCAACTAAAGGAGACAGAAATGGGCTCATGGCTTTGGAAGCATGGTTAGAAAACAGATAGGAACATAAGCCAAATAAACAAGAGACTCCAGTTTTGCAACATGGAACTGAGAGCCCTCTAAAAATGACAAGGTGCCTCTGCTTGGTCTTTATCACCATTGGGTTGCTAGGAGTTTCCAAGTCCACGCTCCTCCACTTAGGCTGAACCTTGTGGCTACCTTTGCTTGGGGCTGAGACATGCCGGGCCATGACAAAAAAGCCCAGTTAAAAAGTCACTGGAAGGAGAGTCTTGGAGGTGGTTTGACCAGGGATCAGGAGAGGACTTTGATCCTCAGAGTCTATGAAAGAAATTCAGGAAGGTGACTGTTCTAGATTGCTTTTTATGACCAAGGCCATAACCTTGCCTTGGTCACTTAGAGGTCAGATGCCTGCCTCGTGACAAGGAACCAATCAGAAGTTAGCTGGTGACGCTATGCTTTACGATCCTGGGTGTGCTTTATGGGTAAGCTCACAGCAATGACACACAAAGCATATCAACCACCCTGGGAGGGCCTATGGGCCATAACAACCAGTTGGCCAATCAGCACAGGGCAAGCCCTCCAAGGCTGGAGGCACACCAATCGTGAGCCTGTGCGTACCCCTAGACACTCCCCTTATGCTGTCCTATAAGATCTCTTGGGAGGCCCTAGGAGCTGTGTTTTGCTAGCCATCTGCCATGGCGGGTGGGTGAAAGACCCGAGCTAACATGGGGTTAGCTCGTTAAATTACAATAAAGCTTCATGCAGTTTGCAGCAAGCTCTCGAATCCACCTGGAGATTGGGGTGACTGAAGTCGTGGCCTGGGACCCTGGATACCTGAGTTTTCCAGGGGTCTAACAGGATAAATCAGAGACCAAAAGCAATGTGTGGAAGAAAGGGTTTATTTGGCTTGTAGCTACAGTCCGTCAAGGAGGGAAGCCATGACGGGAAATCAGCATTGGTACCTGGAGGCAGGAATGGAAGCAGAGATCATAGAGGAACACTGTTAGCTGGCAGTTCTTTCTTCTGGCTGGCCATATCTGGCTTTCTCTATACTTTCTTTTACATAGCGCAGGCCCAGCTTTCCAGGGATAACACTGACCACAGAGGGATAGACCTTTCTATATCATGAAAAATTAAGAAAATCCACAGATAAGTTTACAGGCCAATCTGATGGAAATGATCCAGCAAGTTGAAATTTCTTTTTCTCAGGTATGCCTAGGTTTGTGTCAAGTTGATAAAAATCATGGCATTAAACCTTTAATGATTTTGACACACAAACACGCATCTTTAATCCACCCCCTTTCATTTCTTGTCCTCAATATCTCGTGTTATTATTACACTATAAAACACAGTCTGACTGCTAAAGTCCCAGAGTCTTTAAATATTTCAATACCTTAAAAGTCTATGGTCTCTTAAAAAAATCTGTGTATGTGGGAATACATACACAGGACAATAACAACAGCAAATAAAGGGGGAAATGCCATTAGTTTGAAAGAGAAGAAGCAGGAGGTCTACATGGGTAGTTTGGAGGGAGAATAGGAAAAGAGGAAATGATACAATCATAACATCAAAACATAGAAGATATATTTAAACATATTTCAAGGTTGTCTAACTGTGGGCTTCTGTAGAATCCAAATAGGTTACATACTTTCTTATTCCAGGGAGGAATAACCCAGGGCACAAATAAAGTCAAAGCAACTCAAAACCCAAATCAAACAGTATATATAGCTCCATGCCCAATATGTGGAAGTCACCCATCTTTTGTGTTAAAGGGCTTGGATGGATAGCACCACAACTTCAGCTCTGCCACCCACCGTGTGCACATAGATTATCCAGGGGATATTGTTCCATAATCCTGGCATCTCCAACATGATAGAATACCCCCTATATCTGAGGCTCTACCTTCACTGCTTACATTTCCTTGTCTCTCCCAGGGCCAAGTCTCAGCTGTTCCTAATGCAAGTGTCAGGTAGGAAATTCTAACATATTGCAGGTTCATAGTCCTGGTTCTGTGTGACAACCATGAGGTGTGAAGACCTCCTCAGGAGGTCTCATCTCAGTGATGTTGGTGTCTTATTAACTACAGATGAATTTTAAGTTCTAGCAGCCCATATACATTCTCCCAGTAAATCAAAGAGAAAGTCATTTCAGTCTCACAGATCCTTATCTCAAATATCTCACACATGTGGCACTGACAGAATACTTAGAGGACTCTCAAACTTCTTTCAAAAACTTTAGAAACCAGGCCCTCATTATCTGCATTTCTCTCAGTATCCTTATCTTTTTCAGAGCAGACCATTGAACTCTGAACACTCAATGACTTTTCTAGCCTGAAGTTACAAATATACACACAGTTCTGCCACCCCTAAACCCAACATGGTCCAGGTCCATTTTAGCAAGATTTCACTCTCTGGTACCAATTTCTGTTTTGAAGACAAATCCAATTTATTTTAGCTTACAGTTTATAGCCCATCATCGAGGAAAGCCAAGGCAGGAAATAAGGCTGACACTGTGGATGGCTGCAGCTGGCGTTTGCTTCTTCTAGTTTGCTAGGTCACATGACTTATAAACTCATGGCCCATCTGCCTAAGACAGATACCATGATAGTGGCCCTTGCTTATTATTCCTATGCTGGGGAGGCTGAGCCAAAGAGTATATACATTTAAGATTCAATATGACTGGGATGCAAATTTACAAAACAGTTAACACAAAACCTAGTGTGGGAAGTCCAGCTCTGAACCTTTTGAGGACACTGAAGGCAGTAACTAAACAGCATAATTTAAATCTTCTAAGTGGCATGTTCACAGACATGTTTAGATTGTGGTAATTAATCAAGCCATTCACCTTTGATTTCTTTATGAGCAGACAATTTTGACTATGTAACTTTTCTTTTGACAAAAAGCTTATTAAAAATTCACTCATTAATAATATTAGACAATTTTTGTAGCTTATATGCACCTGAAGAATTACTGAGACTAGTAGAGTAACAGTGTATATTTGGAGAAAGTATCATCCTTTTTACTTATTAGGCATAGAAATTTAATTGGATTTTTACTTCATTCACACACAATGAATTTCTACCTAAAACTTCAGTAATAATGTGTAAAGCAATATAAATGCAAAGTGTGAAAGTTACAGAATGTCTATCAACTCACTCTGAATTTATAGTATCCCATCCCCCCTTGTTTTCATCTAACAAGACATTTGGGAAATGCCTTCACATTCTTTCATGTGGCAATTCTTTGATCATATTCTGTTGCAGACAGTCTTCAATTGCTTGAATGTATATCGATGCATTCATTTTGTGATTAGCAGATAACTAGCATGCTTTTTAGCTTTGCCTATGAAGAATAATGTTTCTAGAGACGTTTTCACATTTAATTTGTAGACATGAAATGATGCAGATTTATGTGAAATACTGTGTTTTAAGGATATATATTTTTCTGAGACAGTAATTTCATGATGTCACTCTAGCTGGATTTGAATCTGCTGTGGAGACCAGACTGACCTCAGACTCAAAGAGCCACCTTCCTCAGCATTCAGAGGGCCATATTCAAGATGTGGGCGACAAAATCCCACATAATATACATTTTTAACATTAAAAATGAATCCAGTTTTCTAAAAAGAAATTACAGAAATTTTGAGTTCCCTTTGCTCAGTCCTCTTTACTGACATAGGCATTATGGGATTCTATCAAATATATTGTCTATATAATATTGGTTTTATATACTTAACAATATCAGTGTTGTGGGCCTGTGAGTGAGATTCTATTTGATCAGATTCCTGTCCCTGGAATACAAGTTAATGCTTGTGCCATATTCCATGATGTGTGGTACTGGATTCCCAAGCTATTTTAATAGTTTACTTTAAATTGGTTGATTTTGAAATATCTTGATAGAAGAGCTAAGTGCCTCCCCCCCCATCAATTCTGACTTGTGTTATGCACTATGACCAGTCACTAGCCTCAGTAGATTAACCCAGTACTATAAAATGTAGATTTCAAATAAAAGTTTTCACTTGTGATAAATATATTACTGCTTAAGTCATAATCTCTTTAAGTGAAAGTTCACAGCTGCCCCACAGGGCATAGCTGCTCTATACTTGCTTTCTGTTGGTGGGTAATTTGCATAAAAGCCTCATAAACATAATAGAAGTATGAAGAATAAAATTATAATACGTGAAGTCAAAAGCAGGGCTAAATATTTTAAATGTTTAAATGAAAATAATCTGAATGCACATTACAAAAGAAAATTGTGTGAAGTATTAAGAATACCTAGGAACAGTAAGAACATTACTGAGAGGAAGGAGTCTTTGTTGTGTTTAGAGAGATTTCTTTGGTAAGAACTGCTAACAATACAGAATTAAAGGCCAAACTGTGATTTTTTTAAATAGAGGATTTTGTAGGGAAATGAGCACACATATTACTTAACCATGGTACAAATATGACAATTCTGGGTGTGTGTGGGAAGAAACTAAAGCCGTCAACAAATTTGGTAAACACTAGAATGCTTGATACTGAGTGGGAAGCACAGCTTCATTTGTTCAGTTAAACAAAAAGAAGCAAAAGGAGAGGGGAAAAGATTGGTTAGCATATTAATTATTTTAATACTATAAAAACTTAAAGCGAAATAGAAAACAGAATAGACTCAGTTCACATAAAACATTCTGGAACTTTTTCTGCTTTAACTTTTCTTCCTTAGAACACTGTAGTTATCCTGCAGGCAAAGTGTCCCTATGTCCAAGCTCAGACACAGAGCTTGATATGTTTAGTGTCTTTAGTTCTTTGACTTTTTTGCATTCAAAAATTAGCATGTGAGATCATTCAAAAATTAACCACACTGTAGAATCTGTGACTATTGGCAGGGGCGGGTATGGTTATCAAGGATATTTTAAATAATTTACAAATTTTATTATTAGATTTTTATTTATTGCAGACTTGTGAAATGAACATATTTGTGAGATGCCATTTTTCTGTGCTTTAGTGTAAAGTAGGAAGTTAGTGTGTCTTAACAATATTAATGTATGGATTAAGCTGCCAACCATCAACATAGTCAGAAAATTTAAGATCTCAAATAGTTTTGAAAGCTTTAATTCTTTTAGTATATAAGTAATGATACCTTTACTTCTAAAAAGACAAAACTAAAAAGACATAGTCAAGTATACCAGCACTTTAAAGTGAATTTATCTATTTTTAAAGAAGTGATATATTTTTCTAATAAATTATAATCCATGTTAGGCTTCTTCTTTAAATTATTTTTATTGAAAATTTTTATACATTGTAATTAATCATGCTTATTCCCTCCCATATGTACCCAAGGTACTTCCAACCCCTACCCATCTTTCTGTTCTTTCTCTTAAAAAAAAGAAACCCCAATGCCAGATTTCTCTTTAAGCTTGTAATGGCTCTCTCGGTTAAGTTATCTCTTTTCTTCCTCTCCTCTATTCTTCCCCCAACTCATTCTTCCTGATCTCTCATGTACTCCTCTCTGCTCCTCTTTTCCCCTTCTCTGTTTCCTACTTCCCCTTTCCCCTGTGCTTCCAATTTGCTCAGGAGATCTTGCCCCTTTCCCTTTCTCCAGGGGACCATGTATGTCTTAGGGTTCTCTTTATTTCCTAGCTTCACTGGAGATATGGATTATAGGCCGGTAGTCCTTTGCTCTATGTCTAATATCCACATATGAGTGAGTACATACCATTTTTATCATTTTGTGACTGGGTTACCTCACTCAGGATGGTTTCTTCCCGTTCTATCCATTTGCCCGAGAATTTCAATATTTCATTATTTTTCCCCCACTAAGTAATACTCCATTGTGGAAATGTATCACATTTTCCCCATCCATTCGTACATTGAAGGGCATCTAGGTTGCTTCCAGGTTCTGGCTATTACAAGCAATGCTCCTATGAACAGAGTTGAAAAGATGCCCTTGATTTATGAATGTGCATCCTTTGAGTATATGCCCAAGAATAGAATTGCTGGATCTTGAGGTAGACTGATTCCCATTTTCCTAAGAAACCACATTACTGATTTCTAAAGTGGCCACATAAATTTGCACTCCCAGTAGCAACGGAAATGTCCAAAGATCCACAAGGATGACCCTAACTAAGAATCTAAGCAATAGTGGAGAGGATATCTTAAATGCCTTTCCCCTATAATGAGATTGATGACTACTTTAAATGCCATCCTAGAGCCTTCATCCATTACCTGATGGAAGCAGAAGCAGACACCGACAGTTAAGCACTGAGCCAAACTCCTGGAATCCAGAATCCAGTTGTAGAGAGGGAGGAGGGATGAGCAAAGAGGTCAAGGCTATGCTGCAAAAACCAACAGAAACAGCTGACCAGACCAAGTGAGAGCACACAGACACCAGTCATTAAGCTGGGAAACCAGCACTGGACTGAACCAAGCCCTCTGAATGTGGATGCCAGTTAGGAGGCCTGGGCAGTCTATGGAACCTCTGACTATGGAACCAGTATTTATCCCTAGTGCAAAATGGATTTTGGGCACCTATTCTCCATGAATGGAAGCTCTCTCAGCCCAAAGATATAGGGAAGAAGGCCTAGACCCTCCCCCAATGATGTGACAGACTTTGATGATCCCCTATGGAAGGTCTCACCCTCCCTGGGGAGTGGATGCAGGCTGGGATAGGTGGTTGGTGGAGGACATAGGAGGATAGGAGGAGGGAGTGGGACCTGGGGTTGGTATGTAAAATACTATTGTTTCTAAATTAAATAAATAAGTTTAAAAAATAAAATGAAGGTTAAAAATAGAGCAGCCCTAAACAACTCTGATACCCCCCCCCGAAAAAAATCTAGAAACCCAAAATTATCTCCACAAAAACAAAAATCAAAGCAAACAGGCCAAAAACAAGGAGTCAAAAAATGCAAAAAACAAGAACAACAAAAAAAAACAAACAACAAAAAAACAAGGAATGCCACATAGAAATAGTATTATTTTTCTTTTTTGTGCATTATAAAACTCTTCTCATTCTAACTATGGTAACTGACATAATTAATATTAATTTAAGAGAAATCAAATGATAATTTGAAACATAGTTTGATTCAAATGTTAAAACAGATGAGATCATTTTGTCCCTCACTTGGTATAACTCAATCTATCAAAACCATTTATACACTTATCCAAATGTTGAACATTCTCCTTCATCTGACTGTGACACATTCACCCCTTTCACTTTTACTTGGGAAGGACTAATTTTTTTTCCTACAAACCCATTTTTTTTCTGTTTCTATATCTTTTCCTTCTTTTGTTCCCTCCTATCCTCCATTTCATCAAACTGGTTTAAGAAACTGATTTCTAATTTTAAAGAGATTGGTTTGTTTTACAACACTACAGAACTGCTGGTGCCATGATGATGTAATGGGTTTCACCCTTAGCTAGGCAACTGCTGGAAAGCTAACATGAGTACAGTCCCCTGAGAATACTGCTTATCTGGTAGTTATTTTTCTTCATAGTAGCATGACAAAAATTAACAGGTATTTTATATAAATATAAAATGTTCTAATATTTTAAAACATTAAGTAGAAATATTTCTGAAGTAACTCATAAATTCCTCTTTTGGCCACTAAATGCTCAAACCATTCCAGACCCATTGCCTTCTGTCACAGTTTTTCTCAATGTCTATCTTGATACTTTTAAAAAAAAATGTGAAGGTGGGATGATGCCAGCAGGACATTCTAGAATCATTGCATAATGTTGGTAGTTTGGACTGTAGAAGAAAATCAGTGTTAACATGTTCAATATCTGTGTAATGGAGATAACTGCCCCCAGTAAATGTGACAGCAGAACAATACAGTTTATAATTGAACATCTGCTTTGCATAGCCCACATGCATTCAAAATTCATTTATCAAAATAGTTTGAGTGTTTAAAAATTGCTAGGCCTGCTCTATGGATTGCAGGTTTAAATGTGAACAAAAATTAAAGGTCTTCCTGTTCTGTTAACTCCTGTTTCATGATCTAAGCAGTGAACAGAAATTGTCAAGAAGATCAGAAAACCTCTTCTGGTCAGATCCCGAGGCTTTGTCAACAATGACAAACAGTTTTAGTCTGTTCTAGATGGGAAGGAATTTCTGGGGAGAGGCTAGAAATGACCTTATATAGGCCTTAGAAATTGTGCTTGAAATTATCCTTCTGAGAGTTGACTTCTACTAATTAAGTTATAGAGAAATAAATACATGAAAATTACATGGTAGGAAAGAATTTAAACAACTTATATATGTAAAGCCACAAAGTTGTATCTACACTGTCTATCTCTCTATCTAGTGATACTATGGTTCTGAGAATCAGACTCTAGGCACAGGTGGAAATTTCTAGCCATTCTCAGTGTCTACTGTACTCAAAAGTGGCAGGAGTCAGCACGTTTAATATACAATTATACCTTTTTTTAAAAAAAAAACTATCTATTTGGATTGTTTATGCTGGTGATATTTTAATATCCATTAGTAGCTCTCTGTTGATTTCACATGAAGATTTAGAAATAAATGTGTGCGTAAAATCACCATCTTCCCATCTCCTTCTTTTCCTCTATGAGCCATGTTCTAGTCTTCATTGCCATGGTGTCCTCCCATGCCAAGTTTAAGCACTCAGGCACTCCTATCTTTGTGGTAGGGTTTCTTTTCTACTCTCTGTTTTCTTTGTTCTAGGCATTGATACATTCGGTTACTCACTAAGAGAATTTCTTCCTCTTCTCCCTGGGTAGTCTTTCTCATTGAGCTTTTGGCATCCACTTCTAATAAGAAATATTGTGGTCTTTAATAAGAAAACCATTTGTTTTTTTATGTCTACTTTCTTGAGTTATTTTATATTTTGGAGATCAGCCCTCTGTCAGATATGGGGTTGGTGAAGATCTTTTCCCATTCTGTAGGTTGATGTTTTGTCTTGTTGACTGTGTTCTTTGCCTTAGGTTTTCAGTTTCATGAAGTCCCATTTATTAATTATACATTTTAGTGTTTACATTATTGGTGTTCTACTTTGAAAGTAGTCTCCTATGCTAAAGCTCTCTAAGCTGACTTTCTTTTCTTTTTGGTTTATTTTTTCTTTTCCTTTCATTTAAATTAGAAACAGCTTGTTTTACATATCAATTCCAGTTTCCTCTCTCCCCTCCTCCACTGCCCATCACTAACCCTATCCCATCCCCTTTCTGTTCCCCAAGGAGGGTGAGGCCTTCCATAGGGACCTTCAAAGTCTGTCACATCATTTGGAGCAGGGCCTGGGCCCTCCCCATGTGTCTAGGCTGAGAGAGTATCCCTCTATGTGGAGTGGTCACCCAAATTCTATTAGTACACTAGGGATAAATACTGATCCACTTCAGGAGGACCCATAGATTAACCAGACCTCCAAACTGACATCCATGTTCAGGGGTCTGCAACAGTCCTATGCTGGTTTCCCAGCTATCAGTCTGGGTTCCATGAGCTACCCCTTGTTCAGGTCAGCTGTTTCTGTGGGTTTCTCCCCACTTTCTTTTCTAACAGGTTCAGTGTATCTGGTTTTATGTTGAGGTCTTGGTCTACTTGGACTTTTGAGCAGGGTGATTATATATATTCTTCTACATGCCAACACCATTTGTTGAAGATACTTTCTTTCTTTTTTCTATTATGTAATTTTGGCATCTTTGCCAAAACTCAGGTGTTCATAGGTGTGTGGATTTATGTCTGCATCTTGGATTAAATTCCATGGATATAAGGGATAGTTTTTATGCCAAAATCATGTGGTTTATATTACTCTAGCACTGTAGTAGATCTTGATATCTGGGATGGTGAAACCTCTGGAAGTTCTTTTATTGTATAAGATTGCTTTAGCTATCCTGGGTTTTAGGCTGGATGGCTGAGAAGCAAACATGACTGGAGAAAAGAAAATGTCAAACTAATGATGCCTAATGATATTTCGCTATACTCATAGATTGACGTCTAGCCCAATAATCATCAGAGAGGCTTCATCTAACAACTGGTTGAAACAGATGCAGAGACCCACAGTTAAACATTAGGAGGCTGGGCTAGGGAAATCCTGCTATAGAGAGGGATGAAGCACATAAGAAAACCCATAGAATCATCTAGCCTGGGCTCATGAAAGCTCACAGAAACTGAACTGACAAGGGAGCCGGCATAAGACTGACCTAGGCCCTCTGCATATATGTGACAATTGTGTAGCTGGGTCTTCTCCTGGGACTCCTAATAGTGGGAGCAGATGCTTTCTCTGACTCTTTTGCTAGCATTTGGTCCCCTATTCTTCATACAAAGTTATCTTGCCAAGCCTTAATACAAGGTGAGGTGCTTAGTCTTACTATAACTTGATAATGCCATGTTTGGTCAATATCCATGGGTGGGCTGTCCCTTTCTGAACAGAAATGCAAGAGGAGTATATGGGGCTCAAGACACAGAGGGAGGGTTGGGGAGGGGGTCTGGAAGGCATGGAGTGAAGGGAAACTGTCGTTGGGATGTAAAATAAATAGGTTAATTAAATACATAAGAAGAAATATATTTATTTGTGTAGGGGAAGCTGTAGCCACGCCTTCTTAGGGGCTGGCTACAGGAGTACCTGGGCAGGCTTGTGAGGGCGTGGTCAGAGTGAGTAGGGGGTCTGCGTTTTGTACAATCTTTAGATAGTAGAAAAGATCTGGTAAGACGCTATGGAAAACGTTTACCAACCATCCATGGTGTATAGAAACTAGGTACAAGTGATGGACCTTCAGAGGAGCCAAAGGCTCTGCCATTGAAGTGGCTTACAGATGAACCAGTTTGGGTAGGACAATGGCCTATGACCTCTGAGAAGCTAGAAGCTTTAAAAAAGTTAGTACAGGAACAGCTAGATGCTGGACATATAGAGGAATCTACAAGTCCTTGGAATTCTCCTGTATTTGTTATCAAAAAGAAGTCAGGTAAGTGGAGAATGCTGACATACCTGAGAGCCATAAATAAGGTAATTCAACCAATGGGCTCTCTGCAACCTGGAATGCCATTACCTTCCTTAATACCTAAAGGATGGTTGCATTCCCTAGCATGTGTGCATACACAAACAAACATTTCTCTACTAACTGTTTATGTTTGAGTCCCACACAGCCAATGAAGACCTGCCTGACAGCAATCCCTGGACACCCTGGAAAGAAAATGGGCCACACCTCCTCGACTGCACTGGATCCAACTTGCTCCATTTCAACTGACACTCCGGCCAGAGGTTCGGGTACTGACTTCAATCAAGTTGAGGATTTCAAGCGAGATCTTCAATCAAGTGAATCCCATCTAACATGGACTGGATACTAACATTTTCTTTCTACAGGACCCCACATGACTATCATCATCCCATTTCAGCAGGAAGTAACTTGGAGAATGCTACGCCCCCTTTCCCCATTGTTGTCACTTAGGATAGTGTATATACCTAGTTAGGAATAGCTTCCTATTGTTTATGGTTCGGTTTGGAAGAATTTGTTCAGTCTTGGACACCTCTTTCAGATGACTTTAGGGTTTAGTTAAAATAGATAGTTAGGAGGTGACATAAGCAGATTGTTGAATCTTCTTATATTTTACCTTTATACTGTTAAGTTTTAATCCTCTTTTAGACTAAAAGGGGAATTGTAGGGGATCTGCGTTTTCGGTTTCGGTTTCTCTTTGCTTCTTGCTGTACAGACTATCACCGGCTGGCTGGTTCGCTCTGTAAGTAAGGCTTTTCCCTATTAAATACCCTTATATTTCTACCTGACTCCATATTGGTAATTTCCTACTATATATTTGTGTCATAATTATATTTCTTTTATTTGCTATTTCAGAGTTATTTTTTGTACAACCAGAAACCATAAGTTTCTAGTATCATCTTCTGTTTGGTATCTGTCATAAATGCCATATACAATTCTTTTTTTTTTTTTTTTTTTTGGTTTTTTGAGACAGGGTTTCTCTGTAACTTTAGAGCTATCCTGGCACTCGCTTTGTAGACCAGGTCTGCCTCGAACTCACAGAGATTCATCTGCCTCTGCCTCCTAAGTGCTGGGATTAAAGGCCTGCATCACTGATGCCTGGCACAATTCTTGTTTTAATTTTCCTGATATCATTACATAAAACATCTTTCTATTAGACCATATCTAATGATAACTTCAGAATAAGAATATGATAACTTAATAAACAGGACTTAAGAGGAAGTAACATTTAAAAGCTCACAAAATAATAGTGATTAAAAGCTATAAAAATGACTGGAAGTTTTTCTTGGAAAGAAAAATATTGAGGGCAGATATTCTTTTAAAGATTTAAGCATTATTCAAAACATATACATACATCATGGGATCAATAGAATCAATTGCAAAAGCATAATCTTAAATTCCAATAAAAAACACATAAGAATAAAGATGGGTAAGTAGAATGTATACTGCTCTTCAATAGGAACCATATTTAGTTCCTAGAACCCATAAAGGATGGTTTACACTTGCCTGTTCTTGTATCTTGAAGGATTCAAAAACCCTTCCCCTTTGGCCTCCACAGACACTGCACTCAAGTACATACACACACAACACACACAAGCAGTTAAAAATAAAAATAAAACCTAAAAAATCACTAAAAATACTCAAAATACACACTTTATGCTGTAAATATTTAATGCATATCTCTCTGGAAGGACTGGAATTTGCCCCTTTTTTGAGAGTTCAGCATGGATATAAAGCCAACTTCATTTGACCTCCAAAGCAGAAAAATCTTTATCTTGATAGAAATCTTCAAAGACTAGATAAAACTACCCCTTAATTCTCAAGCATCTTGCAGTCAAATTTATCAGTCTCCTGCATTAGTCCTCTTATCAGTATAGTACTGATTACTAATTGACACTCACCACCATATTTCTCCGTTATATGAGTGAAACAGATAACTCACTCAGGCATCTCCTCTTTGTGAAGGAAAACACCGCAGAGGCATTTTTGGTACAGCGAGTAAAATCTTTCTAACATTCTCTAGAGGGCAGAAATGAGATAACATGAAGTAAATTGCCTTGCTCAACACTGGACAAAGATAGCCTCTGTTATTTAGGCAATCAGGACATGAATAGCTCAGAGGTAGTGAAGGTAGCAGACTCCTAGTGACTCACCAAGAAGCCACTATTTCCATATGCTGAAGTGCAGAGCAATGCATTTCCTCTAGTTAAAACAAAACTTCTTCAGCTTCAGTTGGTAGATGCTCATGGTCATCGGACTATTCCACACCAACTGCCACAGACAATGTCTCTAGACCCTGAATAGTTGTCATTATGTTTGACAGCTACAGCTATGTTATTTCATGATTCTTCTGTAGAAACAGATTCTTCTCTCTCTCTCTCTCTCTCTCTCTCTCTCTCTCTCTCTCTCTCTGTGTGTGTGTGTGTGTGTGTGTGTGTGTGTGTGTGTGTTTCCACAAATTGGGAAACCAGGAGATTTAAAGCAACTACAGAAGCATGAAAATCTACAGAAGCAGACCAATCCTACTGATTTCCATTTCTACTATGTGGAATTGAAATAAACCAGATTTGCTTGATGAACTGCCTTCATGTTTCCTTTGCAACTTGATCTGTAACCAGTAAGTGTTATTAATATCTAATAACAAGCATTTATTTTGCTTTGTTATAATTTATTCTTCCTGTTACTCAAACACTTCAAAAGAGGCCTTTGAATGCTTCGTTCTCACTTAAGTGATTAGCATGTGTTCCCCAGAAAGGGAAAATTTGGAAAAGGACTAAGCTTGCAGAGATTAGGATGTGAATGGATGCAGAAAATTAGTGTCAGAAGTGATAGTAGGAACATTAGTTATCTTTAGAAGTTCCTGAGAAATGTAAAGGGGGAATTAGTTTTCTTTGCTGTTCCGGTAACAAGGTGTGTGTGCGTGTGTGTGTGTGTGTGTGTGTGTGTGTGTGTGTGTGTGTGTGTGTGTGTGTGTGTGTGTTTAATTTAAATTAGAAACAAGCTTGTTTTACATGTCAATCCCAGTTCCCTCTGTCCCCCACCACCCCCACCAATCCCCTGTCTCCCCTTTCTGCTCCCCAGGGAGCGTGAGGCCTTCCATGGGGGAATCTTCAAAGTCTGTCATCATTTGGAGCAGGGCCTAATTTGAGGTCTAGAAGTGAGCAATCCTATGAGACTGAGGGATATGTACTTGTCACACAACTGACTCTAGAACTGTGTTACTTTCCCCTCCCCATCTTGCACCATTCTCCATTAAGGAATCTGCTGTTTGGCTGAGAACAGATGCAGATCTCAGGCTTCGGAACAGAACATGCTTTAAGTAGATTTTCCACTCCACACTGTATCATCAACTCTTTGTTTCTTCATATCTTTGATGGCATCTTCTCCATTTTGGTAATTTGCCCTGAAAGTTGGAAGAGAAGTCTTGTGGATGAATATCAAAGACATTGAGGATATTTTCAAGAAACACTTTCCTGTGATTCATCGTCTCTTCTTGTCTGACACCTAACATTTACTATGAAGCTGCACTTGACTCAAAGGCTGAGGTGATGCTGTAAGTTCATAAATATTTGGAGGCAGCTATTGTTGACAGATTTCCCTATATAATTTTAGTAATATTATCTTCATGTGATTTTTAAAATGAATGAGGTATTGTGCCCTGAGTCTCTGACTTTCTGGGCCAGAGAAGTTAATTATCGACTCTCAACTATGTAAATTTATAGTTTGAGTATAAGTAAATAAGAGATTAGTTTTTTAACCCATTACATAATTAATTGGTAAAACTGTGAGTTTATTATCTGACCAATTCAAAGAATAATAAAGATTATGAATGTTCATCCATTGTAGATATATTTCCCTCCCTCCCTTTCTTCTTTCTATCCCCTGTCCCACCTCTGTATTTCTTTCTCCTTCTGTTTCTTTCACTATCCCTCCATTTCTTCATTCATTCATTCATTCTGCCTTCCTTCCTCTTTCTTTCTTTCTTTCTTTCTTTCTTTCTTTCTTTCTTTCTTTCTTTCTTTCATGTGAATAAATGTTTACCTGATTGTACATATGTGCATCAATTGTGTGCAGCTTCCCCAAACAGAAATATTGGAACCCTGAAACTGGAGTCACAGGTGGTTGTGAGTTGCCTAATGTGGGTGCTGGGAACTGAATCTGGTTTCTCTCAAAAATTAAAAGTGATCTTAACTATGGAGTCATCTCTCCATTCACAAGACACATTTTCCTTATCTATTGCATCATTATTTTGTGTAATGCTTGACTTCTTCCTTTTTTCTAGAAATTTATGTAAATATTTTAGTATAATTATCCTTTTCTAAATAGTATTCATATAATATAAATAAAGTCATTCAAGAGCTTCATTTATTTATTACATCTACCTGGATGAAACTCTCATGGATTATTCATTAAATTCTGAACACCATGAATTTGAGATAATGTTTAAAGAAAATATATGTTATATTTTCAAAATAGTGAGAGAAAAAAGGTAGACATGTAAAAAAGCATCATAATCACTATTTTACAAGTATGTTTACAGTATGTAATTTAGCTTGAGCATGAACAAAGTTTTTCATTTTCCTTTACTTGACCAAACCTATTTATTAATAAATCACTCTTTTTAATTAATGCCCAAAATTATATGAAATAATGGATTTTATGTTTTCTTTTTTGCACAGCCACATACACATGCACATATAGTACATGTAGGGAGACACCATAACCACGCCTCCTAAGAGATGGCTACAGGTATGCCCAGACTACAGGGTGTGGTCAAGGTGATGTCAGGGTGATGTGGGAGAAGTTTAAAGATCTAGGTAATGCACATGGTAGCTCTCTTTTCCCTTGCTCTGCTTTCCTGCTGGTTGGCTACCTAATAAATATATCCTGATCATCACGGGCTACATATTAGTTATTAATCATGATAAGTACATTTATATTAGCTCCCAATATCGTCATCATCTTTTCTCCTTCTCTCCTGTCTTGTGGTTTCTTTTATCTTCCTAAACATATAAAATTTTTTTACATCCATGAGTTCAAAAACAATCTAGATTTCATACATGAGACAAAATATGCATTGTTTATGGTCTGAGATAATGCCAGTTAGTATGATGATCTCCAGTGTCATCAATTTATATGAAAACTACAGCATTCCATTTTCATGACTGAATAATATTATATATATATATATATATATATATATATATATATATATATCCATTGTATATATGCCACACTTTTTAAAAAATCCATTCATCTGTTTGTGGCTGCTTAGGCTGATTTCAGAAGTAGATTAGTAGTTGATGCTACATCTAGATAAACCCACTTACATTTTCCTCTATTCCTGTTTGAAACTGTCTTGCAGGCTCTAAATATAGAAGCAGGTCAACTCCTTAAATCATGCACAGAACCAGAGTTTGAAGTACTCACTTCTATCACTGATTCTTAGAGCTGTAGCTGTTGAAGTTTTCAACACAAAAGCCACAGGTATGGGAAGTTACCACAGCTTCTCACCAGTCCTCAATCTAGACAATGTTACAGTTGACACTCAGTAAGGTCACACCATCATATACTTGCCATGACTGCCAGTGATCTTCCAAGTGGACAGTCAAGACCTAAGGGTTTACATTCAGCAGTATAAGTTATTATGCCTTCCCCCAAGATTGTATTCTCCCGATCTAGAAGTCTCTACCATGTCCATCCTAGTAATTATGCCTTATCTCCCTTATCTTCCCTTTACTCAGAATCTGTACTGAGTTTCCATTGTGAAGATGTTTAGCTTTGTTTGCTCTACCATTGCCTTTCTGTTTTGATGACAATTATTTGTAGTGTTGATAAGATGATTTTTATCAGTATTCTACAAGATTTGTATCTAAACATTATTCAGCATGTAACTCTCTAAAGGAGGAGAAAAATAAAACAATATCAAACTCTATTGGGGTGTTCAACCACTGTATGTAGAGATCCACAAGGGAATGATGTGGTGATCACCATTACTTTACAAAAGCAATCAAAAGACCACAGACAAGCTAAGCAAGAATGAAAATTCTTTTTATTTTTTAATTTTTTATTAATTTATTTTATATCCTGACCACAGCGTTCCCTCCTGCCTCTCTTCCCACTGTCTCCCCTTCCCCCCACAATCCACCCCTCCTCCATAATCAGTCAGACAGTGTCAGTCCTCCATAGGCATCATCAAAGCATGATCATGCTTCCTTAAGACAAAGCATCTCCCACTCTCTTCATGCTAGGCAAAGCAATCCAGCATGAGGAATAGGTTCCTGGTGAATTTAAATACTGAATTGTCTTGGGCAAGCTGACATGCTGATGAAAGATATTTTAAAGTGAAAATTGGGCAAATGGGGTTCCTGATTGAAACAAAGGAATCCCAAAGTACATTTGGAAATGGTATGTAACATGGAATCTAAGTAGAGAACAGGATGTAGTTACAACCATATGGTAAACTATGAGTTTTGAGAGAATTTGAAGTGCTTTTCTTATAATCCTGTTGCAGACATAATGGCTAATGAACTTAGTGATTTCAATAAAATCTTTTCTGTGGTTATGTCTAGTTGTGTTGTTGTTGCTGTGGGAGTTTGTAGAAACTGATATGTTTGTATTAGTGCTAGACTGTGGGTGCTGCAGTCTACACAATGAAGTCAGAGGGCAACTTTGGGGAGTTGATTCTCTCTTTTCATCTTCTCAAGGCAGGGTCTCTCTTGTCTCCACCATCTCTCCATCGGAAGTCCAGGACTACAGATGTGTGCTCTTCTACCTGTGTTTCTGTTTTTAAAGACAGATTACCTGGTCATGTGACAAGTGTTTTTGTCTGTTGAGCCATCAGCCATAAGATAACAATAGTATAGTTGCTGTCTTTTGAAGGATTTTTGCAGGTTACTTCATTACTCTAAATAAAAAGGAATTATGAATGAAACGTTATTTCAACTATATCTGGAATTTATACTTACATGTCTTTGACAGGTGTCTCTCCATGTATTAAAAAAAAGACAAGTTAATTAATTTTAAGTTTTTTTAAAACTGCTTTCTATGTGCATTCAAGCCAGTTGTTTTGTTTCTTGGCTGTACTGATGTGTCTTTCATCCAAGCACCTCTTTCCATAGATAAGAATCCAGGTTTTTCAACATCAGCTTCTCTCCTCAAGGCTCTCTAACAGTAGGGCTGCATGTACTAGATATTAACTTCCTTAGTAACTTTAGTTTGCCTAAATATTGACCCCGAACTTAACTAGTTTCCATTTTAAGCATTCTCTTTTGAACTCTCAAGCCCAAGCTCTATTTTCCTCCCACACTGAATGAAATTTATTGGAAGTATTACAAGTCTTCACCAGCTGAAAGAGCTATTGATATTCTTTCTGTAGACAGGATCATGACTATATACAGTTTCACATTCTTCAAAGAGCATACATGGCTTTCTTTTCATTTATTTTTAAAATCGTCCTATGAAGAGAGGTAAAGACATGTGCTACCTTTCCTAAGCTAGCAACACATTTTTTTAGCATCCTAAGAACAACTAAAAGTCAAATATCTCTCTGTTGGGCATGAGTTTCCACTGCATTGTCTTTTTCCAATGACTAATGCTCTTGGCTCCACCTTAGGTTTAATATCTGCTGCTTTGCAGTATGTTAAAGAGGGCATTCCTCAACATCGATTCAGAAAAGTACGGTATATGCTTTATGCCTCCTGGTTCACGGACTTGATGACTATGCTGACAGTTGTTACATTAGACTTAACATAAAGCTATGTATCATTTCAGTTTGATAAAATACTTTGTCCTAGAATTTGTAACATTGGTGAACTTTCTGCTAAAATATAAAGAGAAAATTGCAATTTCCATTTGTCTTTAAGATGTAAATAATTTTGAGCACATAAAAATCTTTGTCCTTCTCTGTTACTGACAACACCACAAATATCACCATCACCACTTCTGTTTTGCTTTACAAAACACCATGAAACACAGGACACTTAGCATACTTTTAGTAGAAAGTAAACTTTCACATTATTTTAGGGGATACTTGCTGTCTTAGTTACTGTTCTATTGGTATGTTAAAATGCCATGACCAAAGTAATTTACACAATAAAGCATTTGATTTAGGGCAGACAGTTTCAGAGGTTTAGAGTTCATGATGACAGAGCAAACAGCAGAGAGATTAGACATTTTTCTGCAATTAGAGACAGTCAGAGAAAGAGGAGGGTGGAGTGACAGGCATCTTTAGAAATCTCAAAACTTGCCTCTACAAAACCACACTTCCTAGTCTTTCCCAGACTGTTCTACCAACTGGAGACCAAGTATTCAAACATGAACTTATTGAGGCTATGTGTGCCTCTCCTGAAGCTGCACAATCAGTAGAGGAGGATGGCTTCACTGAATAGAGGAGGACCAGTCTTCAGTCAAAGGTCTGGGAGAAGCTTCACTCCTTTGCTGGAACCCCCAAACTGGCTATCAGGGCTATTCTCCAAACCACCATGCTCACATAAACCTAGGCTAAAATTGCCCCCAAATTGTCTCAAGATATCAATGATTTGAATGAGATAGGAAAAAATACAGTTAAGTCCTTTTATCTATTTTGAGTTGATTCTGGTATTTGTAATAAGATAAAGACAAGTCTTCATTCTGCATGAGAATTCCAACCTTTTCCAACATTATTGAAGATAGTGTTCTTCCTTGGTAGAATATTTTTAAAGCAACTGAATGGAGATGTATTTATTTCTGATCTGTCTAAACTATTAATTGCTCTTTGTGTCTTTTCTATTGCTAGCACCATGAATTTTCAGTTGCTATAGTTTGATTATATATTTCTAAATGATGGATCTACATTTATTTGTTTTGGTCAAGGTTATTTTAGTCATTCAACGTTTCCTCTTGTCCCATAGGAATTTGGAGATGTTATTTATTTCTGTGGTGAGTAATGTTGACTGCATAGAACTTATGGATTTATTCTAATAATATTTGTTCTTTCAACCCATAATCATGGTATCCAGTTATATTTATTAGTTTTATTAGTAATTCTTTTCATCACTGTTTAGCAGCTTCTTCCACACAGAAAAGTTTGTAAGTTTCTCTAACATATATGGACCTAGAAAACATTATCCAAATATTCAGTAAAATAGGCAAGACATAAGAGAAAAACACTAAAAAATCTCCATTATGTGTACAATCTAATAAATTAAAACAATAGCAGTAGAATGGAGACTGATGTTACAGTCGTTTTGGTAGACATAGGCAGGAGAACTTTAGTAGACTTCAAAGAACTCTTTTCTGCTGTTTCACTGCACAGCCTAAAAATTATACTTAATGATAATGTGCCATACACTTTAAAAGTGTGATAAGAGATTAGGGATATCTTTGAAATAAATCATTATATGACACTTATGATAATCAGCCTGATTTGAGTATTCTATAATATATGCATGCATCAAAACACCACATTGTAATCCATAAATATGTAATTATTTTCTAGTTATAAATACAATTCTAAATATAGTACTAATGGATGAAATTTTCCAAAAAGAATAATAAAAAAAAATCCTTGATCAACTCTTGTATAGGCAGTCTTGTTGGTGAGACTTGGGTGTAACTTCTGACATTCCCAATTAACAAAACATAACAGCAAATTCCCCATTTCTTTGGCTTTAACAATCAAAATGCCCTTCTTCTGAAATTCTCTCTGAGCCTTAGGTATAAGACTTATATTATAAGGAAGAATATGTATGTGTATCTGTGTATAATATATTAGTAATGTCATGCATTCTGAGAGGGTATATTTACATATTTATTATGCATATGTTTGTAACAATGCATGAGTGTAACAGTAAATAATGAGAAAGGAGACCATGAATTTGAAAGAGAGTAAGGATGGGTATATGGAACTGTTTTGTGGGAAAAAAAGGTAAGGGAGAGAAGAAGTAGTTATATTATATGATAATCTCAATTATTATCTCAAAAATTTGATTCTGTGTTGGAACCCAACTGAATACCCTTTCTTAGCATGAAGGACTTTGCAATAGATAAAACTAAGTGTGACCATCTACTTACCAGATTGTTGTTGTTCTACTTATATTTTTCTGATTATATTTCAAGATTTGAATTGAGTACATTTTTGTTGTTCAATTACAGCCTTATTGTTACTTTTCTATTCTTCATGAATATAATTGATAATGTTCTCCCAAGGCAATAAAGACTTTTGGAATAGTGACAAAAATAAAATAAAATAAAATTGAAAAACTAAAGATTAATACTTAAAATTTAAATGACTACCACCACTGTTATCATTTCCCTGAGGTCAGCGCACAATCTGAAAGGTTCTTAATGAATAGGGAATTAGACAGATTCTTTTGCAAATTTTCATATGTTGAGCTGCTCTTAGCCCAAGACTTAGCTATCTCTGACTCATTGCCTTTACTGTCATGGTTTTTCACAGTTGGCAACATTCTGGTTACTATCCCCGAAAAAGTGGGGTAATCTTTAATTTACCATTGTGTATTCTTGTCTTATTATAAACAAATAATTCTGGATTTTTTAAAGATTCTAATACCATATTATTTTTTTTTGCATTCTAGTATATCTCGAGTCCACTCTCTCATTTTCTTCTGAGGATGTATTTTTTCTGCTTATTTTTCCTAATAAGTCAACTCATCCTTACGGTATTGGACCATTCCTGTAGAGAAATGGCCTTATTGATTCCCTAATATCACCAGAAGGATACTCATTGCAAAATCACTCATAGACCTCTGCAAAATTACCTGCATTTGCTGTAAATCATCAATTTCTTATTCTAGAAAAGTAACATCCATTCAGTAAGGCTAAATGATGTGTTTGTGTGTGTGTGTGTGTGTGTGGGGGGGTGTGTATTTCATCTCAACTATTTTCATTTTTACCCTTTTTTACCTTTGAGTGTCTTCTTATTAGAGAATATTACCAAATTATCATCTGACTTTTGAACTTTTATTTTTGAAACCCATCCCTAATTTAAATTGTAAACGTAAAAGTCGGAGCCACAATATTATTTTGTTTGTATTAATATTACTACTATCACAGATATTAGTACATTCAGCTTCTTAGTATTATACAATAAAATATTTACTTGTTTTATAAATCTTTGAGTATTCATAATACTTTATATTATCAAAGATTGTAGATAACACACACATCATGGAAGTTATACTCATGGGCTGACCATGCTTCTTAAAAGAGTCATAGACTGACAAAACCCCCAGTTCAATGCACAAAGAATTTTCTTTTGAATGTTTGTCATGGTAGATCAAGTGACTTCCCAAACAGTACAGAATATTACTAGAGTCTTTGGTTGTCTCACAGTGGTTGAAGGTAACAGCTTATTCCAGACTTCAGAGACAGGATTTTGATGATTCCAGCTGGATCTAGCCTGAAAGTCTCATCTTGAGGTTTATCTTTTGTAAAACCAGAAAATACTAAGCAAGCTGCAAAGAGAGGAAGGAAATTAATTTTCCTCAGCAGTTGTAACATCCATGAACCACAGTGATGACCAGCACAACAAGCTACCAAAAAAGGTACAATAAGTGCTACTCACATGTTGGTATCAACCAACAGCTGTCTAATGGTACTACTTAAGGCCCATTCAATAGGAGGGGAATCACAGAGTGTACTAAGAAACCTAGCCAATTTCCTGGGCTGTTGAGGTCATTGACCTTAGAAATGAACCTATCATAGCCACTTTGCTAGACCCCCACAACCCCTGACAACATTCTAAATCATATACTTACAACCACAGATAAGTGTATCTTATTTACACACCCCTTCCCCATCAAATGATCTTGCCTTTAAAGCAAATGGGGACAAATGGAGACCATCACAGAAAACCACAACTGGACACAATACAGAGATCAAATGATCAAAAAATAAATCCCAGTCCCAGTGGATATATCTATATCACAAATCCTGTATCTACATCTCAGGGAACATCACTGAAGATGGAGTAGTAAGATTCTAAGAGTCAGAATGCCAACAAGTCTTCTCCGAAACAATCTTCCTTAGATACATATGCATAAACAAGAACAAACAATAGCTGCATCAAGAGACATGTAACATGGAAAAGATTTCATGGATTCCCCTCTCTACACAAAGTACTAGGGGCAGCTAACAGCCTATGGAATGTGCTCAGTAGATCTACTGAGTACATTTTTGCCCATATGTATGTAACAAAAACTATCAAAGAAAAAAAGGGTATCAGTTTGAGACAGGGTCATGGGAGGTGCTTGAGGTAAGATAACTGGAAGGATTGGAGGGAGAAAAGGGAAGGGGATAGTGACATGATTCTATTTTCATTATATTAAAATATATTGATTGCCCAGTAGGCCACTTTCCTTTAATTTCTTTTCGCATGCTCTAACCTAGAAGATACCTGAACATACAGCTTTCATTATTTGTCTAGATAATGTAGGAGAGTATTCAATTCAGCATTAGATTTGTCAATTCAGTAATAGATATGAATAAAGGCAACTTTGAACATTCTAGAAAATTTTCAGCACCCTTTAAAACACCATTGAAACTTCACTGTATATATCTTTTGATTGAAATGTGCAAATGTTTATTTTTAATCTTCTTCATGTCATTTGGAATCATAGAATTTTATACACAATTTCAATGATATAGAGTAGACTATGACAGTATTATTTATTCATTGAGGATGAAACATAGCAAATTTAAATATTTCCTTGTATCCCTAATAGCAGATTGGTACTTTGGACAGCCAATATCCCAGGAAATGCAAACAAAAACTACACCAAAGATTTGTTTTGTGCCATTTATTTTCAATGTGCTTTAATTGCACAGGAACTTTAATTGAGCTGTAATTGCACTTTATTGCATGCATTTGTATGAATTAAAAAATACTTAAAGCAGAAGCGTGGTAGATGAAACAATTCTATGCATACTGCAGTTACCATAAAGAAAAGTTTTACCATCAGTTTTGTTATCACGATTAGACAACTTTAAAGTGAAGATTGCAATGCTGTCACATTGTGTTCAACTGTGCCTTTTATTTTCTGTTAATCCCCCTTTCTCATCTCAGACATTTTTTCTGCCTCAGCTATTTTGTTCCCTATTCTCTCACACATAATTCAAACCTGAGAGTCTGAATGGATCTCAAAGGTTCCTTCCTTCGACCTTTCTGAAGTCAGAGAGGATACTCAGGGAGGGTGGCACCTGTATATTGATACTGCATTCTTGGATTCTGTGTGTCGCAGACTTCCACTATGTCCACAGATCCCATTGGCTGCAAACCTTCCTTTGATCTAGCTTTCTGCATCTCTTTGCCTCCTCAGGTCAGGATGCTTCTGACTTCCTAGAGTTCCTGACTTTTTTATTTCTTCTTTATGTGATGTACTTTGCCCTCACTTCTGTGTGTACTCTCTCTGAACTTCATATGTGATATATCAGTTTTACAAATATATAAATCTTTTTCCTTTTAATGTTTCTTTAACATACAACTTGAAATATAAATCGTGTTCAATTAAGAACAAGTGAGCAGTTGACTATATAATGTACATGATATTATTTCCAGACTAAACTCTTCACACTTGCCTTACCAGGACTAATTAAAATGCAACTACATAGCAGAGTGAGAAAGTGCTGAGTTCAAATTTTCATTATTGCTTAGGCCACATATGAACTCTTTTTATATTAATGTATGTCAATATTGACTTGCTTAATTGTGCTGGGATTCAAATTCTGTTTTAATAGTAAGAACAAGTATCCCTGAAATTAGGTATTGCTTACATGGGTAGATGAGGAATGATCTGAAACTGAGATATGGCTCTCTCCCTGAATATGAACTTCTTTCTGAGAATTTTCATTTTGTGAGCATGCCTTTATTAGGTTTTTACTACAATAGATCTATATAATATCCAATAACATTATCCATTCACTGTGCTCTATTTCTTGCACATTCTCACTAGTTTTCACTGCCTTTCATGGTTGTAGTCAATGGCCAAGTTTCTTAGGTCCAACAGTTGTTCTTGTTCATTCCTTACACATTTATGTGTTTAACAGACCAGCAGTTACTTTCCTTACATTTAGCAGATGTAGCATTAACATGATTTTCCCACATCCAATATTTGCAAAGCAATAAACAGTTTATTGGTCATTCCTAACAAGAAACAATTGCTAAAATTTTTATGTATTTTTCTTACAGTTAGCCAAGATCTCTTCAATATTCACAGTCATTAATCTCATTCCATCCAGGCACAGATAGCAACTGTTGGAGGGGAGCTGCCAAGGCAGGCTATATTATAGACTGAAGAGTATGACTTAATACTGAAACAGAATAATCTCTTTTTTTCATCATATTTGTTTACAGTTTTCTATATTAGATAATGCTCTGACTATAATATTAACTAGTGCACAAATGGATTTGGGAGCCCATTCCCCATGGAGGGATACTCTCTCAGCCCAGATACATTGAGAAGGGCCTAAGCCCTGTCACAAATGATGTGACAGACTTTGATGATTCCCCCATAGAAGGCTCACCCTCCCAGGGAAGTGGCTGGGGGATGGGATAGGGGTGCGGTGGGGGACAAGGGAGGATGGGAGGGAGAGGGAACTGGGATTAGTATGTTAAATAAGATTGTTTCTAAATTAAATAAATAAAAACATCAACTGGTACTTTATTAGGATTTCATTATGAAGCAAATACCACATTAGGTGTTGCTTACATCACTGGTTTAAATCTCCCACCACTTTATATTACATACTAACATGATTCCTAATTTGGGAAAAGTGAATACAAACATTGATACAGTACAATACTATATCCAAGTCACATAGTTGTACATTGCAGCTATATTTCAAAGTAATTCTATGTTACCCTAAAATTACAAAGACTTTTATAAACATTTACATGGATGTTGTGAGGAAAACTGTAGCACCATCACATGTTTTTATTATTATAATATTTCGGAGTATAGTTGGCTACAGTCAAGGTATTAAGACAAATATTGAGTAGATTAGGTACATAGTTAAATTTTAAATATTATTTCTCAAAATAGAAATAGATGAATGGGGGGATGAATTGAAAAATAGTATTCTTTCTAGTTGTGCCAATTTTTCATGAAATTCAAAGATTCTTGTTCAAACTGGAATGTAGGTCATAGAATTTATACTTAATTTTCTCTAATCTAGCTGCTTCATTTCTGGAATGAAAGTCCTTGCTAATATCAAAATCATCTTGTATTAATTAGAAAAAAACATATGTGATATTGTAAATGTCATTTATGTCAACAGCAAGTTATTTTTTCCTATTCACACATATGTGGGGCTTTAATTTATCATGCCATCTACCATCTGGATTTCAAGAGATTTTTTTAGTGCATTTTAATAAAGGACATATTGAAGAAAGCAATTTATTGCTAAATGAAGTATATGGGCATTTACATTTTTTCCCTTGTAACTTCTTATTGAAAATTATTTTTCTATTAAAATTTTAGTTAGTTCTAGTATGTTGGTGCATACCTTTCATCCAATTCCTGGGAGGCAGGTCAGCAGGATTAAGCCTACTTATGCTACATAATGAGATTCTGTTTCAAAACAAACAAACAAATTAACAAACATCAAAGATCTTGGAATATGACTTAACAGTGCAACACTTTCTCACAATATCTAAAAACATGGGTTAGATCCTAATACCAAAATTAAAAAAAAATTCTGAGTAGGCTAATTCATATTTACAGAAAACTTTGTTAAAACTCATATTAAATAACAAAAGTAACATGTGAATATATCATTTTTGCCATCCACATGTTCATGGCTCTTATACCAACTGTATAAGAGTACAGTACCTATTAGATAAATACATTATTTTCATTTTAAAGCTACTGTAAGTTTTGACTCTACTGCAAGTCATTGGTTAAGAGCAGCAGATTGTGCCATGAATACACATTGCACTTGCAGAAGCAAATGGGAACTCAGAATTTGCCAGGTGTCACCTAAATATCATCCCTTTGACTGTCCCCTTGCTGAGATAACAAGAAGTGGGGTGAGGCGCTAAGATCCCTGTGAATAGCTTGGGCATTTGAATATCTTTCTATTTTTATCAATTGTGAAACAATGAAGTGTATCTGTTCAGAGAAATGTAGAGGGAATAGAAATATACTGACATACCTTGCTAAAGCTTTACCAGTTTTATCAAGTTTTCCTTTAGCCCAGACATAATGCTTCTGAAAGAGACACCCTTTACAAGCCCATTACTTATTTTCTCTTAATGAGGATAATCAATATTGACTCACCCTGAAGGAATCAGGGTTAGATCATCCCTCTGACAATGAAATTTCCTGTAAACACTGCCTCCGTGGTTGTGAATAATCTGTGAATGGATTCATGAGACTAAAGTAGAAGTTTACTCACCCACGGCCAGACATATTTTAGTTTAATGTATCTTCTTCTATGATAAATTATTGACTTCTGAAAATGCATTGTTTCAGGATCTTTTTATATCTACACAAATATTCATCAGAGCAGTTTCCTACTCTGGTGCCATGTCATCTTTTCTACACAAATGACACATCTGGCATTTTTATATTCTATGCTTTAATTTTTTCCAACTCTGATGTCAAAACAATTACTTGATTAAGGGATAGCACAAAATACATATGAGGTACTCTTACAACAGGCTGCTTTTGATTTTTAACTTCTTGGTAAAGTAAAGAAACCAAAAGGAAGCTGAGCTTTGTGGACATCTGACATTGTTTTTTTCTTGGCTTTTCACTTGCTTTCAGCCCTGGCATGCCTTGAGACAGCCAGAAAGTCACTGGTGAACCTTTGATCTCACTGCATTTAATTAGGGAAACCAACGGTATCTTGTGTGTGGAGGCCAGCGATGTGTAAAAAGCCATGTGTAATGTGAAGCCTGACAAATTGTAGTGAGTATTTTTGGACAGCCAACTTAGAAGGCCTTTTGTTGTCTGTGCACTGTCAGCTTTTGACTCAAACAGAGTAGATTAACATAAGAAGAGAATCCTCCATTCCCAGGGCATGCCTGGAAAGCATGAATCTGTCTCTTTTGATTCATTTTTTTTCTTGAACTAGGTCATGTACAATATAAAACCATTACCACTTATAGCCTAAAGCTTTTTTCCCCCTTACCTAGGCTTTATATATATACGTATTTCTCTGCTCAAATGCCTTAGTTTTTCCTAGTATAAAGCATTTATTGTCACTGTCCATACATCTTTTGTAAATTAATGCACTAATGAAATTCAACCATGTAGTGTCATTATGGATTGTAACACATAAAACTTAACTTACATTACACCAGCAGTGGTGCCATGGAAAATTGCTTATGGAAGAATTTTCAGTATAAATTACAACTTAGAAGTGATGAGTTTTGTTTTTTTTCCAGGTAGAACAAATGTTTCTGAGTTTTACATCAGAAATGGGATAGTATATCTAAGTTTCAGTTTTAAGTCACTGATAAGCTACAGTTTCTTAAAATGTGAGATAGCTGAAATGAAAGAGGTCTGTGATTTGGGCCAAGGATAGGTTATAATCTTAGTCTTTTGTCTCCAGCTATTTTTCTACTGTTGTGAAGAGATACCACGAACAAAACAGCACATAAAAGGAAGCATTAAATTTGGGGCTCACAATTCCAGATGATCCAGTTCAGGACCACGATGATGAGAAACATGTCAGTATGCAGGAAAGCATGGTGGCATGAGGCATAATGCTATGGTAGTAACTGAGAGTTTACATGTTGAGATAACAAGAAGTGGAATGAGGAGCTAAGATCCCTGTGAATAGCTTGGGCATTTGAAATATCAAATCCCATCTCAAGTGATATACCTCCAACAATATCACGTCTCCTAATCCTTCTTAACAGTTCCACCAACTGAGGACTGAGCTGTTGAATATATGGGTCTAAAGGAAACATTCTTGATCAAACCACAGCAGCCTTACAAAGTGTGTGTTCCTCTGTTACCAGGCATATGTCTTTATAACACTTGAAGATGGATTCCTCATCCCTGAAGGAGTGCATATTACCTCCCACAACTCATGAGATCTATAGTCCTCACACCACAGAGACACCATGAAGTAATACCCACTGCCCCATCTCTGCTGGTCATCTCCTTCTTTCACTTTTCCTAGCACAACCCTTCTAAGATTACAATGTTTAGAGGTTACATTATCTGTACTTTAAGAATATTCATCTGCCGTAAAGCCAGAGACCCCATCTCTGTCTCATCCCAGGAAAGCTAGACCTAGTGACTCTGACCCTACTGTAAATTTTGACTCTAGTGCAAGTCATTGGTTAAGAGCAGCAGATGGTGCCATGAATACACATTGTCCTTGCAGAAGCAAATGGGAACTCAGAATTTGCCAGGTGTCACCTAAATATCGTCCCTTTGACTGTCCCCTTTCCTTATGTTAACAAGACTCATTGATGAGGCAAGATATGTATGAACCCACCTGCCTCATTGAGTCAGAATTTAGTGCTCTTAAACTTTGATCCAGAAGCCTCTGGATCTTTGCTTCCTAGAAAGTCAGACTGTTTGCTTATAATCCCGTTTGTCAATTACAGCAAGAAGAAGCTAAGTTATCAGGAAGAATTCCATACCACCCTCACATGTCTTAACAGTTCCTAGTACATTTATCAGTTCTATTGATTCCTTCTTTTTGATGTTATAATATCTAAATATTAATTTCATTTTATTGACACTCTTTAAATATCTCACCTGTCATCATTAACTGTCCTTGTCTAATTCATGGCTCTCTTATTTAAAAAGTAATTGCTTCTCACTCATTTGTCTCAGGAGATTTTATTTAGCTCAGTTCACTGCTAAATTTATAAAATTCAGTGGATATATTTAGTTTCTGTGTGTTATATGTTATTTTAATGGTAATCTTAAATTATTTCTTTGTTCTGGCTTAGACACTATTGGGGACTTGTTGGCAGAAGTTTTTGTCCCACCTCTATTTCCAGAATAATCAGCAGAGAGTCTTAATATTGAGTATAAATGAAAGCTATACCTCAGGCTTAATAACTAGCTCTTACAACTTAAGTTAACCCATTTCTTTTAATCTACATTCTGCCATGTGGCTTTCACCTCTATTCCATTATGTGGGTCTGACTCATTCTGCATCTGGCTGGTAACACCTCTGAATCTGCCCTACTTAATCCCAACATGCTTAGCTTTGTTGTCCTGTCTATACTTCCTGACTGGCTACCAGCCAATCAGGTTTTTATTAAACCAATCCAAGTGATAAATCTTTACAGTGTACAAAAGTATTATTCCACAGCAGGAACTTGCAGGTATTTTTGTTTTCTTTGTTACATTTCTCAATACATTGAAATACTCCAAAAGTATTACATCAAAGTATTATACCACCTGTATATTTAGGCACTAGGAACATGTGGGAATGACATTTATTATATAGCATTTAGTTACTGAAGGTCAGTAATGACCTCCTTCTTGAATCACCTCATAATTTCTTCTTGGATATCATCTAAAATTGCTCTTGACACCATAGGACCAAGGTTACATTTAGTAGTACTTTTTTATTTCTATGAAAGTGACATTTTTGAATCTGTTGTTATTACACTAGACATTTGCTCTCAGTTTCCTTATTTTAACAACCCCTTTCTTGTTTTATTTGTTTTTTTGCAGATTTTTTTATTTGAATTAGAAACAAGATTGTTTTACATGTCAATCCCTGTCCTCTCTCCCTCCCCTCCTCTCCTACCACCCCTTTCTTGTTTTCATTTCCTCCAATATCGCTTTCTGTGGCACTGATTCCTTCATCACATTCTAAGGGAATTCTCTAAAACTGATCAACTTTTCCATAAGATTTCAAATTTGATATCTTACTGTCTCCTTAAATCTTGACAATCTGGGTTATTTACAAAAGTTCCTTCCTTACTGTATACATAGATAATTTTCAAGTAAATGACCCTCAATCCTGTTACTCAGTGTGCTTCAACTTGAGATCATTACTTTAATAGAATTATTATTCACTTGTATTATCATCTGCATCAAAGACTTGGGAAGCTCGTACTCATATTATTTTAGTTGAGAAGTATATGCACCTTTTCCTTTGTATCCTAGTCATACAATTTTGGAGCTCAGAGACTTTGGAGGTCTATAATTTCTGTATCACTTAATAATACCTTCAAGTTTTCTAGGAAAAATGTCTCCAGGTTGGTGACTGACTAAGTGAGGTTAAAGCCAATCTTCTCTTACATTACAAGGGGTCTAATATTGTTTATGTTACCAAATTATTATTATTATTATTAATTTTTTGAGAAAGGATTTCTCTGTATTGATTTGGAGCCTGTCCTAGAACTTGCTCTGTAGACCAGGCTGGCTTTGAACCTCTTGCCTCTGTCCCCCAAGTGCTAGGATTTAAGGCATGAACCACCAAAATTTTAAGTTAAACCTTTATAAATTCCTTAGACAGATTGTCTAAGAAATCAGTTAGGTAGCTTCTACTATTTAGTTTATCAAACATACATTTAATATGTTTTTATATGTCATATTTTGACTTATTCATATTATCCTACATATCACATTATGTTACTATCTAATGAACAAAATAAAATGTATACATTTTGTTTACTTTAAAACAAGTTACCGAAACATCTCTGAATTTTATCAAGAACAAATTCTTTCTCATTAATTAACAGAATAAGGGTGGTTTGGTGTGTAGTGCTTCTTGAAAGTTATTATGAATGTATACTAAAATGTTCCAGGTTGCTATAACATTTTTATATTTCTGATTTTAAATTAATTACATTTTACAAGTAATTTGTGTGAGTGAGTGTGTGTGTGTGTGTGTGTGTGTGTGTGTGTGTGTGTGTTATGTATCTGCTTGTCTGTGTGTGTGTGTGTGTGTGTGTGTGTGTGTGTGTGTGTGTTATGTATCTGCTTGTCTGTTTGTGCATCATATGAGTTGAGAAGTCTTTAGATTTCTTGGAACTGGAGTTAAAGGTGGTTGTAAGATGCCCCAGTGTGGGTGTAGAGAATGAACCAGTGTTCTCTGCCATATCAGAATGTTCTCTTTACTGCAATGCTGTCATTTCAGGTCCTGTTACACCATTAAGTTTTAAAGGGAAATATATGCAGAACTTGAGAAAGTTAATCTGTTAATTGCTTCCGATTCTTCTATTAATTTTCTATTAATCTTCCCAAGTGCCTTAAAGAAGAGTATTATAATAATAGCATGTTCTTAAATGAATCATGAATCTTTACTTACACTTTGTGTCACACTGGAGTCAAATGTCTGTATTTCAGTTCTGTATAGTAAACCAATTTTCATTTCTTCATTTATAATAAAATGTGTTTGCCATTATGGGATAGTGAAAAATGCATAATAATTTAGTGAGACCTGTGGGTCTAAGTTTTGGACATGACACATTCAACAATTTCTTTAAAAGGCACAGAAAAGCACTGAGTTTTGAATTATTGCCAGGAGTTTTCATCATCATTTGCATTACATTACATCACAAACATTAAACAAAACAGTGCCTGCAATGACAGTATACAATTTACTATAAAAAGTACAGCTGGATTCCTGCCCCCATGGAGTGCAGAGGAGAGCTGCTATGGCCCCTGCCTTGGGCCCAACTTTGGACTGTCCACTCTGGGAAATCCCGCCCTGGGGTCTTCAGGCAGACTGAATCTTCCCCAGATGACCCAGGGACCCTGATTCTGCTGAGATCCCTCACTGAATCCCACAATTCCCACTCCCACAGAGCACAGAATGTTCTGCAGGCAGGTAGACTCGACCCCTGTGAACCAAGCAACCCAGAGTCTGCTGATATCTCTGCACCAGTCCTGCTCTTGCCTACCTGGAGTGTGAGTGCCTCAGACCTGCCTGCCTCCACCTTGAGACCCATCAGAGTATCAGAGCCAATTACACCCACCTGAAGAGAACACTGGACCCATACATACCAGGAAAGTAAGTGACACCACCTGTACCCACTGGAAGAAGAGATGGGAAGACAACAATATAAGAACACATACAACAACAGGAAAACAAATATGACACCATCAGCATCTAGAGACTCTACACCAGCAAGACATGAACATACCAACACAGAAGAAGCAGAAGAGAGCATCCTTAAAGACAACTTCATGCAGATGATAGAGACCTTAAGAGAGGAAATCAGAAAATCCTTCAGAGAAATGAAAGAAAAGATGAACCAAAAGATGGGAGAAATAAAGGAAAGCCAAAAAAGCCAAGAAAATACAATTACACAGCTGAAAGAAACACAGACAATAAAGATAAAACAAACTGAGGGAATGCTGGAAGTGGTAAAGCTGAGTAAACAATCAGGAACCACAGATGCAAGCATAACCAACAGAATACAAGAGAGGGAAGACAGAAACACAGACACTGAAGATAAACTAGAGGAAATAAATTCATCAAGCAAAGAAAATCTTAAGTCCAACAAATCCTTAACACAAAATATCCAGGAAATATGGGACACCGTGAAAAGACCATAACTAAGGATAATAGGTGTAGACGAAGGTGAAGAAATGCAACTCAAAGGTACAGAAAACATATTCAACAAAATCATAGAAGACTTTCCCAACCTAAAGAAATACATGCCAACAAAATTTCAAGAAGCCTACAGAATGCCAAATAGAGTGGACCACAAAGAAAGTCCCCTCATCACATAATAATTAAAACACCAAACAGAATAAAGAAAGAATATTAAGAGCAACAAAGGAAAAAGGCCAAATAACATATAAAGGCCAACCTATCAGAATTACACAGGATTTCTCCATGCAAACTCTGAAAGCCAGAAGGACCTGGATAGATATTATACCAAATCTGAAAGAACACGGATGCCAGCCCAGACTACTATACCCAGCAAAGCTTTCAATCACTATAAATGGAGAAAACAAGATATTCCATGACAAAACCAGATTTAAACAATATGTAACCACTAATCCAGTCCTACAGAAAGTACTGAAAGGAAAACTCCAACCTAAGGAAATTAACTACACTCAGAAAAACATAGGCAATAGATAATCCCACTTTACAAAAAACAAAAAGAAAAAGCAGGGAAAATCCACATACAATACCACTACCGACAACAGCCCAAAACAAACAAGAATAAACTCTCAATGGACCTTAATTTCAATCAATATTAATGGTCTTAACTTGCCTATAAAAAGACACAGGCTAACAGATTGGATACAAAGACAAAATCCTCTTTCTGTTGCATACAAGAAACACATTAGGAAGTCAAAGACAGACATCCTGACTCTCAGAGTAAAGAGTTGGGATAAGATACTCCAATCAAATGGACCCAGGAAACAAGCTGGGGTATCTATCCTAGTATCTAACAAGTTAGACTTCAAGCTAAAATCAATCAAAAGAGATGAAGAAGGTCATTTCATATTCATCACAGGAAAAATCCATCAGGAAGAAGTCTCAATTCTAATCATCTATGCCCCAAATACAAAGGCACCAACATTCATAAAAGAAGCATTTTTAAAACTCAAATTACAAATAAGACCTCACACAGTTATAGAGGGAGACTTCAATACCCCACTCTCACAATTGGACAGGGCCATCAGACAGAAACTTAACAAAGAGACAAAGGAACTATCAGAAGTTATGACCCAATTGGGATTAACAGACATCTATAGAACTTTTTATCCAAACACAAAAGAATATACCTTCTTTTTAGCATCACATGCAACATTCTCAAAAATGGACCACATACTCAGCAAACCTCAACAGGAACAAAACAAGTGGAATAATCCCATGTGTCTTATCAGACCACCATGCTTTAAAGTTAGAATTGAAAAACAACACAAATTGCAGAAAACCTGCCAACTCATGGAAATGAATAACACACGATTGCACCATTCCTGGGACAAGGAAGAAATAAAGAAAGAAATTAAAGACTTCCTAGAATTCAATGAAAATGAAGACACTATATACTCAAACTAATGGGACACTTTGAAAGCAGTACTAAGAGGAAAGTTCATAGCTCTAAGTGCTCACATGAAGAAACTAGAGAACAGTCACACCAGAGAGTTGACATCACAGCTTAAAACTCTAGCACAAATGGAAGCAAATTCACCCCAGAGGAGTAGATGCCAGGAAATAATCAAACTGAGGACAGAAATCAATAAAGTAGAAACAAAGAAAACAATTCAAAGAATCAGTGTAACAAAGAGTTGGTTCTTTGAGAAAATAAACCAGATAGAATCCTTTATCCAAACTAACTAAAAGGCAGAGAGAGAACATGCAAATTAACAAAATCAGAAATGAAAAGGGGGACATAACAAAGAAAATCCAGAGAATCTTCAGGTCATATTTTCAAAATTTGTACTCCACAAATTTGAAAATTTAAAGGAAATGGACAATTTTCTGGACAGATATCACTTACCAAAATTGAAACAAGAGCAGATAGGCAACTTAAACAGACTTATAACCTCTAAGGAAATAGAAGCAGTTATCAAAAGTCTCCCAACCAAAATAAGGCCAGTGCCAGGCAGCTTCAAAGCAGAATTCTACCAGAAATTCAAATAAGAGCTAATACCAATACTCCTCAAATTGTTCCACACAATAGAAGCAGAAGGGACATTGGCAAAATCTTTTTATGAGGCTACAACCACCTTGATACCCAGGCCAAACAAAGACACAACTAAGAAAGATAACTACAGACTAATATCCCTCATGAACATTGATGCAAAAATTCTCAATAAAATACTGGCAAATCTGAACCAAGAACACATCAGAGAAATCATCCACCATGATCAAGTAGGCTTCATCCCAGGGATGCCAGGATGGTTCAACATATGAAAATCCATCAATGTAATCCACCACATAAACAGACTGAGAAAAAAAAAACACATCATATCACTAGATGCTGAAAAAGCCTTTGACAAAATCCAACACCCCTTCATGATAAAGGTCTTGGAGAGATCATGGATAGAAGGAACATACCTCAACATAATAAAAGCAATATAAAGTAAGTCAACAGCCAACATCAAATTAAATGGAGAGAAACTCAATGCAATTCCCCTAAAATCAGGGACAAGACAAGGCTGTCCACTCTCTTCATACCTCTTCAATATTGTCCTTGAAGTTCCAGCTAGAGCAATAAGAAAACAAAAGGAGATGATGGGAATAAAAATTGGAAAGTAAGAAGTCAAAATCTCACTATTTGCAGATGATATGATAGTCTACATAAGTGACCTGAAAAATTCTACCAGGGAAGTCCTATTGGTGATAATCACCTTCAGCACAGTGGCAGGATACAAGATTACCTCAAAAAAATCTGTAGCCCTACTATGTTTAGATGATAAATGGGCTGAGAAAGAAATGAGAGAAACATCACCCTTTACAATTGCCACAAACATAAAATGCCTTGGGGGTAACACTAACCAAAAATGTGAAAGAACTGTCCTGTAAGAATTTTGAGTCTCGAAAGAAAGAAATTAAAGAAGATACCAGAAAATGGAAAGATCTCTCATGCTCTTGGATAGATAGGATAGACATAGTAAAAATGCCAGTCTTGCCAAAATCAATCTGCAGATTCAATGCAATCTCCATCAAAATCCCAACACAATTCTTCACAGACCTTGAAAAAACAATTCTCAACTTTATATGGAGATACAAAAGACCCAGGATAGCCCAAACAGCCCTGTACAATAAGGGAACTTCTGAAGGCATCACCATCCCTGATTTCAAGCTCTATTACAGAGCTATAGTCCTGAAAACAGCATGGTATTGGCATGAAAATAGACATGTGGACCAATGGAATAGAGTTGAAAACTCTGATATTAACCCACACTCATATGAATGCCTGATTTTTGACAAACAATCCAAATTCATACGATGGCAAAAAGAGAACATATTCAACAAATGCTGCTGGCATAACTGGTTGCAGACATGTAGAAGACTACAGATAGACCCAAACCTATTACCATGCAGAAAACTTAACTCAAAATGGATCAAAGACCTCAACATAAAACCAGCCACATTGAACCTATTAGAAGACAAAGTGTGAAATACCCTTGAATTAATTGGTACAGGAGATTGATTCCTGAACATTACACCAGTAGCACAGACACTGAGATCAATAATTAATAAATGAGACCTCCTGAAACTGAGAAGCTTCTGTAAGGTAGAGGACACAGTCAGCAAGACAAAATGACAGCCCACAGACTGGGAAAAGATATTCACCAACCCTGACATCTGACAGAGGGCTGATCTCCAAAATATACAAGGAACTCAAGAAGCGAGTCTCCAAAACACCAAATAATCCAATAAAAGTGGGGTACAGAACTAAATAGACAATTCTCAATAGAGGAATTTAAAATGGCTGAAAGACACATAAGAAAGTGTTCAACATCCTTAGCCATTAGGAAAATGCAAACAACTCTAAGATACCAACTTACTCCTGTCAGAATGGCCAAAATCAAAAACACTAATGACAGTGTATGATGGAGAGGATGTAGAGAAAGGGGAACACTTCTCCACTGCTGATGGGAGTGCCAACTTGTACAGCCACCATGGAAATCAGTATGGTGTCTCCTCAAGAAAATGGGAATCAGTCTACCACAAGATCCAGCAATTCCACTCTTAGGCATACACCCCCAAAAGCACATTCATACAACAAGGACATCTGTTCAATGATGTTCATAGCAGCACTATTTGTAATAGCCAGAACCTGGAAGCAACCTAGATGCCCCTCAACCAAAAAATGGATAGAGAAAATGTGGTACATTTACAAACTGGTGTACTACTCATCGGGGGGAAAAATGGAATCTTGAATTTTGCAGGAAAATGCATGGAAGTAGAA